>NW_027493115.1:0-430466 GCF_021521415.1 Bidens hawaiensis | reverse complement strand
AACTAAATAAAATGAAAAATAAATAGAAATAAAATCTTTTTGTTTTTTTTTTCAAAAGTATTTACAGGAAGGGACAGGGATCAGACTACCTGTCACTGGATGATTATTCATCAACATTAAAGCAGAAATAAAAATAAAAAATAAAAATAATTCAGAATAAAAATCTTTTTGAATTTTTTTTTTTTTTTTTTTTTTATAATATTCAAACTGAAATAAGCAACTGTACAAAATTTAAAGTACAATATTTTTTGTTGAGAAGGATCTATAATAAGAAATCATACAGACTTATTTGACTATCTACTGAGACTTTTCGTGATTTTTCACATGTTTTAAATTTTTCTGAATAAAAGAATATACAATATTAAACTAGACATAATGAACATTCTTTTTGTGAGAAAGATCCGAACATGGGATCAGTACTGACATGTAGCACTCAGTAAGTTTCAATTCTTATAATTTCTTTTGGTCGATACATATTACCGATGCGATTATGGGTATATTTGTCCATTTAAACTTAAACAAACATCCTCTCGTCTGTCAATGACCATTTGATAATTGCTTTAATCATATTTCTATAATAATTGCTTGTGATCACAGCTATGTGTCCCACCATATTTTTGATTGACTCATGTAGGACCTCACAACATATTGAACAGTCAAATCGGCGCATCTTATTTTGACAAACGACCATAAGCTTATAGAATCCCCTTTGTTCGCTTTTCATCAAATTTTGTTGCTTTTCACATTCTTGCGAATTTAATAGCAACTTGATGATTTTATCATGTAGATTAGACATGTTTTTCACATACGTGTTCGGTATTCATCTACTTGTCCCAAAATCATTTATTTTATTTTTTACAGGAGATATCCAAGTTATCAGCGCTGTCCAGGTCGATACTTACGTATCACAGAGGGAGATAATAACTTTAGATATACCAGCATGGAAGAGCGCTGTCCAGGTCGATACTTACGTATCACAGAGGGAGATCATTCCAAAGCCGGTGGAGTATAAGATATTTAATACAGATATCCAAGTTATCAGCGCTGTCCAGGTCGATACTTACGTATCACAGAGGGAGATAATAACTTTAGATATACCAGCATGGAAGAGCGCTGTCCAGGTCGATACTTACGTATCACAGAGGGAGATCATTCCAAAGCCGGTGGAGTATAAGATATTTAATACTCCTCCTTAATCAACGCATAAAGCATATGGTTTTTTTTTTTTATGATTTAGAAGGGACTTTCGATGAAAGCAGACCTGCAACACGAAGATCTAACATTCTTTAAGAATTTAGGTTTTGGGGGAACCAATTTGGGCCGATGGTAATTCGTGTACGCGTGATAAGACATATCCTCAATTGATATTGGTCTTTAGACAGTGACGTCTCGTCAATTTATCTTAGATGTACACCCATAGCTGACAATCTAAATGATTTAGATAGGTCAAATCCAGACTCAATTCAGTAAGATAAGCCTACCAATATATCACATTAGTACTATGCATGACCAATTTTTCACTTTATATCTTTTTAACATCATGCTACTGTCAGTGTGCCATCACTTCCCAAAGGTTGGATACAATTTCTCATTTTCTGATTATTTGAATGTTTTTGGATTTTTTCAATATAAGGAAAATGAAAATAAGCTATACAGAAATAAAAATCTTTTTTGATGTCTCAGTATGATAGCGTCTGTGTACTATCATCTTTCTTGTAACAAGATCAACTTCTCAAAATTTTAAAATTTTTGATGTTTTTGTATTTTATATTGTTTTTGGTTTTTCTTGAAACCTTTCTCCCCCTAAAAATTATAAAAACAAAATCTTTTTGGATTTTTCAAATTTTTAAGAAAAGAAAAAATGAAAAACAATTTAAATGATATCTTCAGGAACATCATCTGATTGACGTTTAACGCCGTTGATCTCTAGCAAATATAAAAACCGTGGTTTGTCAAATGCTTTAGTGAAGAGATCAGCGCGTTGTTCCTGAGTGGGGATTTTTACCACATCGATTAACTTCTTTTCGTAACAGTCACGAAGGAAGTGATATCGAATTTCGATGTGCTTCGTTTTGCTAAATTGGACAGGATTTTTGGTAATTGAAATTGCAGCAGAATTATCAAGATATATGGGAGTAGTAGAACATTCAATACCGTAGTCACGCATCTGTTGCTGAATCCAAATAACTTGAGAACAGCAACTGGCGGCCGCTATATATTCCGCCTCAGCTGTTGAAGTGGAAACTGACGTCTGCTTTTTGCATTGCCACGTTACTAAACGACTTCCAAAGAACTGACATCCTGCTGTTGTTGATTTGTAATCGAGTTTACAACCACCATAGTCCGAATCACTATACGCATGTAGATCAAAGTTATCATCATGAGGATACCAAAGACCCCAATCTGGAGTACCCTTCAGATAACTCAAAATTCTTTTGACTGCAATAAGATGGGAGACCTTCGGCTTTGACTGGTAACGTGCACAGAGACACGTAGCAAACATTATGTCCGGCCGAGAAGCACTCAGGTACATTAGAGATCCGATGATCCCTCTATAGTGAGTTGGATTGATCAATTCACCCTTCTCGTCAGGATTAATCCCGTGATTAACCGCTAACGGAGTTCCCTGTGAAGAGGAACTCAACATCTCGAACCGTTTCAAGATGTCATTGACGTATTTTGTCTGGTGAATGAAGACACCGGAGTCTGTTTGATCAACCTGAAGTCCTAAGAAGAACTTCATCTCACCCATGGAGCTCATTTCAAATTTTTCTTGCATCACTTGTTCAAACTCCTTGCATAGTGTTTTATTCGTGGACCCGAAGATGATGTCGTCCACGTACACTTGTACCATAATGAGATCTCCTTCTTTCTCCTTTGTAAATAACGTGCAGTCGATCGTTCCTCTTCTGAACCCGTTGTTCAAAAGGTGTTTGGATAGTTCCTTGTACCAAGCTCTCGGGGCTTGGTGAAGACCGTACAAAGCCTTGTTGAGCAGGTAGGCTTTGTCCTTGTGATTTGGGTCTTCAAAACCTGGAGGTTGTGCCACATATACGGTCTCTTCGATGTGACCGTACAAAAAGGCACTCTTGACGTCCATCTGATATACTTTGAATCTCTTGAAAGACGCATACGCCAAGAACATCCGGATTGCCTCCAAACGCGCAACCGGAGCATACACCTCATTGTAGTCTAGGCCTTCGATTTGCCTAAACCCTTGGACCACCAGGCGGGCTTTGTTGCGAACAATCACTCCACGATCGTCGCATTTACATTTGAGTACCCACTTAATGCCAATTTTCTTCTGTCCTCTGGGGAGATCCACCAGCTTCCACACACCAAGTCTCTTGAACTGCAATAATTCTTCTTGCATGGCTGAGACCCAGTTAGCGTCTTTCAACGCATCGGTGATGCTGCTTGGTTCTTCTTGTGCTAAGAAGCATTCATGGGCATATAGCGCAACTGATCCTGACTCCATCATTTCAGTGTAGAGGCCAAAATTCAGCTGTCGACGTGTTTTGACACCCTGTTGAATGTCCCCTATAATGTTGTCTTGTGGATGATCACGTTCAGTCCTAACCACCGGATTGTCAGGAACGACAACATTTTGTTCCAAGTTAGTTAAGTTCGGCTCAGGAACTGGAGCGGTTGGTGCCTCTGAAGTAGACGTTAGAGGCTGTTCTGCATTTGGCGCTTCTTGATTTGACGATGAAGGTTGTGGAGTAACCTGTGTCGGCGCCGATTGTACATCATCTGCTGGTGATTCATCTTCAGAGTCAGATTCGGATGACTCTTGAACTTGCTCGCTAGACTCTGTGGAGGAAGACGATGATGGACCAGGATGAGGTGAAGATTGCTGAGATTCATCAGGAGGTGCATTTTGCGCCTCATACATCATCTGAATAGCAACCTCATCCAGATTGAATGACTTGAACAATTTGTCAAAATCAAACAACCAGTCTTCTCCTGACCCCTTGGCTGGTTCTGTGTAGCGTTGAACGTCGACATGGTACCATTCTTCAACTAATTTTGTTGATCTGTTGAAGACCCTTTTGAGAGGTACACTGTAACCCAGAAAATAGCCGTTGATGATCTTCTCCTCGAACTTATTATCGACTTGCCTTTTAAGTAACGTGCAAAGAGCTCCAAATGGTTCCAGGTGCTCTAAGTTAGGCCTCCGTCGTTGAAGAAGCTCGAAGCTTGTCTTGCCGTGGCGCTTGACAATGCCTACCCGATTCAATGTGAAACAGGCGTTGGCAATTGCCTCACTCCAAAACGTGACAGGCAACACTGAGTCTGCTAACATTGTTCTAGCTGTCTCGATTAACGTTCGATTTTTCCTTTCAGCAACCCCGTTCATTTGTGGAACGTACGGGGCACTGAACTCCTGGACAATGCCTCTTTCTTTGCAAAAGTTTTCCACATTCGCATTCTTAAACTCTGTCCCGTTATCTGAACGCATTCTCCGAACCTTCAGATTGTACTGTGACTCAAGAGTTGTAACCAGCAGATTTATACACCCAAATGTCTCGGACTTTGCTTTCAAGAAAAACACCCAAGAGAATCTCGAATATTCATCAGTAACCACTATGAGTGCCCAGAGATACTCTTGACGCTTATTGGGCCAAAAAGATCCATATGAAGGAGTTCCAATGGTATAACAATCGAGTGAAACTCTTAGACTTGTGGGACCTTTTTACTTGCTTTCCCGCTTTGCACTGCACACACGAGTCAGGGAGACTGAAACTTCTCAGATTAACTCCCTCAACTAGCCTGTTGTGCACAAGCTTATTCATGTTCCTGAATTAATGTGTCCCATCCGTTTATGCCATATGACAGTATCACGTTCGGATGCCTTGGACACAAAACATGTCGCCGTTGGAGACGATGACTCTGCCTTAGCCAAGATGTGGCTGTCAAGGTCATCAAACATAACTCTGAAACCCTTGTCGCAGATTTGACTTATCGACAACAGGTTGTTCTCCAACTCCTTGATGAAATTAACCTTATCAAACGAAATTCGCCCATTTGAAACAATTCCTTGGGCCGTGATGTAACCACCTTGAGGAATTGTTTCAAATGGCCCAAGGAATTGCAGGAGCTCCTGCATTCTGGATATGGCTAAGGCAGAGTTCCTGCATTCTGCATTCTGGATATGGCCAAGGAATTGCAGGAGCTCCTGCATTCTGGATATGGCTAAGGAATTGCAGGAGCTCCTGCAATTCCTTGGGCCATTTGAAACAATTCCTCAAGGTGGTTACATCACGGCCCAAGGAATTGTTTCAAATGGGCGAATTTCGTTTGATAAGGTTAATTTCATCAAGGAGTTGGAGAACAACCTGTTGTCGATAAGTCAAATCTGCGACAAGGGTTTCAAAGTTATGTTTGATGACCGAGACAGCCACATCTTGGCTAAGGAATTCACCATTCCTGAAGACAAGGTTTTAATGTCAGCCGCACGCCAGAGTGATCTCTACATTCTGGATATGGCTAAGGCAGAGTCATCGTCTCCAACGGCGACATGTTTTGTGTCCAAGGCATCCGAACGTGATACTGTCATATGGCATAAACGGATGGGACACATTAATTCAGGAACATGAATAAGCTTGTGCACAACAGGCTAGTTGAGGGAGTTAATCTGAGAAGTTTCAGTCTTCAGGTTGATCAAACAGACTCCGGTGTCTTCATTCACCAGACAAAATACGTCAATGACATCTTGAAACGGTTCGAGATGTTGAGTTCCTCTTCACAGGGAACTCCGTTAGCGGTTAATCACGGGATTAATCCTGACGAGAAGGGTGAATTGATCAATCCAACTCACTATAGAGGGATCATCGGATCTCTAATGTACCTGAGTGCTTCTCGGCCGGACATAATGTTTGCTACGTGTCTCTGTGCACGTTACCAGTCAAAGCCGAAGGTCTCCCATCTTATTGCAGTCAAAAGAATTTTGAGTTATCTGAAGGGTACTCCAGATTGGGGTCTTTGGTATCCTCATGATGATAACTTTGATCTACATGCGTATAGTGATTCGGACTATGGTGGTTGTAAACTCGATTACAAATCAACAACAGCAGGATGTCAGTTCTTTGGAAGTCGTTTAGTAACGTGGCAATGCAAAAAGCAGACGTCAGTTTCCACTTCAACAGCTGAGGCGGAATATATAGCGGCCGCCAGTTGCTGTTCTCAAGTTATTTGGATTCAGCAACAGATGCGTGACTACGGTATTGAATGTTCTACTACTCCCATATATCTTGATAATTCTGCTGCAATTTCAATTACCAAAAATCCTGTCCAATTTAGCAAAACGAAGCACATCGAAATTCGATATCACTTCCTTCGTGACTGTTACGAAAAGAAGTTAATCGATGTGGTAAAAATCCCCACTCAGGAACAACGCGCTGATCTCTTCACTAAAGCATTTGACAAACCACGGTTTTTATATTTGCTAGAGATCAACGGCGTTAAACGTCAATCAGATGATGTTCCTGAAGATATCATTTAAATTGTTTTTCATTTTTTCTTTTCTTAAAAATTTGAAAAATCCAAAAAGATTTTGTTTTTATAATTTTTAGGGGGAGAAAGGTTTCAAGAAAAAAACAATATAAAATACAAAAATTTTAAAATTTTGAGAAGTTGATCTTGTTACAAGAAAGATGATAGTACACAGACGCTATCATACTGAGACATCAAAAAAGATTTTTATTTCTGTATAGCTTATTTTCATTTTCCTTATATTGAAAAAATCCAAAAACATTCAAATAATCAGAAAATGAGAAATTGTATCCAACCTTTGGGAAGTGATGGCACACTGACAGTAGCATGATGTTAAAAAGATATAAAGTGAAAAATTGGTCATGCATAGTACTAATGTGATATATTGGTAGGCTTATCTTACTGAATTGAGTCTGGATTTGACCTATCTAAATCATTTAGATTGTCAGCCATGGGTGTACATCTAAGATAAATTGACGAGACGTCACTGTCTAAAGACCAATATCAATTGAGGATATGTCTTATCACGCGTACACGAATTACCATCGGCCCAAATTGGTTCCCCCAAAACCTAAATTCTTAAAGAATGTTAGATCTTCGTGTTGCAGGTCTGCTTTCATCGAAAGTCCCTTCTAAATCATAAAAAAAAAAAACCATATGCTTTATGCGTTGATTAAGGAGGAGTATTAAATATCTTATACTCCACCGGCTTTGGAATGATCTCCCTCTGTGATACGTAAGTATCGACCTGGACAGCGCTCTTCCATGCTGGTATATCTAAAGTTATTATCTCCCTCTGTGATACGTAAGTATCGACCTGGACAGCGCTGATAACTTGGATATCTGTATTAAATATCTTATACTCCACCGGCTTTGGAATGATCTCCCTCTGTGATACGTAAGTATCGACCTGGACAGCGCTCTTCCATGCTGGTATATCTAAAGTTATTATCTCTCTCTGTGATACGTAAGTATCGACCTGGACAGCGCTGATAACTTGGATATCTCCTGTAAAAAATAAAATAAATGATTTTGGGACAAGTAGATGAATACCGAACACGTATGTGAAAAACATGTCTAATCTACATGATAAAATCATCAAGTTGCTAATTAAATTCGCAAGAATGTGAAAAGCAACAAAATTTGATGAAAAGCGAACAAAGGGGATCCTATAAGCTTATGGTCGTTTGTCAAAAATAAGATGCGCCGATTTGACTGTTCAATATGTTGTGAGGTCCTACATGAGTCAATCAAAAATATGGTGGGACACATAGCTGTGATCACAAGCAATTATTATAGAAATATGATTAAAGCAATTATCAAATGGTCATTGACAGACGAGAGGATGTTTGTTTAAGTTAAATCTTCTGGTTGTAATTGTTTTGAATTGAATGAAATATGATTTGGAATATTGTGATAGATTATGCTTTAATGTCAATTTTGCAAATCTAATACAATTGTGCTTAAATGTTAATCCAAAATTCCAATTGACAGCGTCTCAGGATATGCGGAACCTATGGTAAGTCTGACTGACTGTACCATTTGGTAAAGAGAGAACTCCATGAAGAAAGGAGTTTGTGGATGCAACGTATGCACCACTAGTTTTGAGAAAAGAGAGAGTGAGATAACTCCAAGGGGGAGTTACGGTCGAGCAAGAGAACTCGATTGGTTACAAGCAAATAGAACTGGCTCCAAGGGGGAGTTTGTTATGACATGAAATGTCACATGTATGTCCCCAGTTCTATCAGGTTGGTTCAACAAGAAACCAACGATCGTGAAACCAAGTTAACGTACTGAAAATGTCAAACGAAGCTGATTCGATCGAATCACTGATTCGATCGAATCAGCTTCGTTTGACATTTTCAGTACGTTAACTTGGTTTCACGATCGTTGGTTTCTTGTTGAACCAACCTGATAGAACTGGGGACATACATGTGACATTTCATGTCCTAACATGTTGTTTTGCAATAGGCAACTTTGTTACCGTTTATTAGATGATGTTACTATCATTTTCACTGAAAACACTTCCCTTTTGTATTTTAATAATCTTTAGGTAGTACTATAGTTACAACCATAGAGCTGATTTAGGAATACGAAGTTGGCAACCGACGTATTAAAATGGCAAATTGAGAAACCGTTTATGAATTTTCCTTTCATATCGTGTCAAGAAAAGTGAGTGCGATCCTCCCCTGTTCATCAATGAGATTGGTGTGATGATTAACAGTCTCAAAACACGTAAAATAAATCTTTGCTATGGGTCGAAAAATGTTAGGTTAAACCAAAAAACTTTTATCCACTTATTTTTGTAAACATGTGCATCAAATAGGACCACAAAAGTTAAATATTATGCTATTTAGTAAATTTTTATTTTTGAGTGAAATATATTATCTTTTAATTTGAATTATTACGAACATACAATAACATATGATTTTTAGTTAAACACATTGGCTTTTATGTTTTTAAACTTCACAAATACGCATCTTATTTATTTCGATTGTCAACAGCCCACAAGGCACCAACAATGTCTTATAAAAGTGTGTAAACTATTAAAGTAGGAGGTGCAGCAGATCTGGCTTTATATCATAAAACCTTATAAATAAAAAAAATATTGCTATACTTATAACTTTTTTGGTCAAATTTACTCTTCAAATGCTGCCTTAGTTGCATTTATATACCAAATGTTACAGCTAATGTTAGATATCCTAAAGTCGCTTTACAAGAGTAGCCTTGCCCGAACCTTTTCGTTTAGGTAGCATTTCAATTATATTATGACTTTACTTTTCAAGTTATGTATTTCAGTTGTTATAGTGAGTATAGTATTTTATACGGTTCCGTCAATAATTAAAATGACACAGGTTAAATTATTATCGCGTCCCGCCGCATAGCGCGGGTTTTTTACTAGAAAAACTCGGAAAAATGATCGGTTTATATATCGGTTGTAATAGAACAACGTTAATATAATATTAAATGTTATCTATATTATATTAATAAATACCCTTTTTTAATTATAAAGTATATAAAATAAAATAAAATAAATAACAAAAAATGTCTGCCATGGCCGGGACTCGAACCCCAGTGGCCGGCTCAGATGGTTAGCATGCACGCACCCAGCCAACGTGCATCCGTTGGTTACAGACCATAATAGAAACTTTAAAGGTAGCAGACCATACAATCTAATATGATCATAAACCCTAGATTCATCAATCCATTAATCCGTTCATTGTTGGCTTAATGAATCATAGGCTAATACAGAACCAAGGACGACGATCAAAACCAACCATTTAATTACCTTGAACGTTTAACTGGTGCGGCTTAAATGCTTACACAGTTGACGGCACAAGAACGATGACGAACAAGGTACCATGAGTTCGTTATAACTAAATTGGTTATAGGGGTTTCATTGTCGATAGGTAATAGATGGTGCAGCCAGAACTAATTGAATTATTATGGTCTCATTAATGTATAACCATAAGTGGGTGATGTTGGTTTACTATAGTAAGGAATCCGTATCAAATTGATCATAGTTTCTTAATTACTTACGTCGTTGGACTCGTTTAGGCAAGAATTACAATACACAAGATTTAATTTCCAAGTTAACCACGAAGATTGAGGTCCAAGTTAATTATAGGGTTAAGGATGATGAACTGTATACGGGTTTGGTACTAATTATGGGTTTGGGTTTGCAGGTAAACGAGTTAAAACACTTCAATTGACCATATTTGCAAAGAGGCTCTTCTAGTTTGGATATGGAAGCATTAGGTCTAAAACTTTAGTTTAGAGTTAAAAATGGATATCTTTCAAAGTTGTTTTTAGTATATTAAATAATTATAATACCAGATACTAATAAAATAATATTAACTCGAATCACACGGTATTTTTCTTAGGTAATTTTTTCGAATATAAAAACGGGTCGGGTTATGACTAATAAATATTAAATCTCGGAAAGTCATAGTTGTTACACTCGTGAACTTGTCATACCCCTTCCTCTAGACTTTCAATTCATTTAGCAATTTTATTTGACATATTACTACACTCTAATATTTTTTGTAAACCTTATCATGATAGTAATATTGATTATTTTTTGTAAAGTTTTTTTTTGTTTTCACTCGTTTTGTGTTTATTATTCTTTATCATAATAATAATAATAATAATAATATTTATTATCATTATAAAAATATATTTAAAGAAATAATGATATAGTCTGTTTATAAAAACGATAAAACGATTTGTACATTTTTATCTTATTATATGTCTCCCACTCGAGAAAAAAAAATCCGTTAAATATATTTTGTTAGGTTCGGGCATATAAGACTATTGTCACATTAGAAAATGACCAACTTGTTGATCACTAAGTCGATGTTTTTTAATCCCTTTTATTGATTAAAAATAATGCAATTTTCTTTAAACAAAATGTAAGCTATCTCTAAAAAGTAAAAAATAAAAAACTCCAAAGTATTAAAACAGTTATAAAAACCCATTTTTTAGATAAAAAAATGTTTTTTACATAAACATGTTTTTTTTTGTCATTAAAAAACAAAAAAAAAAATAAAATATGAAAAAAAGGAAAGAAAACTCTTTAAAGAATATAAAAAAACCTTTTTAAATAATAAATTATTAATCATAATAAAAGATAATAAAATGGTAAAGAAAAAACAAAAAGATTTAGATTGTATTAATGCAAAACTTGAGAGAAATGATATGTTTAGTAAAAATGAAGTGGGTGAAATACGCTTAGCCAGGGCCGGCCCAAGGGTTGTGCAGCCCATGCAACCGCACAGGGCCCAAAAGGTTTTGGGGTCCAACAGGAACAAAAATCCGGAGTATGTATACATTATTTAGATACAAACGGAACAACAACAACAACCATATCTTCTAGCTCATATGCTATGTTGTTTTGCTTACATCCTGTGCACTCAAGTTCAATTCATTTGCGCTACACTCTTTTTTTCTTTTTTTTTTCCAAAACTTGAAATGTAGGGCCGCACTCATTTTCCCAGAACTTGCATGAGCTACAATATTATTATCTTTTTACTTTTATTGCTTGGATAAAATTGTTTGTTTGTATTAAGATCTTTTATCTTATATATATATATATATATATATATATATATATAAATAAGCTTTTTAAAGCAAAAGTTCATAACTAAATTTATAAAATTCTAATTTTATGTAATTCAAAGAACAAAAAATATGTCTTTTTGTCCAAATAGACTAATCCAGCATTTTTTTGGTTTCTCTTTAAAAAAAAGTTCAATATACATGGCCAATTATTTTTACTTGCACAGGGCCCTTGAGGTACCCCGCATCCTCAGAGCTATGTTGCACGGGAACTGGTACGGGAACGGGAAACGGGCACGGGTACGGGAAACGGCAAAACACAAAAAATCAAGAAACGGGTACGTCAAAGGTACGGCAAAAAATTTATAAAAAAAATAAAAATATATATTACATAGGTAATTAATTATTAATAACAAATAAATAAATATATAATTTTGATTTATATATAATGTCATTTAAACATTTTGTGTATAAAATTACAAGTTGAGGACCAAATGTAAGCTAGTCTAGATAGTGAGGGTTAAATGTTAAAATGTATAACCTAATTTAATATTATTTATGTAAATGTTAACAAAGTTTAGGGATTAGATGCAAACAATTGAAAGATAAAGGGGTTTAATGTTTAAACTTAAACTATAACTTAACCTAAACACATTCAGCCGCCACTTCTTCTTCTTCTTCATCGATTTTCCGGCGCCGGAATTCTTCGCCGGAATACTTTATGTGGCGCCGGAATATCCTTTAAATTGCGGAAACGTTTAAAAATCGTCCCCAAAGTTCTGGAAACGTATCGAAACATCGTTTGACTTTTCGAAACGGTCAAAGACCGTCCCCAACTTTAAGGAAACGGTCAAGAAATGTTTCCGGCCGTCCCCGTTGGCGTTTCCGTCCCCGGCGAGTTTCCGGGACGAGGTACGGTAGGTTGGTCGCGTTTCCGTGCATCAGAGCCTCAGAGACGGCCCTGCGCTTAGCATCACTCTAATCTCTACTGCATCTTAATTGTTTTCTCTAAGACTTAGTTGTTTTTGGTCATGCTAATAAGGTGTTTAGGATAGAATCAGGTACGATAAACTTTGACCAAGACAACGTAATTGGAGTCAATAATGATGTGGAAGCTTACGTAACGCTAGAAGACGGCATTTACTAATAGTTTTAACACGACGTTGATGAAAACATCAATGTGAACTGTGAGTTTGAATAAGGGTATTTTATGTAGCTAGCTTGACCATATTTGAAACTTTGTTGTTTTTTGTTTAACCTAACCTAATAAGAGCTAGTTAACTAAAAGCAATTGTCTTTTTGTTAATTATAAATTATGAAACCATCAGACATATTGATAAATGATTGGGCTTTTGTCTCTTGTAACAACTAGCGTATTAGATTAAGTGTACATATCTTGTTTTTAGAACGACAGTTTTGATAAAAGAAGACTTCATAGAATAGTATGTAATAAAGTTTCACAACTGTTTTAATTAGGTCATTTTTTTAGTCCTAGTTAGCTCACTTAAATTTTACTTAATTGTTTAATTTTATGTTTTTTACTCATTTAACAATTCGTCATACAAGCATTACAAGCATAAATTACAAAATATAAAATGAGTTCCTTGGTTTAGCTCTTTTTTTTAAAGCAGTCTTATTATTAATGCATATAAAGGTAAAATAGTAAAAATTCTTGATATATATATAATAAAATAATTAAAATTAAAATAGATACCAATTACACATAAGTATATTTAGAAAAAGAAAAACAAATGTCACTTAGGCATGGTAACCAGCTTAACCAGGTAAAAAAAGCTAGAATTAGTACATAAGTTAAAACTTGAGTGACCTAATCGAGGTAAGAAACAAAAAAACAATAAATGACTTAATCAAAACAGTAGTGAAATTTAGTTTCTATTCTATTAGTTCTATTAAGTTACCCCGTTTTGATGAAGGGTTGGCTTACACTCTTTTTTATGCTTAAATTCTACGTTAAATATTTTAACCACTAAAATATCCATTTTTCAGTTAAAAAGAATATAAAAGGTTTAATTTTTTTATATCATACCCTCGTAAACAATTTATTACACAACGATATAGGTTCAAGATATTTTGAGAACTCTTACGAGATATGAGAGCTCAAACAAACTCCATTATGATTTGACAATTATGTTTTTCATATATACTATACATAAGTTTAATTTACTAGCTATGTTTTTTTAACTTTTTGGTTACACTAGTCGACTATTGAAATATGTGTAACGAGTTGTTACAATTTAGTGTGAATATATAACATAACTTCTCGTTATATATGTTTTAGTAGTCGACTTGTGCAAAAGTAAAAAATAAAAAAAAATTCCAGTAATTGTAACTTTCTTTTTGAAGGGCAGGTAAATTGCACTGCGTAAATGTAACTTACATATAGACATGAAGAAAAAAAATTAAATAAATATTGTTATGGATTTTCTTTGAGTTCTCAAAACTCATAAGAGTTTAGAAAATACCCTAACCATACCATGCTATAAGCATGAATTGACATCAAATTTAATGTTTTAAACTATATGAAAGTGCAGGTATTATTCATGAAGTCGGCATCATGTATTGCCCTAAACTATAAGTTATTGCATATAGTCTACAATTGTATGGTCATCTGCTTAAAAAAAAACAAAAGATTCCTTAGATATTGATTGACCAACTCCGAAGTCGACATCATGTGTATAAACATTTTCGAAATCAAATTCAAAATGCATACATGTCAAATAATTACCTTGTATACAATGGACTTTTATTAGTTGTTCATGACTTTTGGGGGAAATAATTGTGGTCTACAAGATTTTTTTTAAGTCTATCCTATTAGTTTTTTAAGATCTTGTTTCGTACGTTATGTTTGTAATCTTTGGATTCATTTGTTGTTTATATTTGCAAATTAAAATCAAGAAAAAATTATTTTTATATTTTGTTTGTGGGATTGAAAAAATAAGTTATATGTACGGACGCATTCCTTTCACAGACAATTTTATGTTAAAAACTGTTAAAAATAACCATATAAAATACATCTATCACATTTCAAACAAGTAAAATTTATCATGCGGATCTTAGAGTTTTCAGCAATTGTTTATTTTTTTTTTTAATATTTTCCTATATAACGACAAACTATATAACTGTAATAGTATCCAAGTCCATTTGAGTTTATTTTATTGAAATATTTAATAAACAATCACTTTCTCTTCTTTGGATTTTAAAAATGCGGTAATTATTTATTTATTTATTTCAAAATATATATTTATTTGTGAGTATTATGTGGGACAACGCCATATACATAAAAATCAACGTCATAAACATCTCTTAATAAAGTTGAACATAATTCACATACCACCATATTCACCGTAACAAGATAATCAAAATAACAAGAGACGGAAAATAATTATGAACGAACCTCACACCATATGCACGCTTTCAGAATAAGCATACATGGTTTTCCCAAGGATAAACTTTTGTCAAATCACAAATGTCGGATGGTAAAGTGTCACATCGCATCACATGCAGTCAATATAGTTAGTCAATTGTCAACTGTGGTTAGTTGATTAACTGAGGTTTTCTGCACTTAGTTTATTAAATCTCCCGGGTCCCTCTGTAAACAATATGAAAATCATCTCAACTTTTTTTTTGAACGACCAACTAAGTAACGTCGAGTACTTTATACGCGGCCGCCATTGGCTAAAGGTAGCCCGAGCCGGCTGCTAGTCCGGACGGTCGGAGCCCCTAGCGGTCCACCTATTGAGGGATTCACTGGATAAAACCTGACCCCACACCCGCCAAATGACACGACAGCGAGGAGCCGGTAAAACCGGGCGAGATCATGACTCGAACCCTGGTAAGCCCGTCATCCCTCATATCTCCCATATAAATTGGTGATAGTGAGGTTTGACATCCAATTTTAAAAAAATCATCTCAAATACATATATTCTTTTGCAAACTTACAGTATATTTTCAAGTCCTGTATCGATAATCAACACACAAACTAAACAAATAAATCTCGTTTATATTAATCAGAAAATATAACTCTAAAAATTGATTACAATTATCTCTCAAACCCTAACTCGGTTTGACTCTTGATGAACCCTAACTCGGTTACACCAAACTCCACCACACTCTATAATGCCTAACCATTACTTTGTTTATATAGACTAGCCTAACTTGCTAGTCAAGACAGTACCAATTATTATTACGATACAATTATGAAACATGCTATAATTATGAAACATAAGCAAATATGACCGACTTGTCATTATTGGCCCCTCAAGTTCACCGACTTGTGAATTGAGTCCGAAATTACTTCCAACAATCACCCCCTAATTTCTGACTCGAAATAAGTGGTTCTTCAACTCCGAGCATGCCTCTTTTGCCCTGTTTGATTTAAGTCATGAACTTGACCATCTCGGTTTTCACAACCATCTTGGCCTTGATTTCCCCGGAACTTTTCTTGATCCATAGATGTGTTCTTCGGCTCTCCCGAACTCGACTACCTTTGTGACCATGTCCCAGACCATTCACTCGGTCGTATGGAATCGCATAACCACTCCTTTGGCTGCAATCCCGGTCAACTAATCGAGCGAACAACAATCTTCTTGATCTTCTTAGTGAGCACCTAGTTCGATCCAACATATCAAGTCGAGATCGATAAACAAAATACTGACTCTCAATCACAATACCAATTGTAATAAAACCGAGAGCTCTGATACCAATTCAAGTCCCGGATCGATAAACAAACATGACTAAAACAACTAACTCTCGTTTATATTAATAAGAAAATCTAACTCAAAATACTGATTACAACTCTATCAAACCCTAGCTCGGTTTGACTATTGATGAACCCTAACTCGGTTACACCAACTTCACCCTAGATGAACCCTAACTCGGTTACATCTCGTGTTTGCCTCTTGGATGAACCCTAACTCAGTTGCATCTCACACCACCAATCACAATAGCTCCTTTAAAAAACTTACGATTCAAAATAGAATTCCTTTTTTGCCTTTTTATAATTCCTTACTCATCAAAAACAACCCTTTTGCAAATCCCCAATTCTCAAACGACTTGACCAAACCCCTCCGTATCAACCACAACTTTGATCGATGTCTTGAGACTTCGGTCACCTTATCGATATCTTGAACTTGACTCTGATACCAATTCAAGTCCTGTATCGATAATCAACACACAAACTAAACGAATAACTCTCGTTTATGTTAATCAGAAAATATAACTCTAAAAACTGATTACAATTATCTCTCAAACCCTAACTCGGTTTGACTCTTGATGAACCCTAACTCGGTTACACCAAACTCCACCACACTCTATAATGCCTAACCATTATTTGGTTTATATAGACTAACCTAACTTGCTAGTCAAGACAGTACCAATTATTATTAAAATACAATTATGAAACATGCTATAATTACGAAACATAACCAACTATGACTGACTTGTCATTATTAGCCCCTCAAGTTCACCGACTTGTGAATTGAGTCCGAAATTACTTCCAACATATTTAACTTATCAATATCGATACAATATAATGCAACTGAATTTCCATATTATCTATAAATAATGCATGTCTGTCTATACGCAAACCCTTAATAGTGAAAACACGGAAATGATCACCAATCCAAACTCTAATCCATGTACGTAATGAATCTTTCTTGCAGATTCAGCAAATAACACAATTATTTGGATATTCGTCCACACTGCGAACGCCGTATTGTTGGGGCATGTAATAAGGATAGTAATACCTATTATATTCCAGCCATTTTTTAAAGTCTACTTCTTGTTCCTTCTTCTTCTTGTCATCATCATTCTTATCATCTTTTTTGACATCTTTCGCCAGTCCAACAGTGAGTATTGTCGGGTGCCATTTCTTAAGCTTAGAGACAATACATACTGGATCAATGTCACCTATCACGGTTAGCTTCTTGTCTTTCATGTCCATCGCGATGGAATTGATCCCTAAAATTATTTCAGAAGAAGGTTTTGTTTATGATGTTAAGTGCAATACATGGTTACTAAAATTGAAATAGAATGTAAAGAAACAATTTTTTTACCTTGAAGGCTGGAAACTGACTTCAAAGCATTCCTTTTATCTTTATTGTCATGCACATCCACTTTAACAACCACTTTCTGCAAAGTCAATGATAAAATAAACTTAGGAATACCTAAATGCCGTAGTTGACCCAATGGTAGAGGCATATACTTGTCAGTGGATGGTCACAGACACGTAGTTTAATCCTTGGCCATCGCGTTAATTCAGGAGTAGTATAGTTTTGCATTCAAAAAAAGAAAGATTGAAACGAGTCTAATTAAGCATTGTTTTTGCTATAAATGATGTAAAGAAGGTGAAAACCATAAAGAAATATAAACAAAGATTATATTTTTAAGGAAAAAGACTTTCACTTGATTAAAAGTTTGTGATTTCAACATGATCAATATAAAACAGGAGTGAAGAAATTTTACCTTGTTTTCAGACATGTTGGCAGGTGTATTGAATAGTTAAAGAACAATTAAGAGAAAACTTTGAATTCAAGTTGTGGGATGGTGAGTGATATGTGTATAAGATTTATAAGAAAAATAGGAGGGAAGGTTGTTGGATTTTATGGACATTTCGGGTCAAGTCAACGTGACCGACCCGAACGTGACCCGGACAGAGTTACACCGGGGTAACGAGATAAATGCCTACTTAAAGGTTAATTAGGCCCGACACATAAAAAGAGATGATTGGTCTATAAAAATATTTGACCGAGACTTTCTAAACCCTCTCCCTTTCTTTCACGTAAACACAAAGGGTTCAGAGGTCATCATGATGTCACAGCACCACTCTTCATCCATCATTTCTCTTAGGATCACCATTCCTTCATCATGATCATCCATTCACTGTTTAAGAAAGATATTTTCTTGTATTCTTGGTTATAAAAACCTCATTTTTCATGGCATCATGAAGTAACCCAACTCTCTCCAAGCTACACTTTCGATAACCTATTTACGACCAACCCATTGATTTCCAGCGATCCTATAGCCAATTACGACCAACCCACTTCCGTACACGAAGCACACTAGCAGACACACCTACGGTTGTCTCCATTCTGCACCGCGGTACGCCGCCACAGGGACCGTTGTAACTACCGTCGCCATCGCTGCAAGTCTATCCGGCGAGGAACTTTTTTTTTTTGTCTCTCGGAACCGTGCGATATCGGAACTCAGATCCTCAAAAGCATTCTGTCAGATCTGAGCATTATCACTTGCTTCCGCCGCCGCCGCCGCTAGCCGCCGCCGCCGCCGGAACTTCATTGCTCTTTGATTGTGTCGATCTAGCGTGACTCGTATACTCTCGGTGTCTTCCCGGTTCTCGTAACCGAGGCATATCGACATACCTCCTATGGTTGATTATTATTTATCGTTTATTGTACTCGTACGCGTTTGTAATCGGATCCGGGTTAGGGTTTCGGTTCATGGTTCGTTTTAAATATTTTATTCCGCTGCGTTTCTTTATTGTTTCGTTAATGAGGTTAATAATTAATATGGATTAATTATTATCGAAACCGAAATATTGTTTAAAACGGGTCAAATAGTTTATCCGTTTTTTGTCTCAGACCACCGTTGAAACCCAACAGTGGTATCAGAGACGCGGTTACAACGTACGAGTCGATACCGGTTTGTTTAAAACCGGATCTCCATCTTAAACTTTAAATCGTTTAAAGTTTATAGATCTAGAATTATTTTCGGGTGATTTTGGATTGGTCAAAGTTTTGTTTATTTTATTTGACCAAGTCAAAACGACCCGAAATTCGTTTATTGTGAATATGTAAATCCGGCCCCGACCTATGTGATTGATTGGTTGTGTTCGGTGTTTGAGCTTGTTTTGGCCATACGGTTGGTTCAAAAGTTGTAAAAGGTTATTATTTAATTTTCGGTTTTCTTTTTGGCCATAAAGATGGTTCAAATTTGTAATAGGACATATTATTGTTAGTTTATAAATTAGTAATTAAGAAGACGCGAAGATAACCGAGGACGAGCTCATGGACACCTTGGAGTTAGTGGGAGTTCGGACAAGATGACGGGATGCACGGAGAAGTCCATCCTTGTGGTTGTTTGTGTTGTGAACCCCTTGACCCGATCGGTCTCCCTAATTGGCTCTAGCGAGACCGATCACCTTTTGGCCATAAGGATTTACATATTATTGTTATTTGCTATTTGTGGTTGCTTGGATTGATTATAATAGGATTATAATATCTCCAACCTAATACCAAATAAATTGGAAAATAAACATTTTATTAACCGATTTTTGTTTTGCAAATTAAAAGCGTTTTGATTTCCAAAACTAATAAGTTATTATAACTTAAAATTGGTTAGTCGTATCGCTACAAACTTAGTTTTAATAGGTTATTTAAAACTAAGTGTCCTGAGAGATGAAAGGGTTCATCTATGCGTCGCGGTAATAAATACAGTAAAATTTAACTTTTAGTCTATTTGGTAATTTAAAAAAAAAAAAAAATTTATCCCAATTTAAAACCAATAGTTTATGCCAATCCTACTACAAGTCACACTTGAGGCATACTGCAAAATTTCGAGTATTTGGAGCTACAGCACCGTACTTGTTTTCTAGCCTATCCCATCAAGGTGAAAGTGCTTCGTTGACACATCCGGCACCTTCACACGTCACGGTACTAGGACAACTATTATTTTACTCTCCTGTTACGTGCCAAAGCTGTCTGGAGACTTAAAATGGGCAAAGATGAGGCTAAACGTATCTATACAGACAATCGTTGTCTTTATAGGCCTCATAACCGAGAGTTGTGCTCTATTCACAATTGGCAATCGTTGTCAGTCTGCCTAACCACTTATTAATGTTGTGTGCTACAGCTGCCTTTAATAACTGGAAGCCAGATTCTCATACTCCTAATTAATTAATGTTATTGGGTCATTAATAATAGGACTACAACATCGAAAATACTAATTAAATTTACTTTTGCTAAATTAATCTGATGTCGTCAAACAAAATTTCACCCTACGCCCTTAAGACTATCCTTGAGAAGGATAAACTGAATGGTACCAACTTCATCGAATGGCACCGCAACTTAAGACTTGTTCTAACCATGGCAAAGCGCCTGTATGTTCTTGATGGACCTGTTCCAACCGAGCCTGAAAACAACACAGCCGCTGCACGAAAGGTTCTTGACAAGCATAAGGATGACTCGGCTGAGGTCTCCTGTATTATGCTAGCCACCATGACTTCTGAGCTTGCTAAAGGCTTGGAAGACTTTGGTGCCTATGAGATGCTTGAACAACTCAAGGGCATGTTCCAGAAACAAGCCCGTCAAGAACGTTTCGACAGCATGAAACAACTCATCAGTTGCAAGATGGCAGAAGGGTCTCCCGTCAGTGCTCATGTTCTAAAGATGAAGGGGCACATCGATCAGCTCAAGAAACTTGATTATCCCATGCCCGATGAGATGGCATCGGATTTCATTCTCAACTCTCTCCCCAACTCATACGACCAGTTCGTAATGAATTTCAACATGAATGGTTGGGTGAAGACAGTGCCGGAGCTTCATAACATGCTCAAGACGGCTGAGATGAACATTCCTTCTAGGACCAATCAAGTTCTGATGATTCGATCTGCTGGTGTCAAGAAGCCAAAACCAAAGAATCGGGGTTTTAAGGGAAAAAGCAAGAAGAAAGTTACTGTTGCTGCCCATGTTGCCACCAACACTAACAAAGTGGTTGCAAAGAAAAAACCGCCGCCATTTGAGGAGCGCAAGTGCTTCAAATGCAACCAAATGGGGCACTGGATGAGAAACTGCCCCGAGCACCTTGCTGAGATCAGAAAGAAGAGAGCCAATGGTGAAGGCTCTTCTGGAGGTATTTTCATATACGTTATTGAACTTTTCACTGTCTCTAGCAACACATGGGTATTTGATACCGGATGTGGTTACCACATCGTTAATGTCTTGCAGGAACCTGAGAAGTGGAGGAAACTGAATAAAGGCAGCATGGAACTCATCGTTGGAGATGGGAAGAGAGTACCAGTTCTGGCAACTGGAGTATTTCATTTTGCTTGTCCATCTGGCCTAGTTTTTCTTTTAAATAATTGTTTGTATGCTCCTGGCTTGACCAGAAACATCATTTCAGTTTCGTTGTTATTTGAACAAGGATTTAAGTATGTTCTTAATGGCATGGCTATTTCTGCTTACTTAAATGATATCTTTTATTTTGAGGCTAAACCTCGAAATGGTATTTATAAGATTGATGTTCAACCTGACAATAACGTATATCATCTTTCAAAACGTATCAAGACTAGTGTCAACGATACTTTTCTATGGCATTGCCGACTTGGCCACATAAGCAAGGCAAGAGTTAAAAGACTCCAATCCGAAGGTATTCTTGAACACTCAGGACCGGACTCTTTTAACACTTGTGAATCTTGCTTAGCTGGCAAACTCGCCAAAGACTCCTTCACCAATAAAAGTGAACGAGCAAGTGATCTATTAGGACTCATACATACTGATGTATGTGGACCTTTTAGAACCATGACTAGAAACCATGAAAGATACTTCGTTTCTTTTATCGACGATTATAGTCGATACGCTTATGTGTATCTTATGAAACACAAGCACGAAACTTTTGAAAAGTTCAAAGAGTTTCAAAGCGAAGTGGAAAACCAACTTGACAAAACCATTAAGATACTTCGATCAGATCGAGGTGGAGAGTATCTCAGCACAGAGTTCATCACTCATCTAAAAGAGCATGGAATTGTTTCACAGCTCACTCCTCCTGGCACACCCCAACTTAATGGCGTGAGCGAGAGGAGAAACCGAACCTTGCTAAACATGGTTCGATCGATGATGTGTAGAACCAACTTGCCTCACTCCTTTTGGGGTTACGCCCTTATGACCGCCGCTCGCATTGTCAATCTAGCTCCAACTAAGAAGATAGACAAGACTCCATATGAGATATGGCATAAGGGAAAGAAACCCAAGTTGTCTTATCTTAGAGTATGGGGATGTGTTGCTTATATCACAAGTGAGTCTGATGACAAACTTGATCCCCGCGGCGAAAAAGTTATTTTCGTCGGATACTACTACAAGAGCGGTTATTACTTTTTTCATCCTGATACAAATACGATTTCTGTCAGGAGGAAAGGCTACTTTCTTGAAGAAGAATTTCTTAGTCAAGGAACTAAAAGTAACATTGTTGATCTTGAAGAAATTCAAGAACCACAACCAACTGCTGAGGAAGTTGGAGAGTCTGACCAACAAGTTGTTGTTGCTGATACATCAGACGTGAACACAAGCGTTCGCAGAAGTAGTAGGACTCCCGTACCAAATGCTAGATACTTATGTCATCTAGATGGTGCCGAAGTCTTATTAGTAGCCGAGTCTACTAACTACAAGTCTGCTATCTTGGATCCGGAATCCAAGAAATGGCAAGATGCCATGAATGCTGAGATGCAGTCCATGCATGATAACCAAGTTTGGAACTTGGTTGAGCTACCCCCCGATTGTCGGGCAGTAGGGAGCAAATGGATTTTCAAGAAGAAAACCGACATGCATGGAAATGTGAAAACCTACAAAGCACGGCTAGTCGCGAAAGGTTTCACTCAAACTCAAGGTGTTGACTATGAGGAAACTTTTTCGCCCGTTGCTATGACTAAGTCAATTAGGATTTTGCTTGCCATTGCTGCATACTATGATTATGAGATATGGCAAATGGATGTCAAAACCGCTTTCCTTAATGGACATCTTTCTGAAGATGTCTATATGGTTCAGCCTGAAGGTTTTGTCAATCCAAAATATCCTAATAAGGTTTGCAAATTGAACAAGTCCATTTATGGACTTAAGCAGGCATCTTGAAGCTGGAATCTTCACTTTGACGAGAAAATCAAAGAGTTTGGTTTTGTCAAAAACGAAGATGAACCTTGTGTTTACAGAAAGGCTAGTGGGAGCACTATATCATTCCTCATTTTGTATGTGGATGATATACTGATCATTGGAAACGACATTCCTATGCTTAAACAAGTTAAGCTATGGTTGGAATCTTGTTTTGCAATGAAAGATCTTGGAGAAGCCGCTTATATTCTGGGAATAAAGATCTATAGAGATAGATCTAAACGGATTCTAGGGCTTAGTCAAAGTACTTACATAGACAAAGTAATGGCACGCTTCTCAATGGAAAACTCCAAGAAAGGAGCTGTTCCAATGACTAAGGGAACCGTGTTGAGCAAATCGCAATCTCCGGCAACGGACATTGAATCTAAACGTATGCAAGCAATTCCATATGCTTCAGCGGTTGGCTCTATCATGTATGCTATGTTATGTACTAGACCTGACGTCTCGTATGCCTTGAGCATGACCAGTCGTTTTCAATAGAGTCCTGGCATTGCCCATTGGACTGCTGTGAAGAACATTCTAAGGTACTTGAATAGGACCAAAGACATGTTCTTGGTGTTTGGGGGAGTGGAAGAGGAGCTTACTGTAAAGTGTTACACTGATGCTAGCTTCCAGACTGACCGAGATGATTCTCGCTCACAGTCAGGTTTCGTTTTCACTCTCAATGGAGGAGCTGTTTATTGGAAGAGCTCCAAGCAGAGTGTAGTAGCGGATTCTACCACCGAATCTGAATATATAGCCGCATCTGATGCTGCTAAGGAGGCTGCTTGGATGAAGAAGTTCATCACCGATCTTGATGTGGTTCCGAGTATCCACAAACCAATCGAGATATTCTGTGATAACACAGGTGCTATTGCTCAAGCCAAAGAGCCAAGGTCTCATCACAGGACCAAGCATATTCTAAGGAAGTTCCATCTTATTCGGGAAATATTGGAATGAGGTGACATCGTGATAAGCAAAGTAAACACAGATCAAAATCTAGCCGACCCGTTCACTAAGCCAATGACTCAGGACAAACATGATCAGCATAGAGATGCTATCGGGCTTAGACTTGCTAGTAATTTATTTTGATTTAGTATTTGGATGTATGAACATTCTAACAGTTGTACTTTTCAGTTCACTTTTGATTTAATGGTTAAATGCAAACGATGAATGATACAACTGTGTTCTTTTAATACGTTTAATCCATGAATATTATATTCTAAATTATCCGTAGTCGGTCAGACTCGTGGGAATGATTCTTAATTAAGACTATTCTGACTTTGGACTCAAGAAGTTGACTTCCAAACTCACAGACCTCATTATGAATGACGTTGGATGTAACTCGCATCAAATCATCTTCATGGATCTTGATCATAAGATGTTTTGATATTAGTATGCTCATTTAGTATCCTTAGACCTGAGATACATATTAGAACTTTCGTTTACCGAGGAATATTCTTTGATCATGTCAACCGCTGTTGCGTAACTGCCAGCCATAAAGGCACTGGTTGGGAATGTTCTGGAGTTCAGTGGGAGTTGTATGTAGTCAAGTTGGGATTCTGTACTCTTACATTCAAATGTAACAGTTAGACATTTTGGCGCCCTCGTTGATTCAAACTGGTAAAATGTGAGGCCTCACCCAAACTAACTGTGTGTTTGATTGGACCACTTTGACTCTATATTGAGAACTAAAATAATTGAACACTATATGAGATTGATTTGATCCATGTCTCATTGTTCAATTAATGTCTTATACAGAAAGGATAGATGACGACGATTACTATAAATTCATTGTCTTGCAATAAGGTATTCCAAGATACTTTGGTTATGGATTTAAAAATGTCACATTCGGTTGGGGACATCTATGTGTAGCTAGAACTCCTCTGGCTGTCAGCGTTGTGATACTTGACCCAAATACGTCCAAGTGGGAGACTGTTGGATTTTATGGACGTTTCGGGTCAAGTCAACGTGACCGACCCGAACGTGACCCGGACAGAGTTACACCGGGGGTAACGAGATAAATGCCTACTTAAAGGTTAATTAGGCCCGACACATAAAAAGAGATGATTGGTCTATAAAAATATTTGACCGAGACTTTCTAAACCCTCTCCCTTTCTTTCACGTAAACACAAAGGGTTCAGAGGTCATCATGATGTCACAGCACCACTCTTCATCCATCATTTCTCTCAGGATCACCATTCCTTCATCATGATCATCCATTCACTGTTTAAGAAAGATATTTTCTTGTATTCTTGGTTATAAAAACCTCATTTTGCATGGCATCATGAAGTAACCCAACTCTCTCCAAGCTACACTTTCGATAACATATTTACGACCAACCCATTGATTTCCAGCGATCCTATAGCCAATTACGACCAACCCACTTCCGTACACGAAGCACACTAGCAGACACACCTACGGTTGTCTCCATTCTGCACCGCGGTACGCCGCCACAGGGACCGTTGTAACTACCGTCGCCATCGCTGCAAGTCTATCCGGCGAGGAACTTTTTTTTTTGTCTCTCGGAACCGTGCGATATCGGAACTCAGATCCTCAAAAGCATTCTGTCAGATCTGAGCATTATCACTTGCTTCCGCCGCCGCCGCCGCTAGCCGCCGCCGCCGCCGGAACTTCATTGCTCTTTGATTGTGTCGATCTAGCGTGACTCGTATACTCTCGGTGTCTTCCCGGTTCTCGTAACCGAGGTATATCGACATACCTCCTATGGTTGATTATTATTTATCGTTTATTGTACTCGTACGCGTTTGTAATCGGATCCGGGTTAGGGTTTCGGTTCATGGTTCGTTTTAAATATTTTATTCCGCTGCGTTTCTTTATTGTTTCGTTAATGAGGTTAATAATTAATATGGATTAATTATTATCGAAACCGAAATATTGTTTAAAACGGGTCAAATAGTTTATCCGTTTTTTGTCTCGGACCACCGTTGAAACCCAACAAACGTAAGAGGGAGGAAACAGTGCGTTGATAGTTACTTGTGGAACAAATGTTATTAAAAAAATGACTAGTTGGTCATAAGGCCAAAACAATATTCAATATTTGCAAAAGGGATTAGAAATATCAAAGACAAATATGAACACTTCGACCATGTTTGTAAAGTCATGAAGTATGGCATCAAGTGTTAGAATTCTTTGCTTTTGAGAATCGGGTCAAACGGACTGGTTAAATACGTCAAAACATGAAAAGGTTTTCCGGGTTAAAATGAAAAATATAAGTCAACAAGCGCTTTTGATAAAAGAACATTTTTGAAACAAACACACTCTGATCTAGAATCTAGATCTTTAATCTTCATCAAATTAAATATAATATCAAATATATATTATTATAAAATACCTAATATTTACTAGAAATTATGTATTAAAAATTAAACCATTTGGCATATTTCCCGTAATTAGCTAACTTATATAGTTCTAGCCATGTAATTATAGAGTAACAATATAAAATAAGAATCATCCTATTCGTAGGAAAATGAATAGAAATTTTCTAGTGCCTGAAACTAGATTAATTTTGGGATTTGGGGTTTACAAACCAAACTAATGATGGTTTGCAACTTTCAAAAGTGTTTTCATTTGATTTGTCATACAATTTTTTTCAAATTAAGTCACTAAATTTTCAAATCGAGCCTCATCGAATTTTTTGTGCAACAAGAAAGCAATACAAGAGAAGATTCGAGGGTCTAGATTTGCATTATTTGTAGTTATATATATATATAAAATATATAAAACTTTTAAAATAAAATCAACGTCCCATACCACATCAACATTAAAAATAAAAAAAAATCTTATAAAAAGGGAAAAGAAGTTAAACATATAATTTAATTAAATATAAAAATTGAGTGACTTAACTGAAATATTTTTAAAATTTAACTACTATTTTACAAAGTTAATAATTGGTAAATATATTATTTAAAACATAACTCTTCAAAACATTATAGCATTTGGGCCTTGGGTAAACGAAACTAATTGTCTCAGTACAAAGTCAATGGGTCTATGGATGCATATTAAAGAATGGTTTCAAGAAAATTTTATTGTGGAGGGGGACAAAATGTCATTTTCAAATGTCACACACTTTTTTATATTTTATATAAGAGGATAGGAACATTTCATACAGAGATACGCCTTTAAGGTTATAAAAACTCCTATAAAAGTTACATAAATTTTTTTTGTCTTTGGTAATTTGATTTCCCATATGTGGTTATGGTTCGTTCAACGATCTGAGATATACCAAACATGCAACACTGTTTTCACGTCTTCTAGATTACACGTGATTTGAGAAGGTTGAAGAGATGAACATGTCATGAAAGTCTTGTTTACAGTCACTAACATTGTAGTCATAAATGACTGTTGGAATATACACATCTTCAAAGATGTTAGAAGAACGGTTGAGGTTTTAAATTTAAATTTAATTTTATTTTTCACGAGTTGGGTTAATTCTAATCAACCTGAGGTCAAACTTTTATATTAAAATAGGTTTTATAAGTTTTAAATTTGAGTTGATTCGAATAAAAATTAAGTTTTAAAAATGCCAAACCCTAATAACTTGTGTCGAATAAAGAGATTAACCCGAAAATCAATTCTATGGACACTCGTAGTTTGATGAAAAGTTTATGTTTAACCAAATATAATGGATTTGGGGGCCTTTGGTTATTACTTAAGTCACAACTAATATGTAAAATATGTTGGATTGATTCAATTATATGTAATTGGGGAGATAAAAATGGATTAACATGATAATAACAAAATGATTTGTGTGCTTCAAAGTTTACTGTGCGTACTAGTTGTTTGATTAAATGCATAAACAAAAAATCTCGTGAAATTTGAATTATTTTTTACCATATACATGACGGATTCTTATCAATGGATAAAAATGAATCAAATCAAAATGTTAACTTGTCTTGAATATCGTACACGTATGGATGCTGTAATACATTCTTAAAAAAAAAAACTAAATAAGACACTAGATATGAACGATTATACACAATAAATATAACCAACCATCAGCCATATGGAATGGAATTGGGCTTATGATACACCACCCAGTGTACCGTGCGCTGAGTGGTGCAGTTTTGCATGATTTTGCATCGTGTGATTCGTTACATGTTATCTTATTGTATAACTAAGTTATCACATGATTATACTAATCAGTTATGTTGTGAAGGTCATCGGTAAAGCCAACGAATATGATGGTGGATAGTAATAATCGTGTTGTATCGATCATGCAAAAACTCAATTAACATATAGACAAGGTAAGTCATGTATCGAATCTAGAGGAGCATGTGATCAACATCATATATTTGTTTGTTTATTTAAACTATTTCAAAACAACTATAAGAAACAATTATGAAGTTTCATCCGGAGTGCTGATCATGACATTTGGATCGAGTAACACTTAATGATTTTAGCAATTAACGAGAAGCAAATCTCACCCAAGGTTCAATTAAGTAATCATTTAGTCCATTCGTATTATTCAACAATTTTAATTACTAGTTGAAAAATATGATTTATATGAATTCCTAATCGTATGCATTAATTACATAGCATACGTAACTCATGTAAGGTAATCGTCACAACATGACAAAATGTTTGCTCAATACTAGAATTCATTACATAACAAAAGAAACTAAAAATCACACATACTTCACACCCAGGAATGATTCTAGACGAGACAGCTGCTCATAATCTTCATTTTGTCTTCCGCTATTTATTCGTGATGATGAACTACGACCCTGGTAGTGATTGGAGGTGACCTGGAGCTCCCTGAATCGCCCCATGTCGTCCCTTAGATGGCTGAAGTAGGAGATAATCATTTTTGGTTCAAAAAATGGTTTATATATGTAACGATACAAAAATTTCAAAGAAGATTAACATGGATCAATTGTTCACCCTAGGTAAGTCCCACATCGGTCGTGGACATGAGAGATCCTTGGTTCCTGAGTAATGGTCCCGCCTCTTAAACCACTAACAAGTTTGGGCTTAATACCAGTGGACGAGAGGAGATCTCCACAGTTAAGAGTGCTCAGGTGAAAGCAGTATTAGGATGAGTGACCTCATGGAAAATCTCTACAAGCAACCAAAAACAAAGCCTTTTCTTCCTGTTTGGGCCATCCATTGGGAGCAATTCGGACATATTGTGATACGAGAGGCGGGATGTTACAATATATGTTAACCCTAAAATTTTGCTGATATTTGGGTCACTCGCGTTTTGTGAGGGACAGATCCTGACTCCTTCGCGTGTCACAAAGGACATCGTAGTTAGGCACATAAACTAGGTTCCTCGCGTGTCGCGAGGGGATTCTTCTCTCTAGCTCTTGCGTTGCCAGGGAACTTTAGAACAACAATTTTATTTTCTTATCATTGTTCAACTCCAAATCGCGCCCCCGATCTTCCTGACACTTTATTTCATGCTCATACAAGTCCAAAATTAGCATATTTAACGAACAATGATATGAAACACATAAACACGTATTGTTAGTGTACGGTTTTGGTGTCCGTAGCCATCGAATAAGTTATAGATAGTCTAGAATGTATATTTAATGTAAATGGCCCATTCACTATGGATTGTATAGCGAATGAGGCCCATTCGTTAGTTATTTAGACTAGTTCGTTAAGCTATAAGCCCATTCGTTATGGAAGCATAACGAATGAGGGCTAGTTCGTTAAGGTATTACCATTTGTTATGGAAGCATAACGAATGGAGTATAATTCGTTATGAAGGTATAAAGAACTAGACGTAACTTAACGAACTAGAGCATACGACCTATAAATAGGCATATCCATGCTCATAATTAGAAATGTACATATTTAGAGAGATATAGATCTAAATTATGCTCTCCATAAGTTATTTCCATCCACCATAATGTATTTCTCCTTATTTATAAATATAGTATGTATTTAAAGTATTGATTGATTTCTTGTTCGTATTGTTTAATCGATGTATCGACGCGGCTAGATCTTTGATAGGTTCACTCACGTATGATGTACCATAGTTCATGCAAATAGTTAAATAAAACTAATAATATAATACAAATAAAAATAAAATTTATACCCAACCATATGATGGTGATGAAGTACTCAAAATGCTCGAAAAATACATTTTGATGTTGATTTCACATTTGAAAATGTGTCAAACAATCTTTTATTAAAATTTTATTTTAACACTGATTCCTAATGTTTTGTTTTTGTATTATTTTGTTTAGGGAAAACATCATAGAATAGTAATAAAGTTTCAATTTTTTCCAATTAAATTACTAATACTTTTTTGTCTCAATTAGGTCATTTAACTTTCTCAATTAGGTTACTCAACTTTCAAATTACTGAGCGCCCATTTCAAGTTGAGTGACTTATTTGAGACAAAAACATGTACGAATTACTTTATCGAAACAAATTAGAAACTTGATTACTATTCTACATTGTTAATTTCATGTTATTTATGTTTGCTATAGAAATAGAAAGGCTACAATAGCAATTGTTCTGGTGGAAGAGGTGAAGGCGATTGTTTGCGAATGACAATTAATATCTGTAGCGTTCCACGCGAGATAGAAGCGATAACAAAAAACAAGAGACATACTCTACAAAAAGAAATCTAATATATTATTGAATGCAAAACCCATTACATGGAGCCCCCTTTTATATGGAAACTAGTATTGATAATCCGCGTGTTGTGCCGGACTAGTAATCATATATGTGATTCAGGCAATATCATTTAAAACCATTTTTAAAGCACCTCTTAGGATCGTAGATCTAATAATCTATGCTATTTGAACACAAATCACAATCAATGAAACAGTAAATGACCGATCTGATCCTTTGAATGGATTACTATGACTTTAATTGAAATCGTATTTGAATTACAACTTCAATTAGTCTATAAAATTAACAGGTTAATCAACGAAATTCATTTGAGCTACATAATAGGTTTCATATGGAAGAGCAACTTTTCATTAACTATAACCGAATGATTACAATCTATTGCTCCCCCTAAACCTTAGATCATCATTCACACTGATTTTTCTCGTACGAAAGTACACGATTAAGGTGAGTATTGTGACATGAAAAAGTGTTAATGAAGATGAGACTCTCATCTTCATTTTATACAAGTGTAAAACTACTGATGAGCTAAAGGTGATAGTGACAACCATAAAAAACAGTTACAAACTACTGTTGAACTAAACACAGACAACTACCTATATAGAATCCTATGTTAACTACTCATATTTGTTCTAACAACGGATGTTTGAGTCATCAGTTGTTTTTCAGTTCTTTGATGTCAGAAGTTTAGGGCAATAGAAAGCAGTTTAGGGCAATAGAAATCAAAACATCATAATGGAGAAAAAGTAATGTTTTTGGCAATCAGTTGTTTGGTTGGCCATCAGTTCCTTGTCAATTTCAACAATTTCCCCTGAACTGATGATGCCAAAACCATTTATTCTTTTTGGTCCATTTTTTTATTTTAATAATCTTCTTTGGCCTGAGTCTTTGATACTCTTGAGAAACTCAGTGCCCAAACTATCATCATCTTCCATCTCTGATGGAAGGTATATCAAACTATTCATTAGCTCTTCTCCCAACAAGGGTAGATTTTGCATTTCAACCCTTTGTGTATTACCATAATCAAATTCCAAAATTACAAAGGAGCAATTTTCCATTTTGCTTCATATGATAACCTTAAGACTTGATTGTCCTTGAGCAGCAGCAGAATCAGTAGCCAATGTAGATAGAGAGGAAGGATTCAACATAATATCATGTGCAATCCCATCTTTGCATCTATGTATCGACCCTCAATGGCTTGTAGCTCTTTCTTTTCTGCCACTTGTCTTCTCATGGCATATAGGGCAACTTTCTTGTACAAAATTTGGACTCAAAGCAGTTGTTTGCACAGGTCTTTGCCTCTTTGTGTATTTGATTGTTGACAAAGCTTTTGGTTCAGGAAACTTGGATTCTTTTTTCTCTCTTATACAGGATCTCTGTAAGAAACCCTTAGCTTGTCAATCCCCCACCTAGCAGTCTCTTTTCTTGAGTGAAAATTGGCCTCAGCTAATCAGTTGTCATCTTTATGATCTCCCTTTCTTTTTCTTCTGAGATCCTAGTGTTTACAACATCCCAGTCAGGTTCCGGATGATCCTGTGACACTCGACAATTTCAGGTTAACTCCGTTAATCCAAACCCCGTCAATTCAAACTTAAGATCACTTGATCTATAACGCACATCTCATTACATTTAAACTAGGGTTTTAAATGACGCTTGACAATCACTACACATGTAGTCTTTCGGGATTGCACCGAAACGCAAACGAGTTGATTCAAACCATTGGTGAACAAACGATAAACATCAAAACAATAAGTATTTGAGATTATGTGTTAGGCTTATGTGTTATTTGATAATTATGTGTAGAACATTAACTCAAGATGCAAAAAGCTATTTTATGCTAGAAAAGTAATAACTAAAAGTAGAGGGGCCATTGTGTAACATGTTATTATTAAATAATAACAAAACCCTAACCTCTTCCCTCCCCTCCCAAACCCGATCGGCCCCCCCTCCCTCTCCCTTGGCTGTCGTCACACTACACACACATACATACAAGGATTTTCAAGTTTGGTTGAAGAATTAAGGTGCTAGGAAGGTATTAACAACTCCTCTATGCGTTATATATGTTTAATTTTGATATTGAATGGGTTAATCCAAAACCCTAAGTCACGAAATTGATGATTAAGATGAGTTAGGGTTTGATTATATGCTTGATGATGATTAGCTAGTGAATTGATAACTAGTTGTGTTATTGTTGTTTGTTAATCACTTGTTCTTTGATTTAAACTTTCAAGAAAAACCCTAACTATGTATGTAATGTGAGATTGATATGCATGGTTGGTAAATATTGTGTCTAGAGTGTTATATGCATGGATTATGGTTCATAGATTAGTGTTATGTTGAGTTTTGATGTAAACTGGTACTGGACAGATTGTTAAGTTTATGTTTAGATAACTGTAACTGAATATTAATGTGGAAATTGGTCGAGATTGTTAACACTACAGTGTACTAGGTTGAGTTTAGTTTCTATAAAGTCCAAGTTTGTAATTTTTGGACTGGTAAAAGTTAACTTTTATTATTTTACAAAATTGAAGTGCAAGTCTGAATTGTGAGACCTGATGTTAGGCTGTTTTGTAATTATCATATCTCATGAACTACAAGACAAAATGGGTTGGTTCCTCTTCTGGAAGTTAACATGTTGAGTTAAGAACCTAACCCAATTGGTCTTGCATTAATTGGAATTACCATTTAACGGAAATAACAAATATCATTCTGTTGCGCATGATTTTGACTGCTGTGAGTTTACTGTAATGTTTTGGTTATTGTGAGAAATCTATGTGGAATAAAAATACAATAAAAATAGTTCTGGAAACCTAACTCATGTGTGCTTTTGTGACGATTTTTGGTGAATTAATTGATATATTATGATCTATTGGATAGAGTAATCTTTCAAGTAGAAATCTGTCTTGATAAAACTAGCTGCTGAACTATGTGAAAATACATGAAACGTGCTTGTTGTTAGATATTGCTATGTTTTTGACTAAATTGCCCTTGTGGGGAATGATTGCTAGTAATGTACAATGTTAGTACTTGATACTTATGTAGTTGTTTACACATGAAACTTGTCACCAATGTGCTTGTCGAGTCACACAAAATTCACAAACGAAACACGAAACGTATCTCATGCATAGGTATTATGTGCCGAGTCTAGAGACTTAATAATAGTTCCAACACTTAGAAAATCTCATTCTTGTTTTAGAACGCTAGTGAGGATTTTCTGTGACGCACATCTCTCGGTTGACTTGTTTTTGAATTCTTCGCAAACAGTGAGTTTCACGTTCCCCTTTTTACTCTTTTTAAACGCTTTTACTTGGGGGAGAATACATACTTCAAAACGCTTTAGATTTTGTTATTAGTTATATATCACTTGTAAGGCTAAGTGGCAAACGAACCAACTAAAGTCCTTCATAACATCGAACCATTTAGTATTTGTATAATAGCGAGTCACTGTTGAGTAGTACTACTGGGTTTGACAAACCCCACCCAACGCTAAACTCGACTGGAGGTCGAGTGGGTGTAATCTTGGCTAACACATTTTCCATGGTCGGGATAGACATGGTGGCAAGGCAATTGATAAACAGTCAGCTTCGGTGTCGAACACTTAGTAATACTTGTTGTATAGGCTAGCTACCTATCAATATATAATTGACTTAACATTATCTGGTAACGCAAACGCAAACGCATAACGCAAAAACTTAAACGCAAACATTTTCTTTATTTATCTATGTGAACTCACCAACCCCGTGTTGACACTTTTAGTATGTTATTCTCAGGTAGCCGAGGCGGGCGCGCGGTATAGGAACATGCATTACATTGAACTCTATCGTTTTTGCAAACTCGTTTTTAAACTGTTATTAATTGGGTTTTAAGTCGTCCTGCGTGACGCAACACTTGGTTTATGGTTTTACGCTTCCGCACTTATTTACACTTAAATGTTTCGTGGTTTGAAAACTTTACTTATTATGTTTGATTATAACTAATTATTCCGATCCTGTTAGTTCACACCCTCTGACGGTAAAACTCCGTTAGTGGATTTTGAGGGTGTGACAGATCCTGAGTAGGGTCTTGTTTGAGAAGTTTTCAATCCTTCCACATTCAGTTTGCAACTCTTCATAGGTCCACCCTTTGAAATTGTAGAGGGTGACTTTGTACTTGGCATGATCTTTTAGGCATATGAGAGAAGCCTTCTTAGCTTCCATCAATAGCTTCTTATAAGCTATTGGTCTTTCAGAGATAACAAGGCTTCTTTCATAAGCCTGTTGCTCAAAATCTCTTAGAAGCTCTTGTTGATATACTCTTGTAGCTTCTTCATTAGACATAATTTATGCAGCTTCAGTCAAAGCTCTTGCAGCTTCTTGTTCTTGATGAGAGATCAAATCATCAACATTCTTTGGCTTGAATCTCTTGGCAGGAGAAGCAGGTGGTGAATCTTTCTTTTCAGGAAATATAAGCTTCCTCCTCTTCAAACTACTGTCAGAGCCCTTTGTTTGACTAGCCTTTGACGTCAAGGTTTCAACTCATTTTGGAATGGTAGTTGGTTCTTGTGTTACATTGGGTGCATTAACATTCTCTGAAACTACTGTTGGTTCTTGTGGAGCACCAATATTTTGGTCTGCAGAAGCATAAATAGTTTTAGTAACTGCTGGTCTTGTATCAGCTGTCGGATTAATAATTGCTTAATTATCAGCAGTTTGGGAAACTACTGGTCTTTTCTTGGATTTTCCCCTTTTCTTCCACCTCTAGAAACTGTTTTTAATATTTTTGTGCTTGAGGGACCAGTTTCATCTTGGTTTTCTCTTAGTTGCCTAACCAGTGCCATGTCTTTTGCTTCTCTCTCATTTTTCCAGCATTTCCTTCAATTTTGCAGCTTCTTCAGAAGTTTTTTTTTGCTAAATCATCAGGTTTCTTTTATGTTGTATTTCTTGAAGTTTCAGTGACATTATGCCCCCTTTTGGCATCAACAACAACCTAAGCTTGCTCTAGAAATCATGGTGCATGAGGAGCAATTCTGTAAGATTTGCCAGTTGTTTCCTCTGATCCACCATTTGCTTTCTTAATTCATTTGCAAGAGTGTTTAATGAGTTTCTAAGCATGGTGGTATGAGTATGACTTTGGCTTTAAAGCTATGAAATTGAGAAGTGATAAAGGATTTGAGCTCAACAATATCTGGGTTAGAGGTGGTGATACCCTCTTGAGAGCTAGAGCCTTTAGTAGCTGGTGGCTGTTGAGTGACTAATTATTGGATGTTGGATTGGAATTCACTCCGGATGGATGCCATATATTGGGTATTATTATGGATTTGTTGGACTTGAGGTTGAGTCATATTTGAAATAAGCTTTATGAGCTCCATTGCTTCAGATTTCAACTTGTGAACTTGATCCGTCAAATCCTGAACGATTTTAGTATCAACTAAATGAATAGTCTCATATGTTATCCTGTCATCAGTAGTTTTACCAACATCAGCAATTTTATCTTAATCAAAATAAAGATTTGCATCTTAAAATTGATCAGATGCCCCTTTTTCTTGATACTAGGGACTTCCAACTGGATCAGATATCAAGATATCAGTAGTTGTTGTTGGGATTGGAGTCTTAGTTCCTAAACCACTATCCAACTGTGAAATAGTTGTTTGAACAGTTGTAGTGGTTACTCCAAATCCCAAATCCAAATCATCTGTATTGATAAGGATTGTGCCATCCTCTTTCTCTTGGTTACTAATACCTGTCACAACATTAGCAGTTTTATCAGTGGTTTCCCTTTCAGGTAATGTGGTAAAGAAAAGACTGTGTTCAGCGATGTGGGACTTTTTGGTAATTACTTGAGCAAATTCTTCAGAGGTTATGATTTGATGTTCCAATAGAGGTGAAAGAAAAGTAGCCTTGGGAGAGAGGCTTGGAGTTGGAGTGCAGATTATCCCTTAAACTCTTTGATGTGGATCCCCTGTGCTTACAACAACTTCCTTTTGTGAGGAAGACTAAGGAGTTGAGGTGTGACTAGTTGTGAGGAAGTAACGACTGTCAATTTTATTTTTGGATATTGTATTACCACTGGTGAGTCAAGAACCTCATCTTCCTGAATTACCTTTTTTGTGTTTCTTTGAGGATTTAGATTTTGTAGATGTTTTGTAGGATTTCGTTTTGGTTGTAGGTGTGTGTTTCTAGATACTAGGATGAGTATCCTGATCCCTTGAGCAGTAGGCTCAGTCTCTGTAACTGCTGCTGCCGGAGCATCAACAATTTGTTTGGGTTCCCCGTCATCAACCAAGGTTGACAATGTGGAATCTTCCATTCTCTCAAAGATCTCATTGTTGAGACTTTGACCTTGGACGGGTGATCCTTGGATCAAGTAAGAGTTTGGTAAACCTTTCAGGTAATGTGGTAAAGAAAAGACTGTGTTCAGCGATGTGGGACTTTTTGGTAATTACTTGAGCAAATTCTTCAGAGGTTATGATTTGATGTTCCAATAGAGGTGAAAGAAAAGTAGCCTTGGGAGAGAGGCTTGGAGTTGGAGTGCAGATTATCCCTTAAACTCTTTGATGTGGATCCCCTGTGCTTACAACAACTTCCTTTTGTGAGGAAGACTAAGGAGTTGAGGTGTGACTAGTTGTGAGGAAGTAACGACTGTCAATTTTATTTTTGGATATTGTATTACCACTGGTGAGTCAAGAACCTCATCTTCCTGAATTACCTTTTTTGTGTTTCTTTGAGGATTTAGATTTTGTAGATGTTTTGTAGGATTTCGTTTTGGTTGTAGGTGTGTGTTTCTAGATACTAGGATGAGTATCCTGATCCCTTGAGCAGTAGGCTCAGTCTCTGTAACTGCTGCTGCCGGAGCATCAACAATTTGTTTGGGTTCCCCGTCATCAACCAAGGTTGACAATGTGGAATCTTCCATTCTCTCAAAGATCTCATTGTTGAGACTTTGACCTTGGACGGGTGATCCTTGGATCAAGTAAGAGTTTGGTAAACCTTTCATAAGGTAAATAGATAAAAATCATGGAAGCATTAAAAATGGCTTACCTTTTGGTGCAGACATTTCTTTTACATTTAAAACCAAAGCATAAAAATTTTATTTTGAAAAACAGTAATTTTCACCAGTTAGAATGGAATATGCTAAATATTGAACATTCAGTGGCAATTCATACCAACTAGTGGTTTTGCGTGACATACACTAAAGCAATGAGTGAAAAAGGAACTTCATTGGAGAGTGAAATAAGTTTTTGTAAAGTGTTGCCTTTTGAGTAGAACCCAAATATCATCTCTCAATGAGTTCAGGCTTCAGTGTAGATGAAACAATTTTAGTTGGAGAATCATCATCATTCAACTCCAAATGTAGCGAAAGGATTGAAGATGATAAAAATACCTTTGTTTTTCCCACCTTAGATTTGATAACCAAAGATGTTTTATTGTCCTCTGCATATTGAATCGAAGCATGCTTCCAGAAGTCATTAAGGGTTTGAGGACACATGTCAGGATTAATTGTGAGAATGTTAAAGCAAGTACTGCTGGTGAGTACACTGATCATGTCATCATATTCTGGGTATGCTGAACTTCTGGTGAGATATGGTAATAGGTTATGTGGGTATTTGAATTGTAGGTTTCTTGGGTTTTGTTCCATGATTGTGGTATGTATGAAAGAAGATGAAGATGAACGACAAGTGAAATTAAATTTGTTTGACAAGACGGAGAGTAATGTGGGAAAAAGCTTTCTTCAGGGTTAAGCAAGATGATTATGGAAGGTAATCTTTTGATTGGTGTAAGACTAGGCAGATTAAGTAAATGGGTGATTAAAAGTTACCATAAAAACAACTATTTTATTGAACCAACAACTATATACTCAAAACTGCTGCAGATGAAATGAAACAACTATTGTTTGTCATTAATCAGTAGTTTAAAAAAACTTATCAGTCTTTTTGAAAATACTGATTTTATCAGTAGTTTGGATAAACAATTGTATTGAAACAATTGTTTTCATTATTTTTCTCAACAACAGTTTAGAAAAACAGTACTTTTGAAATCATTGATCAATTTGTTGATTAGTTGTTTTGAAAACAACAACTTTCCATTTCTTATACATCAAAGGATATACAAACAGTCTTTTGAAAACATTTTCATTATCAAAAATCAGTTGTAAACAATTGTTTTGACTTTGTAAAAAAATGATTATTTAAAGTTTAACATTCCCAACCTAGAAATCGATTTTTGAAATGTTGTTGAATCAAGTGCTTTGGTAAATACATCTGCCAACTGATTTTCAGATGAAACATGTTTAATTGATATCAAACTTTTTTCATAGCAATTAATTATGAAGTGTGTCTGATCTCAATGTGTTTTGTCTTGGAATGCTGAACTGGATTTTTGATGATGTTCAAAGCAGCTTCACTGCCCAGTTTTAATGGTGTTTTTAAAGTTGTGATTCAATAATCTAGCAATTGATTTTGTAACCAAAGTAGTTGTGATGTGCAACTTTCAGTAACAATATATTCAACTTCAGCAGTTGAGTTTGAAACAATTGTTTGTTTCTTGCTCTGCCAAGATACCAATGCATCTCCAAAGAACTGACATCCTAAAAATGTTGATTTTCTTGTAATTTTACAACATGCATAATCACTATCTGCAAATCCAACAAGTTGGGTCTTTGTGCTGGATGGATACTAGATCCCTAAGGTGGGTGCACCTTTGATGTATCTAAATATCATTTTGACAGCACCTAAGTGGATTCGCTTGGTGAATCTTGATATTTCTGCAGACACACATGTTGCATACATGATATCATGCCTAGATGCATTAAGGGTCCAATCATGCATCTATACAAGGTCTGATCAACATATTCACTTGCTTCATCAGGTGTTAATGGATCAATTTTACTCATGGGTGTGGAACTTGCTTTGCCGTCAGTCATATTAAACTTTTCTAGGCGATTTTTAATATACTTTGATTGATGTAGAAAAATTTTTGTTTTAGTCTGTTGAACTTGCAAACCTAGAAAGTATTGTAAGTCACCTATGTTACTCATGTCAAATTCAGACTTCATAAGTTTTGTGAATTCATCACATAATTTTGGATTGAGGATCTAAATTTGATGTCATCTACATAAATCTGAACAAGAAATAAGTCTTTTTCTTTTATTTTGAGAAACAAAGTTTTATCAATTTGTCATCTTTGAAAATGATTTGAAATCAGAAAAGAGGAAAGTCTGTCATACCAGGCTCTTGGAGCTTGTTTGAGTCCATAGAGTGCTTTCTTTAGCTTGTAGACATATCTCTGGATTGAAAGCATCTTCAAACCATGGTGGTTGTGCAACATACACCTCTTCTTGAATGTCACCATAAAGGAAAGCTCCTTTAACATCCATTTGAAAGACTTTGATGTTGTGAGTGGATGCATAAGCTAGAGATAATATGATTGATTCAACTCTTGCAATAGGTGCAAAGGTTTCTTCATAATCAATTCCTTCTTCTTGAAGATATCCTTAAACTACTAACCTAGCCTTGTTTTTTTATAATAATTCCTATTTCATTGGTCTTGTTTCTAAATACCCATTTTGTACCAATAGGAGTAATATTTTCTAGGCATGGACACAGTTCCCAAACATGCATTTTGGTGAATTGCATGAGTTCGTCTTTCATGGATTCAACCCAACAATTGTCTCTTAAAGCAAGTTGATACTTTGTTGGTTCTGGTTGAGATAGAAAACCATCAAAGAAACATACATTTACTTATTGACTACTGGTAAGGACACCATGTTGTAAATCACCAATGATCTTTTCTTGAGGATGGGCTGGTTGAAACACATAAGGTATAATGGTCCTTATAGTGTTTGTTGAAGAAGTTGGTGAAACTACTGATGTGAAATCAGTTGTTAACGGTGGGGGTTATGGTTGTAAACAACTGTTTTGAGAGACAACTGATGACATTCCAATATTGGAATTAGAAAGTCCATTTTAAGAAGTAGTTGATAAATCATCAGTAGTTTCACAACTTTGATATCCTTGATCAGCAGATTGTACTTGATCAATAGTTTTGATGAAACTGTTGTTATTTTCAATGTTTAACTCTTCAAAGAGGTATAACCTGTTAGAATGACTACTATCATCAGTAGTTTCATGATTCTTAGGTTCAAACTTTAAGATGTCAAGATTAAACAAATCAGCAAGATCATTAGGAATTCTTATATCAGACATTTCATTAAATTTGACATTTAATGTTTCTTCTATAGTCTTTGTTCTAGAGTTAAAAATTATATAAGCTTTAAAAGTTGAGGAATAGCCTAGAAAATAACAAAAATCTACCTTGGCTACAAATTTTGAAATTGAGTCTTTTAGGTTCAAAATAAATAATGGGCAACCAAAGGCTTTGACAAAGGAGATTAATGGTTTACTTTTGTTAAGAATTTCATAGGCAATTTTCTCATGTCTTTGATTTATTAAAATCCTATTTTGAACATATCCTGCAGTGTTGACTGCTTCAACAAAAAATATAAAGGAAGCCGTGAACCAACAAGCATGGATCTAGTAGCTTCAATCAATGTCCTGTTCTTCTTTTCTACTACTCCATTTTGCTGTGGCTGCATTGGAATGCTAAATTTCTTGATCTTTTTTGCTGTCTCATCCTTTGAATCCAAGAAGAATGTCCAGGTGAATCTTGAATAATCATCTACAATCAAACGACAATACCTTTTCTTTTCAAGAATCAGTATTCTAACTGGTCCAAAAAGGTCCATGTGCAAGAGATTAAAATAAGCAATAGTTTTAGACTCATCTATGGATTTATATGAGACATTGTGTTGTTTCCCTTTTAAACAAGCAACACAGTTTTTGTCACAGACATATTCTTTGACAGGTAGGCCTCTAACTAGGTGTTTCTTGGTTAGATTATTAATTAATTGTATATTAACATGACCTAATCTCATGTGCCATAAATCTGTTTCTTTGGTTGATGCTCTACTAAGAAAGTATGTTGCAATTGGAATATTGTAATCCTTATGCATGTCCACAACATAGACATTGCCACTCCTGTTTGCTGTTAACAAGGTGTTCTCTGCAATCAGTTTTTCAATTTGTATTGCACAAACTGAATTGACAATTTTACATGTTTTCTCAGTAAAGAAAGCATCATATCCTTTATCACACATTTATGATACACTCAACAAACTGAATTTTAGATTGTCAATTATATTGAAATTTTCAAAAGTCAACTTACCAGCTTCTACCTTACCTGAGTCGAAACACCTCCTTTCTCATCATTTCCAACGGACACAGCTCCTCCTCTGTGTGTTTTAATTCAGAAAGGAGAGACCTGTTCCCTATCATATGCCTAGAGCCTCCACTGTCCACATACCATAGACTTTCCATGAATGTGAAAGCTCTCTGCACATATAAAGGAAATTAGTTAGTAGGTTTAACCCAATCCATGTTGGTCTTGGGTTGCTCATTTGAAGAAGACAAATCAATTTTCTATTGAATATTCTATACAAGATTCATCAAATGTTTTTGACTTTCCATTAGCATCATGATCTCAGCACTTTGTGAAATTGCTGATGAATTAATCTGAACAAAAATTTTGTGAGGAGAGATGCGTGTTGGGCGAGCATCTGTTACTTAAACAATTCTTGAACTAAGAATGTTCTTTAGAGCCAAAGTAACATGTGTTTCAAAGGTTTCAAACTGAACTTTCTTCTTGAGTGTGGGACATTGATTTTTAATGAAGACATCAAATGTTTCAACAATTTTCTGGTGATGAACATCTTTTAAAAAATATTCAATCCTCTGTTAGATGATTGTTCTTTTTACATACATCACATGGATTTGCCAACATGGTTTCTTTTGAACATTTCTTGATTTGTTCTATTTAGCTACACTCAATCCGTTGACAACTACTGTTCTTGGAGAGTTGTATCCAGGTACAGAAGTTGGATGAAGTTCAACTTGATTATTATTAGATGCACTATTCTTGACTTGAGATACAACTGATCTAGGAACAAATACGGGAGTAGTTGCTACTATTTTTTTTAATTCACTCTTCTTTGAAACTGCGGATGACCTTGATGCATTAGCTTTTTCAGTTGAAAAAACTGTTGTGATGTTTACATCAGTTGTTTTGAGTTAATTATCAGTTGTTTCTAAATATACTGATGGATTGTGATCAACTTTTAGCTTTTGATCATCCAAGGTAGTGATGTTAATCTCATTGATTCCATCGAGTGAATAAGTTGTTTGATACCATTTCCCAATACCATATTGGAATGGGATCTTGGGCAATACATTCAAGTTTTGAGAAACTTCTGAATGATTTTGATCTACGACTGATTTTTGATTACTTAAATCAGTAAGTGAAATTGATTTAAACTTTTGTGATGCATCAGTTGTTTGATACTCGTTCCCCATTTAATATTGATTAGCAAGTTTTAGTGGAACCACATTTGGTAAAACAATATATGAGACTTGGTTTGGAAAAATTACTTATTCCTCAAGTTCATCAACACAATTTTGAGGAGTTACTGGATTATAAGTTTGAGGTTGTTCAACATGATTATATTTAATACCAAACATCAAATTGCTACTTAATTGCTTACTTAGCAACATTTGAAATCCTTTTCTTGATTCAATCCATTTACCATAATTCACTTGATTTTGTTATAATGTTTTGCTACATGCATTGTTTTTTTTTCAATAAATCTTCTTCAAAAGTATTTTTATCTGACAAGGCATTTTTAATTTCGAAATCTCTTTTTCTTTTTCATGCAATTTGACATTCATGTCACTTTTAGATTTTTGAAACTTCTGATTCAATTTTAGCAGCTTGTTTAATCAGTTATATGCTTGCTAGTTTGATATTTGAAAATGCAATGATCTAACTATTAGAACATAAATTTTGACAGTTCTCATGTGTTGCTACATCAAATATTCTCCACTTATCTTCAGTACTTAAAAGAATATCATTGGTGAAACTATTCTCCAATTCTTTATCCTCAGATGTTTCTTCTCCTATAAACACCAAAGCTAGATCTTTGGTATTCATTTCTTCAGGTAGACTACTCCAATTGATAAATTCTTGAGTAAAGAAACTTGTCTTGGAGTTATCTTGACTAACTAAAGTTGATACATTTATGGCAACATGATTTGGCATAACATGTGTGTTAATGGGTTGCATAACAAGAGGTTGAAAAAATTGCATCTGCTGCACTTGTTGAGGTATGAGTGAATATTGATAATGATATTGAGGAATCGTAGTTGGCATATTTGAGGTTTGAGAAAAGTGTGATGTCGAGAGGTTATTGAAAGATTGAGACCGTGAGTGAGGATGCAGAGGTGAACTTGGTTAGGTTATTATAGGCTGAACATGATTATGACTTTGTATTGACTGGCATCTACATTTGCGTACAAAGTGTCCTATCTTGACACACTTGTGACATGTCATTTTCTCCTTATCATAACCCAGTTTTGTCTTATTACATATGCAGGAAACTTCCTTCCTGTCCTTTTGTAGAACTTGTTTCTCTTGACTGTAAGCAATGCCAAGAAGTTTAAAATTTCCATTTATTTCAAATCAGTTGGATCTATGTATTGCAATTCTTCCATGGTGAATGAAAGGTTGTCAGAGACATGTGCAGAGTTCTCTTGAGCAAAATTTTCTTGATTATCAATAGTTGAACAAATACCAGTTGTTATGTCAATCTGGTAGTCTTAACTTTGGTCAACAGTTTGGACAGATTGAGTCTTTTGACATAGAAGTGTTGATCCTATGGTAAAATCGTTAGCAGTTTAACAGTAGCAATCAACTTCTTTTGGTTTATCTCTCTTTCAAAGGTAAGAAACATACCATGAAGAGTAGTCAGACTCAGATCTTGAAAGTTTGGTAAAGTTCTAAGTATGATAAAATGAGTGTCCTAACTTTCTAGAAGTGATCTCAGATATTGGTTGTTAAGAGTAGAGTTTGTGAAGGTAACATCAACCATTGTCAATTCTTAAGTGACAAAATGCTTTATACTGCTGCGTGACAATTTCACGAGTATTTTCCAGAATTTGTGGGGTACCTTCAATTCTTTCAGTACATCCCACAAAGCCTTAGCACACTTGTGATGAATTAATCCACCATAAATTTCATTTGGAATTGCCATGTCTAGAATAGCATGTGATTTGGCATCCAATTCAAATTTATGCAGAGCCTGCTCATAAAATCTATACGATCCTTTTTGATTATTTCGTTTCCATCCAATGGATCAACAGTTTTAAGGGAATGCGGCCCATGAACTATAGAGCTCAAACAACCAGTGTTTTGGATGCATAGATGGTGAGCCCATATATTATACTGACCTCAAACCAACATTGATGGTTTGGAGGTTGAACGAGTGTTGTGAGAATCTTGTACAAACGACATGATTCTCAATTCAATTGGTTTCTCAATAATAACAGAGTATGAAACAGATTTTACAGATCTCCAACAACCAGTGTTTTGGCTGCATAGAAGGTGGAGCATTCTTTTATCCCATATATTAAATTGACCTCGAACCAACATTGGTGGTTTGGAGGTTGAACCAGTGTTGTTAGGATCTTGTACGAACGGCATGATTTTCCATTCAATTGGTTTCTTAACAATAATAGTCTATGAAACAGATTTTGATCCTTTTTGAATCCACAAATGGAAATATCAAATTGTGTTTAGATCTATGATACTAAATTGATTATGAGATCAAATGCATTGAATCTAGCTCTGATACCAATTTTTAGGATTGCAGATCTAATAATCTATGCTATTAGAACACAAATCATAATCAATGAAACAGTAAACAACAGATCTAATCATTTTAATGGATTAGTATGACTTTAACTGAAATCATATTTGAATTGCAACTTCAATTATTCTAAAAAATTAACAGGTTAATCAACGAAATTTATGTGAGCTAAATAGTAGGTTTCATATGGAAGAATAACTTTGAATTATCTATAATCGAATGATTACAATCTATTGCTCCCCTCAACCTTAGCTCATCATTCACATTAATTTTTCTCGTATGAAAATACATGATTCAGGTGAGTATTATGACATGAAAAAATGTTAACGAAGATGAGTCTCTCATCTTTATTTTATACAAGTATAAAACTACTGATGAGCTAAAGGTGATAGTGGCGGCCAACAAAGACAGTTACAAACTACTGATGAACTAAACACAGAAAAATACCTATATAGAATCCTATGTTAACTGCTGATTTTTGTTCTAACAACTGATGTTTGAGTCATCAGTTGTTTTTCTTCAGCATTTTGAATCTTCAATAGTTTGTGAAACAGTTGTTGAGTTTTCAGTTCTTTGATGTCAGTAGTTTGTATTGTCACCAGTTTAGACCAAAAGAAAATAAAACATCATAATGGAGAAAAAACTGATGTTTTTGGCCATTAGTTGTTTGGTTATTGGCAATTAGTTATTTGTCAGGTTCAACAATAGATAAATTTGTCAAATGATGAAATGAGGCTAATTTGAGTATATATGTGACAAATGTAGAACTATAAAACCACTCTCAACAGAACCCCAACTCATACAACCAAACATATATATATATATAAATTAAAACATATAGTTTTAAGTGAAATGCAACTAATTGGAATAATTTCACCATCCCACTTGACGTAGTAGTAATTGAAATGATTGAATTAATCCAAATCTTCACGTAGACACTGTAGTTAGTAGATGATCAAATACACGTACTTCATGATAACTTTTAATTTCACAATTGGCAAGATTCACTTATTTACTACAAACTTTAATCCCCCAAATTTGTCACACCAAATAGCATACTGAATTGATTAAATTTAGAGATCAGAAGGTTGACACGATTCCAGAATTTAAAGTAAAAGTGAATTATAGATTTATGTAACAATAAACAAACCTCCATATTCAGAGAACAACTTTCCCCTTTGCATATGCATCAGCCTGACCCCATAATATTTTAAAATGACTGATAAAAATCCATTGTTTAAAAGATCTTTATCTTCTTTAAGCAAATATAGTGGTGTTGCAGTAGCTTCTCTGTACTTAACATCACAGTTAAAGGCACCTGATTTTATGCATATGGTGCAACATATTAGAAAGAAACACGCCTAGTATAATTAGAGTTTCTAAGAACCAAACAATATCTCAAATTAAATCACTTTGGCTGGGGGGGGGGGGGGGAATGTTAACACTGCTGTGGTATTATTGTTATATCTTGAACTAGTTCAGAACAACAATGAATTAAACAACAATGAATTAAACTAAACACGACTTTTAGGATTTATAATAACGAACCTTGGGAGTTATGTTTCCCACCACCGAACACCTCCTTACTCTCCTCATTCTCTGCTTACGATTACAAACACAAAGGTGATTAAACCTTAAAATGTGAGAAACACAAGCAAAACCTAACATTTTATTTAGAAACAGAAGGTGGCAAGATGCAATCGATGCATGTTCGGAGTAAGAATTAACGATTCCACGAGTTGTAGAAGGAAAGAAGAAACTAGGTTGTGAAACGGGAATTGGTACTATAGATGAGTAATTTGTTACTTTGGGTTGTTGTTTTGGTGGTTCAGTTGTAGAAGTAGGTGGTGAAAGTTTGATTAAAATATGTTCAATTTTAGTTGTGTTATGAAGTGGGTGGTTGGATTGATGTTTATTTGTTGGGCTCGGGGTTGGTCTATGAGAGGACTAGTTGTTGTTTTGTGGAGGGGTGGATGGGTTAAGTGTTAGTTTGGCTGGGATTTGGGAGGGGAGTTGGGCCATGAGGTGTGGGTGGGAAGTGAGGTGGAATCGTATTGGAAGTGGGCGGGGTTGGTCAGGGCCGATGGTGTGGTTGTTGGTTAATTGTTAGTTGAGTCCTGTGGGGTAGATGATTTTTAAAGATAAGAGAGGAAGGGTCTGATTGAAGAAAATTATAAGAAACAAGTGTAGGGGTACGTATACTTGATAACGGGAAAGTGGATTCGTCAAATGTAACATGTATTAGAGACTGACTTTCCCGAAGGATAAGTCAAGGCATCTGTAGCCCCAATGGTTTGCGAGGTAACCAAAAGAGAAACATTGGGTTGACCGACGTGCATGTTTATGTGGTCGGGTAGATGCTTATTTTTCAGATATTTCATGTGTAGGATGGAGGTGGATGTATTATAGTTTAGAAGTTTTAATGGAAGGATATTATGAAGGTAGGTAGATGTGTGAAGGGCCTCGACCTAATATTAAGGTGGTAGAGAGACATGTATGAGGAGAGAAAGCATGAGTTCGTTTATTCAACGGATCATACGTTCGATCGTCCCATTATGTTGGGAATCTGGACATGAAAACAAGATTTGTAATCCTTGTTAAGTTTCAAAATTTGAATTGGGTATTATCAAATTGTTCCCTCATATCACATTAGAAAGCTTTAATTTTTCGGTGACATTGAGTACTCATAAGGTTGGGAGATTTAGTAAATTTGGTATATGTTTCAGATTTGTATTTAAGAGGAAATACCCAAGAAAAATGTGCATATCAATAAGGACAAGATAAACAAAATGAACAGATTAACCAAAATGAACAAAATGTGCATAATCTTCCTAGTCAGGTATTCCTTCACAGATTAACCAAAATGAACAAAACCAACAGACACCTATTATTTGTACTATTTTTTCATACCAAATAAGTTTTTAATTATGGATGGAGTACGAAGTATGTTTATTTTAGTTGGAGGTGTTTCGAGGAGTGGGGAAAGGTTGTATGTCCTAATCCAACAACTAGTACTTGATTGTCATTCCCAACTAAAATTGATCAAAAAGAATTAACACTAAAAGTGGAAATCATACCTTGGTTGTACTTGTGGTGATCCAAAGCTCCAGTATCCATGACCCATTTAGTTTCACCGGGGTTAAATGACATATTTGAGAAGCGGCTCCAAGCTCTCCTGTCTTGGGGGGGGGGGGGGGGTTAACTTCGGTGACATGAGCTTGTGCGGATGACAATTGTTTTGAATAAACCTGCGGCAATTGAGTGGGTAGAGAACACCATGGGTAGGCCTACCTCCTTCAGTACGGTATGGACTTGGAGGTGAGACCCAATATGCAACCCTTGGTGGTGGAACTTGTGGATAATTGGTTTTGGTCTGTCCATTACTTGGAGCAAATAGGAAGTATGATTAGTGCATAAGCTCGAAGTACGGTTGTTGGGTCCTTGAGAGTTGGGCTTGTAATTATTTTGTGAGAGGGCTGTCCACGGTTAGCGTTTGAGTTGGAATTTAATCGCATGTTGCCTTTGTGATTTGTGATGTATATAAAAATATAAATCTTTTAAACATCAAATAATATATTTTAGTATAATATTTAGTTCAAATTGCTATTTATAATGTTATTTTCTATTTTCAAGTAATGAAGAAACGAGTGGATACACGAAGAAAACAGAAGAAGTAAAAAAGAAATTGTGTATCAGTCATCTATGCACGCTCCCGAGCGTCACTAACCACACCTCATGGTCACCTTTCAAGAAGAAGACAAAATCTAATATACAAAGCATGGGGTAGTGATTCAATGACAAGGCCCTCGTGGTTAACTTTCCAAAAGAAGACAAAATCATATGAATAAAACACGGGTTGTGTCTCACCTAGCACGCCCCCATGGTCACCTTGCCCTAATGAGACTAAAATACAAGAATTTGGCAGCCAAAACATGCGGTCGTGCCCCATGAACCACACCCCCGTGCTTAGTCATCATACGTACAATCAGACAAGCATTAGTTGCACAAGAAAATGATCCACAAGGCTGTCCCCCATCAGGAACGTGGCCTGCCTAACTGTCCAGACAACTTCTAAATAGGTTGCATGTCTCAATATCTTGGGTGTGCTTGGAAAGGTTTTGGACGGGTTTATAACTTAAAAACACTAACTTTACACTCAAGTTTAAGATCAATTGAGGAGTTTGAAGGCTTGTAAGCATCCGTCATCATCTTTGAAGGAAGGTTAATCAATAATTTGGTTAGAACAATCTAGTTTAATCATGTATTTGATATCTTCATCTTCTTTGATGTTCATCAATCATCATCAAGTTTATCCTGAGTTAAAATCCATTTGCCATCTAAATCTATGATGAAACTTAATTTCATTTAATAAATGTATTGCATATATATGATACAATTTTGGCGATGTAATGATTATTTTGCAATTATCTTTTGATAAAACATGCTTTATCACCTTAATCCATTAATTCTAGATTGATGATTAGTATCTTTAAAATAAACTTTTATAATTATTCATGATTCATTCATGTTCTTGGAGATTAAAAATGGTAAAAAAGATAATCTTGATATTGTATCCAAAACATGCTTCCTTGTATTGGACATTGAAAATATGAGATAAATGCTATTATCAATTTATCTAGTTTTGGTAATTCAAAACAAGATTCTTAAGTACGATTGATTAGGTTGACATACTAGTTAAAGAAATCATATGTTAAAGGAATGCATAATTATAATCTACTTAAATCAACCAAGGGGGAATGCGTGAATAAACTATAATTCCCTAAAATTCATTAGGTTTATTGTTTGAAAAATCAAAGTTAATCCTAATCTTTATACTTCACTAAAACTACTTGCTTAATTAAATTGACCTTTTCTTAGTAGGCGTGAAGTTATGCATTCTACTTTCTTTTATGTCATAGATAATTCTCTTAGGAATGAGGGATTATTCTATCTTATATTCTTAAATCATGCTTATCATATATTCATATTGTTAATCATCAAAGAAGAGTTTAGTGGATTCTTGATTTAGATGGTAACCTTCATATATTGATATTCTTGTCTAAAATCTGTCTACTTGCTTATTTTAAATTAAAAAAAAAAGATTTAGTTTAAAAACAACCTTTAATGATTATTACATTTAGTTAATTTAATAACAAAGTTATGTTATTAGAAATATTCCTTGTCCTTGGATCGATGCTTGTTAGTACACGTTTTATGCGTCTCGGTCTTTGTTTAATGTAATTGGTCTTAGTTATAAAGTATAAGCGGGGTGTTTTGGTAAATGTGTTAGGTACATTCGCTAATGTAAGACACGTTCGTTAGAGTAGCTAAGAACGAATGTGTCCATGCATTTTTATTCGTTTCCATTCGTTAGGCATGTTGACCAATGAAAAATACGAATGTACTTATTCGTTAATTTAATGCATGATAACGTATGAAGTTCATTCATTATGGCTTGTATAACAAATGAGTTCATCGTCTAAAAATACATGTAATGTATTACGTAATTTAACGAGTTTTGATTATTATCCTTTGTGTACTGTTATGCTGCTCAAATCTTCCCTCAACACACACAGTACACACACTAAAGTCAAACCTAATCGAAATCATATCCAAAGACTAGATCCTTAACAACATTGATATCATAATCGATTCTACACTGATTTCTCAAGTGGTGTAAGAGATAGCTTCTGATTGATTAACGATTAAGAGTTTACAAATCAATTGGCATAGTAATTGGTTGTAAATCGTATTGAGGTAGAAATTTGAACTGTACGGACTGTAAATTGATCAATTAATCACCGTAAACATGATAATTGATATCAATTTGATGTTCGGAGTGTTTGTAATGGTGTTCTGATCATTTGTGAGAATTTAATAGCATTAGTTTGGTATAATTCAAGTAATTTGAATGTTTAAGTGTATTGGCGGGAATAGAGGATGACTTTGACTGATTTTAGACAAAATTGATTGAGTTTTGGACTGTGTTTGAGGTTCGGATTGGTTTGAGTGTGTTCAGATTGAGTAGACGAGGGTTTAGAGTGGTTGTTTGTGGATTTTGTTTAAGTTTTGGAGGAGTTCAACGTGTTTAAGTGTGGCCTGGATTTTGTTTGGTATTGGTTTAAACCTGGGATATGTTTTAAGATTTGAAAATTTGAATGCTGATTCGTTATGCTATGAATGCCCATTTGTCATTCTTAACTTCTCATTCGTGAGTCAGTTGTAACAGTTTTTCCAGTTGTCATTTTAAATCTAACAACCCATCGTTTGAGTAGTATCACTTTTGTTCATTAAAAACTGATTTGTGGTATCACTTATTCGCTATTGTTCATTCATTGATTAATAGTGATCATTTGTTATTGTTCATACGCTTGAACTGTGACATTCATTATACCATCATTCGTACCACATTATTTACCCAAGACAAACACATTCATTATCTTAAAAAAACTCATTCGTTACCCAAATAGTCGTTTGTTTATAAAGTATTCCCATTCGTTACTTGAACATTCACATTTTGACAATTTCAACCCATAACTTTCAAACTTAATTGTTTTCATCCTAAACTTAGAAAAATGGAAACATTTTATGCGATGGCTTCTCAGAATTTGATCGTGCAACATATTTGGAACCTTGATGCTGAAATTGGATCTCATTCTAAGTGCCCGAGACTTATGAAGCTGAGTGACTTTTCAAAGTGGGAACCTAGGTTTAGATCACATTTGGGATCCATGCATCCTGATTGTACTCGTAGCCTAGATAATTTGTATACTCCTCCAATGCACGGTGATCCTCACCCAAAGTATACCGAGAAACCTTTTGAAACTTACTCAATGGAAGGAAAAAAAGGCCTTGGGAATTGAGACAAAGGTTACTCAACCTTGATAATGGCATCACATGATAATATCCTTCAGCAAGTTGCAAGTATCAAGATTTGTGTTGCTTTGTTTCAACACCAAAGAATGAGAAGTATGAGAAATACCCAGGTGAGCAAGAAAGTAATGCTAAAGTTTCAATTCAGAAACTTTAGTTTATTGAAGGGGAAGTTGTTGAATAAAAGCTATGTAAAGATGATATGCTTAAGAAAATGAAGGGTAATGACGATGACAAAGACCTTGAAACATGTGATAGTCGTGATCTGCAACCAGGTGCTGGTGCATCTGGAGTTGGTACTCATACTGCTGATTCGGGAAAGTAGGGTGGTGTATAGTGATCCCGCTAATATGCAACTGATTGACACGATTAAGGAGAACATTATTCTATTTATGAATTATGATAAGGGAATTATGATGAGTATGGTGGACGCAGATGAGATAGAAGAAGGTGAATTTGTTGATCATTCATTAACAAAAGAACAAATTGCCTTGCTTTTGAGTTTAAATGAGGAAGATATGGATAAATTAGAAAAGGAGGATGATGAGGATGTAAGATTCGATACAAATGTTCTGTCGGGGAACACGTCATCATTTAATTATGAGGATGTAGAGAGTGAAGAAGTGACGGCTGATGAATATCCTAATTTGTACATACGTATAAATACCGATGAAGGAATTTCGTTTTTCACAACACATCATTATCACGCAGCCGAAGAACGTTTGGAGAAAGAAAGGAGAAAAACAAGGGTAAAGATAAAGCAAGTGAGGCTGGTACAAGAACTTCAGATGATGACGTGTTTGCTAGAATGTTCACGCACAATAAGTCGAGGATGAACAAACTTATTGGTGTGTTAAGGTTTGCTGAACCAGAAGATGATAAGCAAATGAAGGCTCGTGCTACAGTTTTTAGATCAAGAAGTTTGTCGCCTCAAAGACGTTGAAAGGCGATATATCTCATGGTTATACGATTCGGAGCTGAACGTTTGCGTTGTCAAACGAGAGCATGGCATTCAATACTATCAACGTGTTGCCGATGTTCTTACACATCCGAGGTGGGATGTGCGTACTTTGGCTAATAGACTACTCGTCAATCGTGGTGGAAACCAGATGGCGGATTGGTTCTATAGGCATCTTTTACACGAGGTAAAGTATGGGTTCAAGTTCTTCAAGCCGCAAGTTCCTACAATCAAGTACATTGATGAGACTGATCCGAGAACGGGCTAGAGGAAGTTGGTACTTAAGGTAAAACTGCCTTGTACTTTAAAGAAGGTTCATGTGAAGACTTTTCCCCAAAGTCTTTACAAGATATTCAATAAGTGGTATTATGATAATCAAACAAGTGAAGCTATGATCATGGTGGGGTCTGGGTCAAAGACTGAGTTCATATGGTTATCGACCCGATGTGGTTGGTTAACTTGTTGAAAGCTGACAACGAAGTTCAATACAAAAATTGGATTCGTTGGGCAAATGTTAAAGATAATGAAGTTGCTCTGCAATTCCAATGTGTGATTCGTGTTTGTCATGAGTTCGGGAATCATAGTTGTGCTGACAAGAATACCAAGAGATTCAAGCAATGAAGACAAAGAGCACGAGACGAGGGGGAGTATGTTAGTACACGTTTTATGCATCTCGGTCTTTGTTTAATGCAATTGGTCTAAGTTATAAAGTATAGGGGGTATTTTGGTTTGGTAAATGTATTAAGTACATTCGCTAATGTAAGACACATTCGTTAAAGTAGCTAATAACGAATGTGTCCATGCATGTTTATTCGTGTCCATTCGTTAAGCATGTTGACCAATGAAGAATACAAATGTACTTTTTCGTTAATTTAATGTATTAGTATTAACGTATGATAATGTATGAAGCTCATTCATTATGGATTATTTAACGAATGAGTTCATCATCTATAAATACCTGTAATGTACGTATCCAAATAGTATTGATTATTATCCTTTGTGTACTGTTATGTTGCTCAAATCTTCTCTTAACACACAAAGTTATACACACTAAAGTAAAACCTAATCGTAATCATATCTGAAGACTAGATCCTTAACAATATTGATATTGTAAGCAATTTAACATTGGTTTCTCAATACTTAGTTCCAACCAATACTATTCTACATATACGATAGGTACACTTGCCTATTTGTGTGTGGTTTAGTTTTAGTAAAAATCATTTTTATAAATTTAAAACACAATTTCGTGTGAAAATCAATTACATTTTATACACCCACACACGACATCAAGTTTTTGGCACTGTTGTCAGGGATACGGTAAAAATTCTAAAAACGATCCAAATTTTATTTTAACCGTTATATATAATTGTATATAGTTTAACATTTCTCTTTAATTTTAATTTTATTATTGTTAAATTTCGTTTATCTATTTTCCTATGTGATGAATGTCCTCTACACCCACACCTAAGCTTGTTTCACTAGTTTCTGACCTCGAAAGAATTTTTCATTGAAGAATACGAGCTCAGGCGAGAGAAGTAGCCGACACGACATCGAAAGAAGATCAAACAGAGTACGTAATGGCAGAATAAAACAATGAATAAAACATGAGCTAATATGTTAGGCCGACACTTGAAGGTTATGCTAATGGTGTGGCACCACCTGAAATCCTTGCAAACTTCAAAATCCAATCCAACACCATTCATATGGTGGAACACTTAGATCAATTCCGTGGGCTTCTCGATGAAGACCCACTTCCTCACATTTACCAATTTCTACGAATATGTGGAACATTTAAAATTCAAAATTGTTCAGAAAATCAAGCCAAATTCAAACTCTTCCATTTCTTTCTTCGAGGATAGGACTTATATTGGCTAGAATCTATTCCATATGGATCCATCACCAACTGGGAACATATAGTAGAACAATTCCTTCTTAAATACTTTTCACCAGACAAAACTATAAAATATCGAGCCAACATCACCGGATTCAAGACCGATGAAGATAAATCGTCACCCGCATCTTGGGAGAGACACACAAGTATTCTAATAAGATGCCCACATCATGGACTGAACATGTGACTACAAGTACAAATTTTTTTTGGCGCACAATCTAGCCAGAACAAACACGTAATTAACCAAATTAACGACGATGATCAGGGATCCAAATCACCAAATGAAGCATTTAAAATTTTGAAGAAGACAACAAATACGAGCCACTTATAACCCACACTGATATACTCCATCCCATAATGGAATGCACGACGTTGATTCTAACACTTAAGTCATTGCATAGCTTGTAAAACTCTCCAAGAAATTATATTAAGTTCAAGCCGAGCTGGCTGACATAGAAGTAAGTTGTGATGCTTGTAAAGGATCCTACAAAACTAGTGATTGCTAGAAGTCCTGATGGCCATGGAAGAAGTTGATGACGTAGCCTGCCAGAACAACGCCTTCAACAACAACTAAGTCCGGCTTAGAGAACCCATCCCAACTTCAGTTGAAAGGAAAGAAGTAATGATAAAGCCCCACTAGGATTTGACAAAAGGCAGATGAATCAAAGATACCAATATAAACCTTAGTTTCAAGGACAAGTTCCAATAGCAGTCATTTCCAACATGACTTGATAATTGAAGAAATGTTGACTCAAATTTCTACAAAAAACAAATACTAAAGCAGAAAAACAAGCCGACTTAAGGGTCCAATGGAGTATTAATGAAACATGATACCGACCTAAAAATCCAACAAGCATCTCTGTAAAATCTAGAAAACCAAATAGGATAGATCTCCCGACAATTGTCCGAAAGACAACCGGATATCCTTCAAAGCAACACAATCACAAATCCAAATGCAACAGCAAATGGTGTCACCTTAAGAAATGGCAGAGCCCCTATCATTGACCTGCCAACTTCAGATGCAGTTATGGAACAAGATGTTGTGACTCCTAAATAGGTGCAAGATAGCTTACAGCCAACATGTACTGCACAGCCAAAGAAGCCAGTCAGAACTAGCGTTCCACCTATTGCATAACCTAAAGAAGGAACATTAGAAGCTTAGTACGGGAATTTTCTAGAAATTTTCAAACAACTCCATATCAAAATCCCTTTTGTTGAAGTTATCGCTTAGATGCCAAAGTATGCCTCATATCTGAAGGAAGTCCTCATAAACAAGAGGAAGCTAGAAGAACTCTCGGATGAACACCTTGAACAAGGATTGCTCGCCTATTCTTGAAAGCAAACAACCACCAAAGATGAATGATCCAGGGATCTTTACTATCACTTGTCTCATAAGGAATTTTATTTTTAGCAAGCTGAAAACATGTTTGTCAAAATTGTTGAAAACTATACTCGGGGCGTTGTTGAAAACATGCTTGTCAAAATTGACAAATTTGTTTTCCAAGTTGATTTTGTAGTTCTTTATATGGATGAGGACAAAAGTGTACCTTTCTTGGCCACCACTAAGGCCCTCATTAATGCTTTCACAAGCATACTCACACTTAGGGTTAATGATGAGGCAGTCACTTTGATATAGGTAAATCTATTCAACATACTGATATTATTTATTCTATTTTGAGTTTTTATATGAGAGAGTCCGCTATCACAGTCATGCTCGAAACACAAATCATAGCCGAACCTATTCTTGAACCCATTCAAGTAGAAGAAGGCCATGCTGCAGACAACATCAACCAAGAATTGCAAGAAGAGATCTATGAAATCATCGAATTCAATGAAAAGGCAAATCCTTCCATTGAAGAACAATCAGCCTTGGAGTTAAAGAAACTCCTAACTCATCTAGAATATGTCTTTCTTGAAAATGTCTCCGAAGACGAAAAAGATAAAGTATTTAGGGTCTTAAAACACCATTAGAAGGCCATCGCCTGGAAGATCATGCATATCACAGACATTAGTCTTTCTTTTTGTACTCATAAAATCCAATTGAGGAAGAGTACAAACTTGTAATCCAACATCAAAGGCATCTTAATCTAAACATGCAAGATGTGATGAAGAAAGAGGTTATTCATAGCTAATCTATCCAATCTCTAAATCACTTTGAGTTAGTTCGGTCCAAGTTGTGCCCGAAATTGGAGGGATGGCGGTAATAATTAAAGAGAAAGACGAGCTAATCCCAATGAGAACCATCACAGAATGGAAATTATGCATTGATTATCGGAAGCTTAATCATGCCACAAGGAAGGATCATTTCATGCTTCCTTACACTGATCAAGTGCTTGAACGATTATCTGAAAAAATATTTTAGTGCCTTTTTGATGGATTTTACGAATACTTCCAAATTCCTATTGCTCCGGAAGATCATCAGAAAACCACATTTACATGTCCTTATGGTACCTTTACTTATCAAAGAATGCATTTTGGACTATGTAATGCTCCACCCATATTCCAACAATGTTCGGTGGCTATCTTCCAGAAAAATGATCTAACAATCCATGGAAGTGTTCATGGATGACTTCTCCATTTTCGGAGACTCATTCGATCATTTCCTCAAAAACCTAGACAAAATGTTGACTAGGTGTTTTGAAACCCGGACCGGAACGGCTGGTTCAACCGGTACCTGGTACAAACACTGGTTAGGTTCATGATGTTTGCCCGTTTTCTAAAACCCGGCCAGTTCTTGTGGTTCACGGGCTGACCGGACCCGATGAACCGCCAGGTAAACCGGTAAAATGTAATAAATATGACATTTCGACAGTAATTCCTGTCACAATTCCGGCTGTTGTACATTTGACAACTCTAAAAACAGTCAAGACTACGAATAAAGAAAAGGCATAGGGGTCTGAAGGAGATGAAGATGGTGAGACGATTCAGTCATAAAACTTACATGATGTTTAAGATGAGATGGAGTTTGGGTGAACACATGGAGATGATGATGACGACGACAATGATGATGGCGGTTATTAGAATTAAGTTAAAACCAAATTGCATAGTTAGTTTTAGTATTTTAACCTTTTATTTTTTTTATTTATAATTTAAATAAATTAAAGTTTCAATATCCACGTTTCTAGCTTAATATCCTATTTTAATTAATTATTATTAAATATATAATTAATTAATTAGTTTGGTTTAAATAATTTAAACTGTATTAGTTTTGTTTCAAATGCTTTAATTGTATCTGTTTGTGTTATATGTATTTTCTAATTTATTATTATTATTATTATTATTATTATATATTAAAATATATATGTCTATATATTATTTATGATGTCACCTGGGCAAATGTTTGGTCTGACCTCCCGGTCCGGTCCGGCCTGTGACCCGGTAAGACGTTCGGGTTGACATCTGGGCTGGGTTTGTAAACATTGGTTTATAGTTAAAGAAGGCAGTGTTCTTGTTCTTAAAATCTCTCTGATAGGACTAGAAGATGATAGAGCAAAAACAGAAACCATTTCCAAACTTGCACCACCAACTCTGGTCAAATACATTAGAAGCTTTCTAGGTTACACATGTTTTTAACATCATTTCAAAAAAGAATTTTAAAAAATTGCTCGACCTCTGACTAAGCTTCTTGAGAAAGATGCACATTTAATCTTCTCAGAAGAATGTGCTAAAGCATTTAACATCTTGAAAGGCAAACTTGTGAAAGCTTCGATCATGATTGCTCCTGATTGGACATTACCATGTGATGTAGATGTCGTTCTCTAATCAAAAACAAGTTTTTTATTAACTTAAGTAAGGTCGTCTCCATAGGGAATCGGTCGAAACTGCAAGTAAAACTCATATTTTATTTATTAAATAAATGAGGCGGACAGTCGATGTCAAGTGGTTTAGAGAAGCTGATTTGTAAGAACACACGATTATAGCTTAAAAATTGTAAACAGTAAGAAGAGAATGATTCACTCCAAGTTCAGGTAATGTGATGACCAACTAATCACAGATTCATAGAAATTAATTGTGCAGTAATTACTAAACCTAATAGTTGAGTTGCGATGATAAACGATACCCTTACCGAATTGTTGACATAACTGAATCCCGGTTTATATAATTACCAGTTTAATTTAAGAAAAACAAGTATGAGCAATAACTAGAGATTACTGGTTAAATGAAATAAGAGCTAACCCTACATGTGATGAACACAACCCCGAAAAGTGATGTAAAGTTTGATAATCAAAAGCATAAACTGTTTAAACAATTAATTCATAATGTAAAACAAGATTAAAAGACATTCAATAAAGTTCATACTCATTCAAAACATAGAATATGATCAAATTCATTTTACAAAAAACCCTAGCCTAAAGTGAATACAATGGCTTTAGCTTGACATCGGCATCACGAAGGATTCGTTTATCTGATGAAAGGATAAAAGCATGTGATGAACTAACGAATCAGAGGCTTCAGGATGGTGGAAAATCGTCCAAGGGATTCTCTGTGGGGGGCTGAAAATTAATTATATCTCCAACTGGGGGCTGAAAATTAATTATATCAAGTTAGGGTTCTTTTTTACGTTTTTATGCCCCTTCACGTAGCACGATGCGTTTTTCACCATCAATTCTCTTTGCCCGAACTAACATAACCGCATATTCAGATTTTTCTCGTCGAGAAACCCAAAATTCATATATTATGAGTTTCGTAACTCATTTTCTCGGCCAAGATATGCCTGTTTTACTAAAAGGCACTTTCTTGGTAACCCGTATTGTTCAGTTTTCGCTGCAACTTCGGGTTACTCATCCAAACCGTTCCCGAATCCTTCTTAACCATCCATATATGTTTCACTATGATTCCGTCTTCTCAAGCCTTGCTTAATCTTCAACTTGATGACTCTGAATTAGCTCGTTTAAGCTCTGAACACCTGCAATCATAAAAGAACTCAAAGTTATCATGTTCTATATATATAAACAATTAAAACACATGAGATAACACATATATACACATAATTATACCTGACCATAAAATCCCACACTTACCAATTTCTTGTGCTCAAATAAACTATCATGAAACACATACACCTCTATCAATGGTTCATTAGTTATCATTATTAATTCCACTGAGGTATAAGGTCATACACAATTCCCAAGAACTGACACTTTCAAGATTGATTACCTACCAAATAATTTAGTATTGCATTTAAAACTGTGAAACTGCCCAAACAAGTGTACTTTGTTTTCGGTTAAGGCAAACATGTTCACACCCCTCATAATATAATATCTCTCCTCTCGGTTTAATATATGGACCAACAAAAAGTGTGCTAGTAACTCTCTGCCCTCTATATCGAGGATGAACACAATGTAATAAGCTTGCAAGCAAGTCATATCTCAACCATTTATCACCGGTTGCATAAAGAGTAGGACTGTAGGTTCCCTGGACGGATCACACGAGATATCCCGATATACACAGGTGCGGAATCCCTGTGTAGATCGTTACGGACGTAGAATATAATCACACAAACACACGAACACGATACGAACAAACTCACGTTATATTAATAACTCGAACCATGATACTTACAGACTCTCGACCTCACGTCACTTGACTCACTGAATTACACGTAAATAACCTACTCGATCAACTAAACTCTCACTCGTAAACAGTAAGCCGTACACTATATAAATACACGACAACTTCGCCTCAGGCGAAGTTGTCCTTAACTTCGCTCGTTCAACAAGTTCGCCTAGGCGAACTTGTCAACAACTTCGCTTGGTTAACAAGTTCGCCTAAGCGAACTTGTCAACAACTTCGCTTTTACAAACAAATACACAAACAATATTACAGACTCGATTACAGACATTAGACATATGAACTACTGACATTTATGCACCAACAGACTCCCCCTTGGCAGTAGCTTCATATCTTGATCTTTCAGCTCTTGTCTCGTAATCCTGTATCTTCAAGCGTGCACTCCTTCTCTAACACATACCGTCACAACTCGTTGATACTTTCTTGCTTCATCCTTCCAAGCTGGAATATAAAAGATCTTTTTCTCGTTGAGTATCTTCAGATCAGCTTGCGATAAGTTTACAAGATGCATCGGATCGTAAACTCTAAGGATCTCTTGTTCATCCTCATCTTCCATCACGGCTTCAGCAGTCTGGCAATCAACGTACCACCATTTTAGATTCTTCAACACATCTTGAGGCATAGTCTTCATTGGAACCTCCTTGATGGATCGGATCGGTTTGTACTTCATCACCATCCATGGCTTGCCATATGCTCTCAATCCCCTTTCTGTATCCTCCACGAGCTTTCCCTTCTGTGGCTTTAATAGTTCAAACTTCTTTTCTTTTATGCTTTCTTTCCACACAATCTTCTCAATCACTCTTGCCATGTTGTTGTCACTTCTATTTATCAGGCCCAACCTGGCCAAATCCTTCACCTCACATTCCGTCAACGTATTGAGAGATCTCAACATTCTTTTGAAGTATTGAATACCATCATAACGCTTCACCACAAACAACTTCATCTGTTCATCATATATCCAACAGATAATTCCCTTCTTCGACTCAGCATAGCCTTTGATGTTATAACTCTTCTTGAACATGGCTGGAACAGCAGGCTTCTTGGTCTTAATAAACCAATGAGCACAGCCTTCCTTCCACCTAGGCTGCTCCTCCCACTCAGTCTCATCCATCTCAGTATCCATGTCGGCTTTCTCAACATCAGGGATCTCGTGTTCAACGTCTTCTTCTACTATCTCCCCCTCTTCTATCCCATCTTCAATCACAATCTGCTCACCGATCTTCTCAATCATATCACTCGGCAGCACATCTTCATCAAACAACACATCATCGCTGAACATGTCATCGTTCAGTTCCTTCAACGCATCAATCACGTCATCCTCCACCAACACCACATCATCACCACCAGCCGCGTCGGTAGACTCCCCCTCAGCTGTGGAAGTACCAAGAGCTTGAGAAGTTCTTGGCAGCTCACCACCTGCATCTTCCGATGCATTGGGATCATCGTCTCAGTCGTTTCTTCTTTTAGTCCTGAGCTCGTCGCCTTTACAGCTCATCTCCCCCTGAGATGCCAAGAACTCCTTCAAGGCATCTATAACTTTCCCATGCTCAACCAGGAGGGATGCCTGTAGTTGATTTGCTTCCACTAGGCTTTGAATAGTCTTAGATTGCTCTGCCACGATCCGCTCTAGTGAAGCTATTCTCTCTGAGTTTGAAGTAGGCGTAGGCGAGACACCAGAAGCAGGCGTAACCGCAGGTGGTACCATACCTGATAACCCTGCAGCAGTAACGACCGTTGACTCTACAAATCGTGCAGCTACCACCGACTGAGTAAGTGTTGGAGGTGGTAGAGACACGATCTCCGGAGTCGACGTCTGGATAGCAGTGATGGATGGAATGCCAGCAGCTGATGTAGCCACCACAGGAACATCCGCAGCGCTTGTACTTGTAACCTGTACAGAGGAAGGAACAATAGACATACCAGACAGTGCGGCCGGAGCAAAACGTACCGTCCTTGAAGTCTCTCCAGCTCCCATGCCAGCACCTGTCCTTTCCCGACTTGATCTTCTTATCAGCTTATGTATATATTCTTCCTCCTCTGACTCATCATCATCCTCCGTTCTCTTTCTCTTCCCTATCGTTCTCTCTCGAGACACCATCAACCGTCTCCCCTCATTCATAATCTCATCCAAATCGGAGTCAGCCATCGACGTAGCTGCTCTAGTCATACTCACACCCAAACCTTGTGCAGCCGAGACCTGCACCTCTTCAACTTGATCCATATCAAAATAGCCTTGACCTCCAAAAGCAGCGTCAAGTTCTATATCCTCAGCAGTCGACACAACAGGCACAGCAGGAGCAGGAACAGCTTGAGTTGCTCTTGCCTGTCGCGGTTGAGGATCTCTGAACTCGTCCCCACCAGCAGGAACATACTCTGGGTTAATTAAAAACCCAAACAGTGGAGTATGCCTGGGACGACGTTCAGGGTTGCTCCTCGCACTCGAAGTGCGGCATTGAGCAAAGATACGTTTGCTCACAGATTCTACGTATCTGATCGGTCTACGCTGAGGTAGATTTGGAGCCACGTGGTTCAATATCATCTGTATAAAACGTGGGTACATAATGAACCGCTCCCGAGACATCGCCCTTCTTTGTCTGTCTATCTCGTAAAAGACCATCTGACTAAAACTGAAGCGTTTATTGTAAGTCAGTGCAGTCATTGCAGACTGCATGGTCGCACCCATACCGTCAGTGCCCGCCTTCCTCCCAGACATGCAAACTATCATAACGTGCATGAGGAAGCGCCACTGATCTAGAAGGAAACCCTTCCTCCTCTGGGTATCACCTAATGGACCAGAGTAGCCCATTCGGAGAAACGCTCCATCACGAAACGGAGCTACAAACTCAGTTGGGTCATCCCTAGTCTCTTCACCGAATCGTAAAGCCACCCGTATCTGTTCAGAATTGAACTGAACTTGTTGATTGTTCACCGTCGCTCTCATGACCTGGGGCTCAACACGACAGTCGTATTCGACAGTCTGCAAGAAGTCTTCGATATTCGGTAGAGATATCGGCAGAGTGTTGGTGATGGCATGAAAAATCCTCGAGCGTAGGAGGAAAGTTATGATCTCGCGGTAGTCGTCCACCCCACTCGCCTCCAGGTCTAAAGTGATGTACATATTGTGACCCGGGAAAAATTGTCTCTGATTGTCACCATCATCTCCTCCTGCACCTCCAGCACCAGCTACCGCAGCCATATCTGCAACAAACTAACCAAGTTAGAACGACATAAAGACATAGCACAACTTCGCTTTGTTACCATGAGCGAAGTTGTGATAAACTCTGTATAGGCGAAGTTAAAGGTGAGGCGAAGTTGGGAACAACTTCGCTTCAGCTTTAAGTTCGTCTAATTAATATTAAGTAAAAATGATCTAGGCGAAGTTAAAGTTAACTTTGCCTCATCACAACATCGCCTCAGGCGAATTTAAGTTTCAGGCGAAGTTACGGATAACTTCGCCTCAGGCGAACTTAAGCTTCGGGCGAAGTTACGGATAACTTCGCCTCAGGCGAACTTAAGTTTCAGGCGAAGTTGCAGATAACTTCGCCTAAACCCTAAGTTCGCCTGAATCTGAATCGGCGACAGTTCAGAATTATGGAACAACGTGCAGTTGATGATTCGGCTAGTTTAGACGATTAAGAACTCTTAAACACAAGTTTTAAGGACATGTTGACGATCAATATGTTTATTAACACGTTAAAACACAAGTTATGAAACTCGGTTTCAAAACCGATGGTCCGAGGGTTCGAAACCAGTCGAAACAAACATTTAGACGCTTGAATGAACATTGAGTATGTGATATAATGGTATTTCGAACCTTGAATCGGTGTGAAAATCGGGAATAAATAACACGTAATCGGTAGAAATAACAAGTTCGCCGGAAAAGATGTCGGATAAGTTCGCTGTGGATATAAGTTATGAACAGGATTGACTGTTTATTACCCTTATATATGGGCGGAGTTATTCAGGCGAAGTTACGGATAACTTCGCCTAGGCGAAGTTAATCACAACTTCGCCTGTTCAACAACATCGCCTATATATTTACAAAATTTAACCTTATAAGTTTAACATTTTTCCAAATAAGTTATAAAACTTTCCTAGAAGAACTAAACGACACGATCAAGTCTAAGTAACCAGTTAAAAAATCATAAAACTATCTAAGTACAAAAACTTAAAAAATTTAAAGTATAAGGGATCAAATTTCAGTCTCGATAGGGACTGCTACGTTTTAAAAAAGATCCGAACAGGAATCATACTAATTTCGTGACTGTCACATAGATCCGTGTTTAGCTGTATTATGACATATAGAGACAGGTTGTAAGCAGGTATAACTTAAAGTGGTTTTCATCGTTTCTGTGATACGAGTTATATTCAATTAAGCCTTAAAATTTAAGTGGGCAACAACTCAGAAATATTGATGCCTCCTATCTATCCTCAAAGCGTATTTGGCTTTCCCCAAGTCACCCCGAATTGACTTCGACCCATAGTGTCTGATTAAGTTGTAAGTACTCTTCATCTGTTTCCCGTTCTTCTTCTTACTCTAAGATTGAGAAGTCTTGATTTTGTCATCTCTAATATGTTTCAATAACTCCAAATATTATTATTATTATTTTTTTTAAAATAAACATAGACTTCAAAGTAGAAATTAACTGCAAGTCCCGAATCTGGATCACTGCAGTATCTTGAGACGCTATCTTCACGGAAATCAGAACACACATGGGCTCGTGTATGACTGGGTAATCGCTTTTCTGCCTATCATTCGGAAAGATATATATGAAGACACGCAAAACTCTTAAGGAGTTTCCACGTAAAATCAAGTAAAATTAGTTTGTATCACATCTACTTTTACGCACCATTAAAAGTTACCATGACATACAATGGCTGTCCTAAAGCCTTTTAAGCCTAATAACTTCACTAGTTAAGCACACAAAGTTAGTATATCTATCATTTTCCAAGGTTGGATCAATTTTCTGTTAAACATAGCTAACGAACTTCTTACGAAGTAACAGCATTGAAAAATAATTTCATTTCCCTTTTTTCTTTCAAAATTTAAACATTATTCGCCCCGACCAAAACAAAGTCTTCAGGTAAACGGCTATCCCGAAGATCCAATGGATCAGCTGGACCGACCACATACTAGTATGTGTCCTTCTAACTAAGTATTATCGACTAATTTTAAGCGAAAGAATGAAAAACTCATCATAAACCGCCCCGGTCACTATCAGTAATTTGGTTAATGGCTATCCTCAAAATCTACAAGTAGAAAATGAGGACCAAAACATATCCGAAGACAAGTCCTTCAAACTGATGTAACCGACATATTTTTAAGCGATTAGTGACGTTTTTTTTTTCTTTTTTTTTTTTTAAATATTACAAGAAAAGCATGGTTACTCGGGATTGATCATCCCATTCAGTTTAATAAGGTTTTGAAATCTGGATTTGTCAAACGCTTTAGTGTATAAATCAGCGAAATTATCAAGCGTATCCACCTTTTCAAGAATTATCAGTTTCTTCTCAGCACAATCCCGTATGAAATGATGACGTATGTCAATGTGTTTAGTTTTACTATGTTTCACGGGATTGTTAGTTACTGAGATAGCAGCTGTGTTATCAATGCAAATAGGAGTAAGTAAGAAATTCAGACCATAGTCGCGCAACTGTTGTTGTATCCAAAGAACCTGGGAGCAGCAGTTGGATGCTGCCATGTATTCTGCCTCACAGGTTGAAATTGCGCCTGAAGTCTGCTTCTTGCATTGCCACGACACCAATCTGCCACCAAGAAACTGACATCCTCCAGTTGTTGACTTCCGACTCTGATTGCACCCTCCATAATCAGAATCTGTGTAAGCGACCAGCTCCAAGTCTCCTCCTCTCGGGTACCACAACCCCAGCTTCGGCTTGCCCTTGAGATACCGCAGTATCCTCTTTGCACCTTTCAAATGAGATTCTTTTGGATTTGCCTGAAAACGTGCACAAAGACAAACAGCAAACATTATATCAGGCCTAGATGCAGTTAAGTACATTAAAGAACCTATTATTGCCCGATATTGAGTTGGGTCCACATCTGCATCACCGTCTACTTCAGCACCCAATTTGTGATTGACGCAGATTGGAGTATCATATGGAGAACTGTCCTCCATCTTGAAGCGCTTGAGCACATCATGAACATACTTCGTCTGTTGAATGAACATCCCGTCCTTCCTCTGATCAACCTGCAATCCTAGAAAGAAAGTTAGTTCACCCATAGCACTCATTTCAAACCTTTTCTTCATGACGGCTTCAAACTCCTGACACATGGAGACTTTTGATGCAGCAAATATAATGTCATCCACGTAGACTTGTACCAGCAGGAAGTCACTTCCATCTCTTTTGAAGAACAACGTGCTATCAATTTTCCCTCTTTCAAAACCATTCTCGAGCAAGTAATCCGATAAAGTTGCATACCAGGCACGAGGTGCCTGATGTAATCCATACAACGCCTTGCTCAACCTGTACACGTGATCTGGATAGTCTGGGTCAGGAAAACCCGGAGGTTGCTCAACATACACAACCTCATCAACTTTCCCATTAAAAAACGCACTCTTCACATCTAGCTGAAACAGCTTCATCTTTTCATAAGCAGCAAACGCCAAAAACAATCGTATGGCTTCCAACCTGGCGACAGGAGCGAACACTTCGTTATAATCAATCCCCTCTTGTTGATTAAAACCTTTAACGACTAGCCTCGCCTTGTTTCTGATAATAATCCCCTTATCATCTCTCTTGCACTTGAACACCCATTTTGTGCCTATCGCATGCACATTCTTTGGTTTTTCAACCAAAGTCCAAACTTCCATCTTCTCGAATTGAGCCAACTCTTCTTGCATGGCCTCGACCCACGAGCTGTCCTTTAAAGCCATTTGATAATTTTTCGGTTCAATCTGGCTTATAAAGCAGGTATACAGACATTCATTGATTATTCCTGTCTCCTTAATGCTTGTATAAACACAGGTATGTTCATTCAAGCTACTTCTCGTTTGTACACCTGAGGACACATCACCAATCACATTATCCAAAGGGTGATCTTTATGAATTCTCGTGGTCGGAACAGAACCGACATGCAAATTATCTTCCAAATTAGAAGAGATCTCATCAATGGTTGTTTCATGCTGAGAGTGAAAAGGATTGATAAATTCTTCTTCAGTTGAGGCAGCAGGGGTACCGATAGTGTTTGATGAGGAAGGTTGACATTTATCAATCAGCTGTCTTTGCAATAGATTTTCTTCCTCATCAAGTATCATCTTCGTCGCAGCTCTTTCTTCTTCTTCAGAAATTTCCAAATCCGGTACGTTAAACGACTTAAAAAGCTTAACATAGTCGAAAAGCTCAGCAGGTCCATTGCTAGGTTTTGGCGGTTGGTAACTTGTGATGTCAGTGTTACATACCACCTCCACCTTGCAGGTCGAAGTATTGAAGACACGCCTGTTGGGAGTACCAACAACATAACCGACTAATATTCCTTCATCGGCTACTTCGCCAAATTTAGAGTTTGTCTTCAAGATCGAACAAGGGGACCCGAATGGTTCAAGACCACTCAAGTTGGGCTTCCTTCCATGCATAAGCTCGTAACATGTTTTACCAAGTCTCTTAACGGTTAACACTCTATTCAGAACATAGCAGGCTGTAGCAACTGCTTCAGCCCAGAACATCACAGGAAGCTTCGAATCTGCCAGCATAGTTCTGGCTCCTTCAATTAAAGTTCGGTTCTTCCTTTCAGCCACTCCATTCTGTTGCGGAGTATACGGAGCGCTGTATTGATGTTCAATTCCTTTCTGAAGACAGAAGATATCCATTTCAAAATTCTTGAACTCCGTCCCATTGTCACTTCTGATGAACTTAACTGTTTTACTCATGACGTTCTCAACTTTGGTAATCAAATTCTTCACCATTTGAGCCGTCTCATCTTTCGATTTCAGAAAATATACCCACGAATATCGCGAGTAGTCATCAGTGATCACCAAGCAGTATGAAGTACCTCCTAGACTTTTTACATTCACGGGACCGAAGAGATCCATGTGAAGCAGTTCTAGAGTACTGGCAATTGAGTTGACCTTCTTGGTGAGATGGGATTTCTTGTGTTGCTTTCCCTTCTTGCATGCAATACATTTGTCTTCAAAGTTAAAACTTTTCAAGGGAACGCCCATCACAAGCCCATTTCTGACAATGTGGTTCATCTTCCGAAGATGAATGTGCCCCATCCTCCTGTGCCATAGTTCGGATTCTGATTCGCTTGCTTTCGTCATTAAACATGATTCTCCCGTGGCCATTTCAGTAGACCTCATATCCATCACATAAGTATTTGTATCACGTGGAGCTTTCATTACTATCCACTCGTCTGGTATCTGAAAACCAGGCTTCAACACGATCGCCTCATTCTTCGTGAAATGAACAGTATACTCCTTATCACAAATCTGCGACACACTCAGCAGATTGTGCTTCAACTCTTCTACAAAGTTTACATTCTCAAGAGTCATTTTCCCATTCGACACCGTTCCTTTTCCAGTAATTCTTCCTCCACTTTCACCAGCAAAACTAACTCTCGCTCCTTGAACAGGTTTTAAGTCGTGCAACAAATATTTGTTACCCGTCATGTGCCGGGAACAGCCGCTATCTACAATCCAAAGACTGTGGGCAGCCCTGTTCAACTGTTCCTGCACAATAAAGCAAAGGATTAGAATCTAGGGACCCAAGACCAATTGGTCTTGGATCTATACATCCCGTACTTCTGCTTTCCAAAGTTAGCATCTGGATAATTCCTGTCAGTCCTATTAGGAAATCTCCTTGGAAATTGAGTGTGAGGCCTTCCAAACCTATGAACATTGAAAGTATTATATCTTGTGGTTTGGTTATTAGCATTGTTAAACTGAGGTTTGTTTCTGTGAAAACCTGAATTAGTTACATTTCGGAACTTTGAAGGGTTTTCATTTTTAACAGTATTAAAATTACCATTAGACTTATGCTCAGTTTTAATAGGCCTCACGCCTCTGAATTTCGGCGTCAGAGGACAATCTGCAACAAGATGTCCTAACTTATTACACCTAAAACAACACCTATACTCCATTTTCTTTTCAAATGTTGTTTTGGATGTAGAGGCTGTGTTACCGGCCGTTCGTCTCACATAAGGTGGGACGTACGGGTTGAGTGGAGTATTCTTTTTAGAAGTTTTATCTTTTTCTCCACCAGTGGGTAACACTACCTTCTCTTTTGTCTTACCTGATTCGGACAACTTATCCGAATCCGATGAGACTGGACTCGTAACAGAAATTTTCTCACTTGAAACAGGCGAACTCGTTTCGCCACTACTAACACTTGGTTCTTTACTCGTAACCTTGATTGGAACTGTCTGAGGAACTTCAAAATCAACAGATTTCTGAACACTAGGGTTAAAAGTGTAATTGTGGTTATAAGGTGGTGGAACCTCGTGATAACCAATTCCTCCCCTCTTCGCAGAGGTACCTTGATCACTAACAAGGTGATCAAGAATAGCTGAGGAATTTCTGAACTGTTCAAGTTTTCGGTTCAGTTCCACCACTTTCACCTGGTGGTCAGCAATCTGCTTTTCTCGTTCAGCAATCAGTTTAGTCTTTTCTTCTAAAACCTAATAACTTAGATCAATTACTTCAATTTTTTCAGCAAGTTTTGTTTTTAAGCTTTTAACATCTTTTTCACATGCTTTTATTTTAACTTTGTAGCTGTTTTCTCTTGCTTTCATAAAGTGATGATCTTCTTTAAGAGTTTTAAATTCAGCATCTAAACGAACATACTGATCAGTTATGGTAGCAAGTTGCTCAGACAAATTCTCACATTTAGTACAAATAGATTTAGAACTTACCTCGGAGAGTTGATCATCGTTATCTGCCATGAAAGCTTTTTCCTTACCAGTAGCTTTCTCTTCTCCGGTAGTCTTCTCACGTTCTTCATTCTCAACCTTAGCCATATTTGCCTGTTCACTAGTTTCATTCGAATGCAGGTTCCAGTTGTATTCACCTGCTTCTCTGGACATCATGGCATTGACTTCTTTAGTACTCCCAGTGTGCTGTGCAGACCGGCCCTGACCACGTTCAACTCGCTTGTTTCTGCAATCTTTGGCAAAGTGCCCGTTTTGTTGACAGTTATAGCACCTAACCTAAGACTTGTCGAACCCTGGCCTGCCACCAACAAACTTTCTCCCCGTCTTTCTCATAAACTTCTTCACTCTCCTCACTATCATGGCCATCTGCCATTGTAAATCCATTTCCTCCAGATCATCAGCATCGATCTGGACATAGTCTTCATCTAGCATCGCTGGATCAACCACCTTTCCTTGAATATAGTTTTCATATGAAGCAATAAATGAAGCATAGAGGCCAAACTGCTCTTCAGCAGATTTGACGCTCATAGGCATCTTAGAGTAATTATTGCTTGAGGAACTTGAAGATCCACTACTTTTGCTTGCTGTCTGTTGAGTACCACTTGATCCACCCGCAACAAAGCAAACATCCCCATTTGAGTTTACTGACACATGCCCCTCCTGTGAAGAATTGGCACCCGACTCACCCTTCGAGTAGTAGGCGGCAGAATCAGTCTTTGAACTTGTATTGGAGTTTACTTTAGCACCGTACATGCCTGGATCTTGAACCTGATCCATAGATGTTTCTTTTCTTACCATATTAAGCTCAAAAGTTCTGAGCTTGTTGACAGCGGTTTCAAGATCATAAGTAGGGAAGTCCTTGTCTTCCCTCATCAGTACAGTATACATCTCCCATTTTGGTGGGAGGGCATCGAGAAGCTTTTCCACAATCTCTTCTTCTCGGTAGGAAATGGAGTAGTTACTCAATTCAGTCATTAGATGATAATATCGAGTGATAATATCATCAAGAGATTCGTTCTTTAAGTACTTAAAGACTGAAAATTGAGTCTTGAGCAACTTTATCTTTGAAGCCCGAATACCTACATTCCCTTCAAATCTGCTCTCAAGAGCTTCCCAAAGCTCTCTAGCTGATGTATACTTTCTGAATGTATGGATGATCTCCTGTAGAAGAGCCATTGTGATTGCAGCATGAGCCTTGCTCTCGGCTTCATACATCTTTTTCTCCTCCTCTTCCATTTTACTGTATTTCTTGATTTGGTCTCGATCCTCATACTCCATGATTGGTGGAATATATCCATCTTGGATGCATACCCACATTTTCGCATCCTGGTACTTAACGTATTGTATGAACCGATCCTTCCACGCGACAAAATCGGTTCCCTTCAGCAACCTTGGGGCCTTTGTAGCTGACCCCGCTTCAACTTCCATCTTTACCAGCTCCGAAATGTTGATCGACGACATCCTTCTTGAAGACTAAGAAACCCGAAAAATTCTGAAAAGGGCGAAGTTAAGAAATTTCCTCTGAACAGTACTGTAGGCGAAGTTAAGGATAACTTCGCTTAAGTAATAACTTCGCTGGATTCTTCTTAAATTCGCGTGACTGGGCGAAGTTGAGAATAACTTCGCTTAGGGTAAGCGAACTTAGAAAGTAAGCGAACTTGAAGAAAAACTTCGCTGAACTAGGCGAACTTGATGAGAACTTCGCTGAGTTAGGCGAAGTTGAGGAGGTAGGCGAAGTTGTGAATAACTTCGCTTCTCCTTATATCTTCGCTGAAACCCTACGTATCCTGACGGCAACTTCGCCTGATGAACAGCAACTTCGCCTGACGAACTTAAACTTTCTGCAGATCTGACAAACGGATTTTAACGACGTTTCTGACGGTTTAAAGGCTTGAACACACTGGTAGGAGGCTAGAATGAGCAAAAACACCAAAAACTCGTCCCGTGAATACCCGAAATGGAACGAATTCTACACCCGCGTGAATATCCCGAACCACACAATCGAGCAAAAGCTCTGATACCAATTGTAGGTTCCCTGGACGGATCACACGAGATATCCCGATATACACAGGTGCGGAATCCCTGTGTAGATCGTTACGGACGTAGAATATAATCACACAAACACACGAACACGATACGAACAAACTCACGTTATATTAATAACTCGAACCGTGATACTTATAGACTCTCGACCTCACGCCACTTGACTCACTGAATTACACGTAAATAACCTACTCGATCAACTAAACTCTCACTCGTAAACAGTAAGCCGTACACTATATAAATACACGACAACTTCGCCTCAGGCGAAGTTGTCCTTAACTTTGCTCGTTCAACAAGTTCGCCTAGGCGAACTTGTCAACAACTTCGCTTTTACAAACAAATACACAAACAATATTACAGACTCGATTACAGACATTAGACATATGAACTACTGACATTTATGCAACAACAAGGACTAAGGTTTTGTTGTGGCTTAGGTTAGGATAAAGAAGCGGATTTATTTAGTGACTTATGGTGGATGAAACCCGACTTATTCCACTACAAAAACAATCAAAATTACAAACTGATTACTATTTACGACTGAACTGACTTAAACGTGAATTCTTTTTGAGATTTTCTTTAATTTTTCAATGTTTTTTAACTCATATATACAAATACTGATTTAAGACATACGTACATTGTGTACCATGCTCGAAAATCAACTTAAATACAACTCTTGACATACCGACTTTCATCCACAGGGAAAATAATAAAAGGACAAGGCAAACACGTCTTGTAATGTGGGTTAAACAAATGAAAGGGAAAATGTACAAACTTGGCTCCTAGGGGATAATGTAGGTTAGGGAGTATTATTTTATTTTTATTTTTTATGTAAGGCCAATATAAAGTGGGTAGATCTACATTACGACCGGCCGATATACTTGTTTTTGGGTGGGTAGGGGGAAAACACGCTTGTGTCGACCTCACAGGAGTGTCCCCTCTTGTTGGGATTAGGGACAATGGATTTGTAGCAGGCCAGGCAGCATTGAAGGCGGCATCGGGCAAGGTTGCTAAACACGAGAGAGCTTGTTTGGAGAATCAACACGTGTTTATCCCCTTCGCCTTTGACACTTTTGGTTTCTTAGCTCCGGATGCCGTGGACCTTTTGAATAGGGTTCAGAAAGTTGTGTATAGTAACGTATCAGCCCATAAGAATCAAAACATTGTTTTTAGTCGGATTGGGTTTGCTATCCAAAAGGGGTTGCGGCGCCGCTTGTTGCCCGCTTACCTTCCACTTCATTGTAAATCGTTTGGATGTTTCTATCAAATATAAAAGGAGCCAATTCTTTTAAAAGGATAATAAGTGGGTTTCTACAGTCCCATTTCTCCATACCGGTGGTGGTCTTAAGATCTTGGTATGCATGTGACAACCAAGTTCTAGATATCATGAACACACTAGTTACTCTCTTTAATGAAACTCATATGACATTTATATATATATATATATATATATATATATATATATATATATATATATATGTATTATATATAAATTAAATCTCACACACGCAAGGGAGGAATTAGGCTGCCGATATGAAACACTTGTACCCGTCCCCATGACTCGTTATCCCATCTAAACGGCCCATTTTAATTTTCCCTTTATGAAAAACATTTGAATGTGAAGACTTTCGAGAAGCTTAAAAACTGACCATGACCGAAGACCACTACTTGGTATTAATAATGGGGCATTTACATATATCCCCCTGCTAAGATGTTTTATTACATATTTATCCAACCCTTAAACAACAATTACATATTTCCCTTTACTAAACCATATATATTACATATTTACAAATTTCATTGAAAAACTTTTATTATATTACTATTTTACCCTTAAAACAATCCATCACATATTTCTCTAATTTCTTTAATTTTTATAATCATCTGGAAGCATCCTCTTGATTCTCTTGTAAATCTTATCTTACTGAACTAACTTTGTTCTTATGGAACATCAACAAATATATCTTTTACTAAATAACACCTAGGCACTTCAATGTCTTCCAACACCCACGAAAACCAAATTACAGTAACAATTGAACAAAAATCCACGAAACTGTGATATTGAACCACCAGTCCACCACCATTCACCGTTCCGTCTAGTTTGATAATCAAAAAGCATAAACTGTTTAAACAATTAATTCATAATGTAAAACAAGATTAAAAGACATTCAATAAAGTTCATACTCATTCAAAACATAGAATATTATCAAATTCAGTTTACAAAAAACCCTAGCCTAAAGTGAATACAATGGCTTTAGCTTGACATCGGCATCACGAAGGATTCGTTTATCTGATGAAAGGAATTGTCCTTTATGTTTACATCAAATTTCAGTGGTTGTCATTTATCTTTAAAAGTAACATAAATTGTCCTTTACGTTTCCAAATGTTACACCATTTGTCCCTTAACCCTAACCCAATTAGTATTTCTCGTTAATTCAGGTCACATGTCTTGCACATGAGGGCAAAATTGTCAATCAACCTATTTACTTAACAAAATTAATAAATAAACTAAAATACAATATATAAATATGTATCATATAAAGATATATCTCTCTCTCTCAAGCCCTCCCTCTCTCTCTCTCTCTCTCTCTGTGCCACAAACCACGTCGACCTCCATAACTGTTGGCCACAATCGAACTCCAGCAACCTCTATAACCGCCTATAAACACCACCACCACGCCTATCACCTCACACCACCTCTGCCACCACCAACCTCGGGCGCCACATTGAAGTTAGTCGCAAGCCCACAGCTCCGGCACGTTAGGGCTCGGAGCCTCGGATTAGTAATCTCTAAACAAATCCCCAAATTCTAGGGTTTGTGGCGTCCGATCTGGCGGTGGCTCTGGTCACATAAGGGAAGCAGATGACATGGCAGGTGATACCAAATCCCGTCTCTAATTCGCTTAATATGTTGGCTCTGGTCACATAGGAGAACAGTAACAAATCCCACCTTAACAACAACATCAACACCTTATTTAATAGATAGTTCGTTTTCAATTCAATTGGAGCTTCGATTACCCGACCCCAATTTCAATAACCTAAAGCTTCCAACTACCGATTTCCATAAAGAAAACTAAAAGAGATCGAGGGTTCCGTTTCCGTTTGATTTTGTTGTGAAGGATGTGTCACGGTTTTGTTGGTGGTTGATGATTTGCAGGTAGGGATAAAGAGGAGGAGAGAGAGAGAGAGTTTCAAAGAAACAGAAAGTGGCATGTTTAATGTTTTTAGAGAGAGAGTGAGAGAGAGAAAACGGTAGGTTGGTTGGTGGTTGTGGTGGCTCGCCGGAGAAGATGGTGGTGGTGGTTCAACGGAGAAGATGGTGGTGGTGGTGTATGAACGGAAGAGAGAGAGATGCATTCTTTATTTTTTAAAATGTTTTTTTAATAAGCGGGTAAAATGACCAATTTACCCTCATATGCAAGGCACATGACCAGACTTAGCGATAAAAACTAACTGGGTTAGGGCTAAAGGATAAACGGTGTAACATTTGAAAACGTAAAGGACAATTTATGTTACTTTTAAAGATAAAGGACAGCCACTGAAATTTGGTGTAAACATAAAGGACAATTTCTGTAATTCTGTCTAGAAGTTAATGACACAGTAATTGCTAAACCTAATTGTTGGGTTGTGATGACAAACGATACCCTAACAGAATTATTGACACAACCGAACCCCGATTTACCCAATTACCAGTTTAAGTTATGAAAACCAAGTATAATCAATGACTAACGATTACTGGTTCATTGACGTAAGAGCTAACCCTACATGTGATGAACACAACCAGAAAAGTGATGCAAAGTTTGATAATAAAAAGCATAAACTGTTTAAAAATTTAATTCATAATGTAAAACAAGATAAACATTCAATCAAGTTCATACTCATTCAAAACATAGAATCTGATCAAAGTTAGTTTGTGTTGGTTTTTGCTTATAAGGTCTGCAAGGAGCCTATATCTGCGGGCACGTGGACATAAACTCTTGAAGACTGTTTGTTCTAAAAAAAGATCTAAAAACATCTTTTATGGTCTTAAAAAATAAGCTAATATCACCATCTTCACATTTCTTAACATCATATCAACACCCAATGTCCAAAACCACCACCACCCACCGTCCGCCACCACCACCACAATCCACCGTCCGCCGCCACCACCACCCAGCACCACCGTCCACGACCACCACCAACCCTACCACCCACCCACCACCACCGACCGTCCGCCACCAACACCGTTAACCACTCACCACCACCACCGTCAACCACCCACCACCACCACCGTCCATCACCACCACCACCCTCGTCGACCACAACCACCGTCCACTACCACCACCATACAACACCACCATCCACCGTCCGTCGCCACCACCCGCCACCCACCGTCCGCCGCCACCACCATCCACCACAACCATAGTCCACCACCCACCACCACCATCCATTGTCGGCCACCATCACCGTCCACCACCCACCACAACAACCGTCAATCACTACTACCCATCGTTCACCGTATCACCACCCACTACCACAACCGTCCATCACCACCACCCACCGTTCACCCTCTACCACAATCGTCTACCACCACCCACTTCCATAGTTCGTATACCACTACCAATTATTTTAGTAGTCTACAAACGTTAAATGACTTTTATCTACTGTAATATATATGATAAGTAACTAATTTTCTGCTTATGTATACGATATCCAGTTTGTAAAACAAACAGTATTATATTTTCATATTGCAGACCTTCAGACCACATATTCAGTTTCAAACATTAAATCATATGAAATCATATTACAGACAATTTTTATCTTCAAAAACAAACAACACCTTAGTTTACAAAAAACCATAGCCTAAAGTGAATACAATGGTTTTAGCCTGATATTGGCATCACGAAGGATTCGCTTATCTGATAAAAGGATGAAAGCATGTTATGAACTGAAGAATCTAAGGCTCCGGATGGTGAAAAATCGTCCTAGGGCTTCTCTGTGATTGCTGGAATGAAGGATATCTCCAATGGGGGCTGAAAACCAAATATATCAAATTAGGTTTATTTTTACTATTTTTATGCCCCTTCGCGTAGCGCGAAGCATTTTTCACTACAATATTCACGTCGCGCGAACAAACATAACCTCATATTAAGATTTGTCTCATTGAGAAACCCAAAATTCATATATTTTGGGTTTCTTAACTCATTTACTAGGCCGAGATATGCCCGTTTTACTAAAGGTACTTTCCTGGTAACACTTCTTGTTCAGTTTTCTCTCTGGCTTCGGATTTCTCATCCAAATCATTCACGAATCCTTCTTAACCATCCATATATGTTTCATTAAGCTTCTGTATTCTCAAGGCTTTCTTAATTTTCATCTTGATGACTCTGAATTAGCTCGTTTAAGCTCTGAACACCTACAATCATAAAAGAACTCAAAGTAATCGTATCGCTATATATAAACAATTAAAATACATGAGATAACCCATATATAGAAATGATTTATACCCGACCATCACCATTAGAAATTATTTGCGTTGGCAGTGATTTTGCAGTTAGATCCGTTCTTAATGATGCACAAGAGAATTATACCACAACAAGGAAAGAGTAATCCACATTTTTTTTTCTTTTGAGAAGTTTAGATCCTACATTGTCCATTCTGAAACAACTGTATACATTGTTAATGCCACCATTCGATATCTTTTCAACAAACAAGATGCAAAGCCTTGATTAATCTGATGGGTTCTGCTACTCTAGAAGTTGGCATTGAAGACCAAGATAAGCGAGTAGCAAAAAATGTTGCGGCAAATCATCTTTCCTGCATGGAATGCCCAATTTTAGAAGAACAACATATTGACATCATAAATGAAAAATTCCCTCATGACGTTCTTATGAAAACTACCTAGCATGCGGAATCATGAGAAAAAGGCTAACTTATCAGCAACGAAAGAAATTCTTCTCCGATCTTAAGCATAATCTCTTGGAAGACCCTTACTTATTTAAGATAGGAGCTAATTAGGTCATTAGTAGGTGTGTATCTCAAGCATTCTCAAAGATTGTCACAGAGGACCAACTTGTGGACACCACAACATAGCCACCATAGTTAGAAAAGTGATTGACACTGGATTCTTTTGGCCCACCATATACAAAGATGCAGATACTTTAATCCAAGAATGCGATGCTTGTCAAAGATCCAGTAACATCTCATCCAAGAATGAGATGGCTTAGAAAGGCATTCAGATATGTGAAGACTTTTATGTATGGGGAATAGATTTCATGTGACCATTTACCAAGTCATTCAGAAATAAGTACATCCTAGTAGCAGTAGATTATATATCTAAGCGGGTGGAGGCACAAGCTCCCCCCACTAACAATGCTCGGATTGTTATCAAATTTATGAAAAAAGTTGTTTTCATGATTCAGGACTCCAAATGACCTAATCAGTGATAGAGGAACCCACTTCTGCAACACCCAAATGGATAAGATTCTATCGCGATATGGAGCACACCACCAATTGGGACATGCTTCACCAAGAACGACACCATGGCCGCATTTAACTGACTGATAACAGAAAAGCCTTCCATGGGGCCATGCTTATGCTTCATTTTTGGTTATAAATTGCACCTTTGCAGTTGAATTTCTTTCACCAAGCCAAAGTCAATCTAAATTTTCTCATCATGCCTTCCCAAGACAGCAATGAAACCTCCTCCACGTCGGCCAAGAACCGACACTCGAGCTACAACCAAAACTGATATGATACTCAAGCTTCAAGAACTAGCTCGTGAACTCACGAAGATGAACCTGCTTACTAAAAAACATCTCCTACAATTAACTGAATCGATGGAGAATGTTAAGATGGAGTTGTGGGAGATTAACGAGAAAATCCAATTTCATTTCTCCTCTCAATACCGGTTCCAATCGATGGAGGAGATTTGTTCAACGGTGGTTTATTTTAGGGTATTGGTTGTTTTTAGTGTTATTTTTCTTATTTAATGTATGAAGCACATTAGGCGCATGTGATAGGAATATCTAGCTTATCTTGATCTTGTGTTATCTTAGGACCTCTTTTTTAAATGTAAGTAAATATAAGATTTCATCTTTGCTTCTTTCATTTCTTAAAGATATTTCAATTTCTCGCTCAAGTGTTGTGATAAACATACAAAGAATAAGATCTAGTCGTGCTTCGCCTAACACATGATGTGGTAACCCTGGAATCTTCGACAAGATACACCCCGAAAACATACAATTCTCTGATAGGGACAGTTATTCATTCACAAACATGGGGTCATGCTTCAACAAGCACGGTTCATGCCTCTCTATCTGATCTTCTAAATTGCAAAACCATTTTAGTATTCCATTCATACTAATCAAAACACTTGCAATGGATAACAAGCATATGGAATGGCGCCTTGTGAAGAACGCTAAGAAAGATAGTTGTTCAATTTCACTCGAACAAGAAATTAAGGAACTTCAAGAAGCCATCAAGGAACAAGTCTAGAGCAACATCCAGAAAAAAAATGCGTATGGGGTAGCTCACCGACAAAATAGAGATGCTGAATTTTGAAACAGCTATGGTGCCGAATGGTGAACTCAAGAGACCACCCACAAGCTCGACCACCTAAACCATGAGCTCGAAAACTTGAATTAAAAGCTAACCGAACTCTTGGGTACCAGAGTGGATCCGTCCCACTATTAGGACCTGTTTGGCCATGGTAGCTTTAGGTAGAAACTATAGGCAGCTAGATGTAAAGGGCCTCATTTTTCACATTTAGGTTCACTTTCTCGGCTAGTTTATTTTGTGTTTTCGTGTTTTAACAAAATATATTCGTGTGTAATATTTTCCTCTTAATGACATCATAGTTTCTTTTGTGTTTATACCATACCTATTGATATATTGCAAAATAAATATGTGTTCTATGTAGAGTTTGAATCGTATTTGATTAGTTTTAGTGTGTTTTTAGTTCCATTTGTATACTACTAACATATTCGTGTCTTGTAGGTCTTGGAGATAAAAAGTGCAAACAAGAGCAAGAAACAGAGCTAAACGAGCTAACACCAAGAGCCGGAACGATCTAGAAGAGAACATGGTTGAAATGGCATGTAAAACGAGGCAAACCAAGCAAGATGCACGACACGTCGTGTCTAAAAAGTGTGTTATATTGATTTCTTGTGCGCCGTGTCACATGTTCATAGTACATTTTCTTTCGGCGCAATGCGGGGAGCCAAAATTTCCAGAGAGTTTTGACCGTCTGAAGTGTTTTGTGGCTGGAATTTCGTATATAAAAACATTATCAAAACCCTAACAAAAAAAAGTTCCAACAAGCCACCGAGGACAAATTTTGGAGCTAGGATTGTATACTTTAGAGTTTTTGGAGGCTAGGAATCAAGGTTGGAAGAGCTTAAAGTGCAGGATTGAAGATTTCACACGTTTTATCATCCAAACTTCTTTATTTTGTTTTGTCACCAAGAATTCCGATTGTGATTTGATTTATACTTCGTTTGATTTAATGTTGCTAGGCTAAACTTTATAGATTTCCTAGGCTTTATGATGAACCTTTGTTGATGTTTGATTTTATTTCGGATATTGCTTTTGATTATGGTTCTATGATAGTAAAGAGTTTCATTTTATTCATTCGATGCATGTTTGTGCTTAGTTTGGTTTGATAAGTTTTATTGTTTCAAGGAGTCATTGGTGAATGTCTTTCTTGTAATAGGATTCTCTTAGGTCTTTTACTATGTGTTCTTGACTAGTTTGTGGGATAACTCTATGGAAACATTATTGTTAATCAAGTAAATAAAAGTGTGCTACTAATCTAAATATTATTTAATATGTCTTTGTTGGTAAAATTGCTAAATTTAGTTCTTTATGAGGAGTCCGTTTAGGCTTAATTTGTGTCAACTTTGTCTATCAAGTCGGGTTAATATATTAAGCTACCTTTGATTTCGTAATGTGAAGTAGGATTTTTTTAAAAGTACCCTTTCATAACTATTCGGATAACTATGAGGAAGTCTGATATTAAAACTGGTATTTTTAAGAAGTTAATAGAAATCCATAGGTTTCTTCTTGAGAAGGGTCACGGTTCTTGTTAGGGTTTTCTTTAAGCGGCTATTTTTTGATCCCAGTTCCAAAACAAAGCATTTTCCTATTTACATTGGGGATTCTAGCCTAGGTGGTTTTTCATCATCTGATTAAATCATATTAAATACTCTTTTACTTATTTAACTTGTTTATCTTAATTAATTTAAATTTAGTTTTCAGTATAACTCCCCCCCCCCCCCACTAAAATAATATAAATTAAATAGTCATGTCTGTCAGTTGAGTCTAATATGCTAGTTTACATAATTTAAATAGTCTCCTGGGTTTTATATCCACACTTACTTAGTAGTATTTGAGTCGACAAGTACACTTGCCGTTCAGTAGTTTAGTTCAGTTTTAGGAATATATTATTAATCGTGATTTTCTGCAGAACAGAACAGAAGAAAACTAGGGTTTTGGTTCACTGACTACTCCCCCATGGTCAAATTTCAAGACAATCTAGTCAAAACCAATCAACCACGGGGTCGTGATTCCCCAAGCACGGGGCCATGCTGACTTATCCCAAACAGATTATTCTCACTATTTTCCGCTATCTATTTCATTAATGTGATTCTATCATTAGGATGCTAGAAAGAGAAGTGGCTTCATCCGAAGAAAGACAACTTCCGGAAATACTATAAACCCAAAGCAGCAATTGTGCAACCACCAATGTTGCCTTCCAGCCTGGCTCATCTCGTCAATAGCATCATGAACCAGCTTCCGTTCAAGGAATGCCTCTCCTTGAAATTCGTATAGCAGAAAACCATCATGCATTTGAGCGAATTGATAACACGATTTCGGCAACATCAATGGGTTTATTCACATATATGTATGATATTTGGGAAGGACTCAATCATATATGAGAGAAATAATCAATGCCAAGCATAAGAATGCCGCTTACATTCAAGAGCGGATGGACTATCAATGAGGGCCTTATGACCCGACTCCCTGGGTAACTGACGAGTGGTGGTGGTGATGGCAGCTTTGGGTAATGGTAGCATGGGCAAGTGGTAGTATTTTTTATTTTATTATTATTATTATTATTATTATTATTATTATTATTATTATTATTATTATAATTATTATTATTACTACTACTATTATTATTATTGGATGGTTGTTATGGCAGGTTTATCCGAGCCATTTTATTTTAGACTTATTTAGGCCAAGTGAGGCTGGGTGCAGGCGGTCCCACGCCCAATTTTCAATATTATTATCTTTAATTATTTTTGTTGTGTGTAATTTTATATTTATGATGAAGCACTACATGAAACAAACGAAAAAAAATTCTTCTTTGATCTTAAGCATAATTTATGGGAAGACCCTTATCTATTTAAGATAGGAGCTAATTAGGTCATTAGTAGGTGTGTATCTCGAAAGGAGGCCAGAGGCATTCTCAAAGATTGTCACAGAAGACCAACTTGTGGACACCACAACATAGCCACCATAGTTAGAAAAGTGATTGACACTGGATTCTTTTGGCCCACCATATACAAAGATGCACATACTTTGATCCAAGCATGCGATGCTTGTCAAAGAGCCAGAAACATCTTTTCCAAGAATGAGATGGCTCAGAAAGGCATTCAGATATGTGAAGACTTTTTACGTATAGGGAATAGATTTCATGTGACCATTTACCAAGTCATTCAGAAATAAGTACATCCTAGTAGCAATAGATTATATTTCTAAGTGGGTGGAGGCACAAGCACCCCCCACTAACAATGCTCGGATTGTTATCAAATTTATGAAAAAAGTTGTTTTCATGATTCAGGACTCCAAAGGACCTAATCAGTGATAGAGGAACCCATTTTTGCAACACCCAAATGGATAAAATTCTATCACGATATGGAGTACACCACCAATTGGCAACACTATATCACCCGCAAACAAGTAGGCATGTGGAAGTCTCAAACCTAGGGTTCAAAAGAATCCCCGAAAGGACTATTGTTTAAAACGCAAAAATTAGGCAGAAAAAATAATTTATGCTTTATGCGGCTTTCGCACTGTGTATAAGACCCCAATAGGGACAACACCATTCAAACTAGTCTATGGAATAGCATTTCATCTACATGTTAAATTAGAACACAAGGACTATTGGGCTCTCCGAGACGTGAATCTTGATTTCATTGTCATGTGTAAAAATCGAATTGATCAAATTCATGAGCTGGATGAATTGAGAAGCTCGGCATACGTGAACTCTTGGTCTTACAAAGAAAAGAATAAACGTTTGCAAGACGTACATTTAAATGGAAACAAGCAATTCTAAATCGGTCATAGTGTACTGTTATATAACACCCATTTACGTCTTTTCCCATGAAAACTAAAGTCTTGTTGGATAGGTCTGTACCTAGTCGAATAAATTTTCAAATATGGAACAGCTAAAATCTCAAGGCCCGATGGTCAAACTTCCAAGGTCAATAGTCATCGACTAAAACTACACATTGATGGACCACTAAGAGGTAACCATCCTCCATTCGAGAACTCAGTTAGCTTAATGAAAGAACAAAATCCGCCTTAAACTACGCAATATATATATATATATATATATATATATATTAGGGTTTAGAAACACGGGGACATGCTTCACCAAGAACGGTACCATGGCCGCATTTTACGGGCCACTGTCGTCGCTAAAAAATCTGAGTCATGGTTGACTGATAACTGATGGGGTCATGCTTATGCTTCATGTTTGGTTATAAATTGCACCCTTTCAATTAAATTTCTTGCACCAACCAAAGTCGATCATAATTTTCTCATCATGCCTTCCGAAGACAGCAATGAAACCTCCGTTCCACGTCGGACAAGAACCGACACTCGAGCCACAACCAAAACCGATATGATACTCAAACTTCAAGAACTAGTTCGTGAACTCATGAAGATGAACCTGGTTACTAAAAAACTTCTCCTAAAATTAACTGAATCGATGGAGAATGTTAAGATGGAGTTGTGGGAGATTAGCGAGCAAATCCAATTTCATTTCTACGCTCAATACCGGTTCCATTTGATGGAGGAGATTTGTTCAGCGGTGGTTTATTTTAGGGTAATTTGGTTGTTTTTAGTGTTGTTTTTCCTGTTTAATGTATGAAGCACATTAGGAGCATGTGATAGGAATATCGAACTTATCTCGATCTTGTGTTATCTTAGGACCTCTTTTTTTCAAAGAAAATAAATATAAGAGTTCGTCTTTGTTTCTTTAATTTCTTAAATATATTTTACTTTCTCGCTCAAGCGTTGTGATAAACATACAAAAAATAAGATCTATGCATGAAAACACGGGTTCGTGCTTCACTTAACACAGGTTGTGGTAACCCTAGAATATTCAGCATGATATACACAAAAAAACATACAATTCTCTAATCAGGAATAGTTATTCATTCACAAACATGGGGTCATGCTTCAACAAGCACGATTCATGCCTCTCTATCTGATCTTCTTTAAATTGCAAAACCATTTCACTATTCCATTCATACCTACCAAAACACTTGCAATGGATACCAAGCATATGGAATGACGCCTTGTGAAGAAGGCTAAGAAAGAGAGTTGTTCGGTTGCACTCGAACAAGAAATAAGGGAACTTCAAGAAGCCATCAAGGAACAAGTCTAGAGCAACATCCAGGCAAAAAAAATGTGTATGGGGTAGCTAGCCAACAAAATAGAGATGCTGAGTTTTGAAAACAAATATGGTGCCGAACGTTTAACTCAAGAGACCAACCAAAAGCTCGACCACCAAAACCATAAGCTCGACAAGTTGAATTAAAAGCTAACCGAAATCTTGGGTACCAGAGCGGGTCCGTCCCACTTTTAGGACCTGTTTGGCCGTGGTAGCTTTAGGTTGAAACTTTAGTCAGCTAGATGTCAAGGGCCTCATTTTGCTCACATAGGCTCACTTTCTCGGCTAGTTTATTTTGTGTTTTCGTGTTTTAACAAAATATATTCGTGTGTAATCTTTTCCTCTTAATGAAATCACAGTTTCTTTTGTGTTTATAACATACATATTGATATATTGCAAAATACATATGTGTTACGTGTGGAGTTTGCATCATATTTGATTAGTTTTAGTTTGTTTTTAATTCGAACTTGTATACTACTAAAATATTCATGTCTTGTAGGTCTTGGATGATAAAAAGTGCTAAAAAGAGCAAGAAACGGAGTTAAACGAGCTAACACCAAGATCTGGAACGAATTAGAAGAGAACCTGGTTGAAATGGCACGTAAAACGAGGCAAACCAAGCATGCTGCAAGACGCGTCGTGTCTAAAAAGTGTGTTATGTTGACTTCTTGTGCGCCGTGTCACATGTTCAGAGTACATTTTCTTTCCACGCAACGCGGGGAGCCCAAATTTTCAGAGAGTGACCGTTTGAAGTTTTTTGAGGCTGGAATTTCGTATTTAAACAACATCATCAAATCCCTAACAAAACATATATCCAACCAGCCACCAAAGACAAATTTTGGAGCTAGGATGGTATACTTTGGAGTTTTTGGAGGCTAGGAATCAAGGTTGAAGAGCTTAAAGTGCAGGATTGAAGATTTCACACGTTTTATCATCCAAACTTATTTATTTTTTTATTTTATTTTGTCACCAAGAATTCCTATTGTGATTTGATTTATACTTCGTTTGATTTAATGATGCTAGGCTAAACTTTATAGATTGCCTAGGCTTTATGATGAATCTTTGTTGATGTTTGATTTTATTTTGGATATTGCTTTTGATTATGGTTTTTTGATTCAGTAAAGAGTTTCATTTTATTCATTTGATGCATGTGTGTGCTTAGTTTTGTTTGATAAGTTTTATTGTTTCAAGGAGCCTTTGGTGAATGTCTTTCATGTAATAGGATTCTCTTAGGTATTTTACTGTGTGTTCTTGACTAGTTTGTGGGATAACTCCATGGAAACATTATTGTTAATCAAGTAAATAAAAGTGTGCTACTAATCTAAATATTATTTGATAGGTCTTTGTTGGTTAAATTTCTAGATTTAGTTCTTCATGAGTAGTCCGTTTAGGCTTAATTTGTGTCAACTTTGTCTATCAAGTCGAGTTAATATATTAAGCTACCTCCGATTTTCGAAATGTGAAGTAGGATTTTGTTTAAAAGTACTCTTTCATAACCATTTGGATTACTATGAGGAAGTCTGATATTAAAACTGGTATTTTTAAGAGCTTAATAGAAATCCATAGGTGTCTTCTTGAGAAGAGCCAGGGGTCTTGTTCGGGTTTTCTTTTAGAGGCTATTTTATGATCCCAGTTCCAACACAAAACATTTTCCGATTTACATTGTGGATTCTAGCCTAGGTGGTTTTTCATCATCATCATCATCTGATTAAATCATATTAAATAGTCTTTTGCTTATTTAACTTGTTTTTCTTAATTTGTTTAAATTTAGTTTTATCAGTCAGTTGAGTCTAATATGCTAGTTTACGTAATTTAAGTAGTCTCCTGGGTTCGATATACGGACTTACTTCGTTGTATTAGAGTCGACCAATACACTTTCCATTCAGTAGTTTAGTTAAGTTTTAGGAATTTATTATTAATCGTGATTTTCTGCAGAACAGAACAGAACAAAACTAGGGTTTTGGTTCATTGACTACGCCCCCATGGTCAAATTGCAAGACAATCTAGTCAAAACCAATCAACCACGGGGTCGTGATTCCCCAAGAACGGAGCCATGCTGACTTACCCCGAACATATTATTCTCCTTATTTTCCACTATCTATTTCATTAATGAGATTCCATCATCAAGATGGTAGAAAGAGAAGCGGCTTCATCCGAAGAAAGACAACTTCCAGAAATAAGACAAACCCAAAGCCACAACCGTGCTACCACTAATGTTGCATTCCAGCCAGGCTCATCTCGTCAATAGCATCATGAACCAGCTTCCGCTCAAGTAATGACTCTCCTTGAAACTCGTATAGCATAAAACCACCCTTCGTTTGAGCGTATTGATAACACGATTTCGGCAACATCAATGTGTTTATTCACTTATATGTATGATATTTGGGAAGGACTCAATCATATGAGAGAAAGAATCAATGCCAAGCATATGGATGTCGCTTACATTCGAGAGCGGATGGACCATCAATCGGGGCCTTATGACCCGGCTCCCTGGGTAAATGACGAGTGGTGGTGGTGATGACAGCTTTGGGTAATTCTAGCATGGGCAGGTGGTAGTATTTTATATTTTTATTATTATTATGGTATTATTATTATTATTATTATTATTATTATTGTTGTTGTTGTTGTTGTGGGATGGTTGTTATGGCAGGTTATCCAAGCCATTTTATTTTAGACTTATTTAGGCAGAGTGAGGCTGGGTGCGGGCGGCCCATAGCCAATATTCAGTATTATTATCTTGTTTTATTTTTGTTGTGTGTAGTTTTATATTTATGAGGAAGCACTACAAGAAACAAACGAAAAACAGGAGACGCTCTGTCAAAATTTCGTTTTGGACTGTAGGAAATTTGTTTTCCTTTTTACTTAACATCCATGCCATTTTAATTCTTATTGAATCTTATCACAATGAGGGCAATGTGAGACTCAAGTGTGGGGAGGGGAATAACTTGGCTATTGTCTTATCCAACCAGTTGGTGAAAATTTTTCCAAATTTCAAAAAAAAATGTAGCAAGCAAAACCTTTAGCTACGTGTAATTTTTTACAAAACCAAATGTCAATTTCAGGATAAGCTTGTGCAAGATAACAAAACAAAAATCAACCATTACTTAAATGTGAAAAAGGTGAAAATAAGGTTTGTAATATTGAGAAAAACTTTATACAAAATATGGCGTTTATACCCAATCATTCCGTTACTGTTAGTTATTCCCAATGCCATACACAAATACTCATATTTTTGCAGAGCATTGAATAAGTCATATGTCTCGTGTGATTTAGAACTTTTCTTGAAGGAGATAATATAATCCCTGACCACACCAACCTCACTTCAATATATATATATATATATATAATACATATTGGAGAGAGAGTTTTAAGTTGTTGAAAAATAAGAGATTTACAATCAATTATGCATAATGTACAAGTGGTTAGTGCATGAAAAAAGCCTTTATAAATCTTCTGAACATCAATCAAATAAGAGGAAGCGGGCATTAGGAATTCAAAATTCAAAACCAGATCTCACATCTTATATTCTCAATACTAGCTTTCTATCTCCTATGGCGATGAATCCCTAATTCAAATACGGATCAATCACCAATTCAAAACTGGAATCTCTCAACTGCTCACCACTAATTTCAAACCCTAATTGAATGGTAAGTATCTCTCTAACATCAACTCTAGAAGCATATGGAGATTCAAGTTTTAAACCCACCTCAATTCCCGTTATCTTCACAGGTTTCGGTTGTTCCTCTCTCTAAATTTCTGGCTACAATCAAACCTGTTACTCTCTCTCTCTCTCTCATCAGTATTATCGAACAACAGTTGGCCTTTTAATTGATTTTGACAAATTAGTAGAAGTTACATGAATAAGAAGATTTTGTCATACATACAAAATAACCATAAACTACTAGCTAATTTTGTTTTTTAAACAAAGTCAAAAGGTTCGTTAGTAATATGTTGCAACATTTTTGTATTAAAAACTTATAAACAAAAGTAACCACCTGCTTTATCAAGCCATAAAGTATCTTTATTTAAGGTCAATTTAATCATATAAATTTGAGTTATGGGTTACATACGTAGTAGCTTTAGGTATATATAAACGATAAAAAGGGTAGTTTGGTCATTCTGACTGCATAGTAAAAGTTAGAGACTATTGTTGCAGAATTGATTACGGGTTCAACTTGACATTGGAGGGTATTCTAATCGATTCATTTACTGGTTATAAAATTCAGTTTTGGATCTAAGAACAATTTGCTTAACGGGTCAGTTATGTTTTCGGGTTAGATATACCAATTTGCATGTAGGAATTTGCAGTGACAAGTGTGTTTCTGGTATTCCAGATTTGGTACATTTGCGAAATTGATTAAGATAGCAGATTTGTGCAGTTTGACAGTGTAAAGTCAAACTACAGGTCAAAGCATAGACTGCATAAGTTTTATCAAAGGGCTGCAAAAGCCTAATGGGTTACGGTTCATAATTTTGTCAAGATTTTAGTCATTGGCACGAATCAAATTTTATTTCGTTGCGGATTATAATCGGGTCAAATGAATATAATAAACCTATCGAATGTTTCATTTTACGTTGAACATGTCGGATACAATATAAATGTACTTTGTTTTATGGTTTGTTTGTATTATGTATGTTTAGTTATATATCCAGAACTTTAGTTTATTCTTGCAACTAACAAACATGCATAAGTTCTTTTTGATATTTTTGTTATTGCCCAGCTTGGTATAAGTTATGCCGTATAACTAGCTATATCATTTTTAGGTGTATGGCCGCAGCTATGTCATCCTTAAGGGTCACTGCCAAGCCACAACACCACATTTAAAAGGAGGGTTAAAACTTATTTTTTTTCTTTAAGCTTTAGGCGCCATCCCCTTACCCTCTTTTGGTGTATCGGGACTATTTCAAACTCAATAAATACACACACATCTATTATTTTTATTTCAATATTAGTTAAACTTAGTTAAGCTACAATATGCTTGTTTAAAGATGAGTTAATTAAAGTCTACTATTACCTGACATGATGTTTTAATTAGGCCCTTCTAGTTAACTCACAGTACACTTCCTAATAACAAATTACAAGGAAATATAAATTTTGAATAAATTATATTAATGACCACATAATAGATGCGTAGTTGATTTTTAAATATACAAAACTACAAAGATCGTCATTAATTTCGAAACCCTTTTACATACAATCCATAAAATGGTTGTTTTAAATTAGGGATGTATTAACTTGTTTAAAGGGCCATTTTGCCAATTCCTTATAGTTGTAACATAAGTCTACATAATGAATTTCACCTGTGAATATATCAGCGTACCATATGTATTTACCACTAAACATACTAAATTGCAACAAGGTTAGATCGAGCATTATCTTTTAATCCAAGCAGTCTTAACAAAAACAAAATCATGAAGACCAATGCAAATCAAGCATTACTTAAAGGGATATTGGTTTTTAATATTCACAACTTTCACTCATTGGTTGATATCACTCATAACTTTTGATTTGTTACCCACCACTCTCAACTTTCACCTTATTTGTTTTTGTCACTCCCTTGTTGACAGGCGACTAACATCATTAGTAGAAATGCTGACGTGGACGTTTCATGGGTGAGTTGGCATGTTTACGTGGAAAATACACCCTTTAAAAAAAATCCTAATTTCATCTCACCACCCTTTAATAAGAATAATAATATTTATAATAATAAAAAGAAGAATAACATAAGTGAGTCCCACCTCACCCTTCTTCTTCATCTCCTATCCTCACCATCCACCTGCAACTGCCATCAACCATCTCCTCATTCTTATTCATTTCCTAATTCTAGGTTATCATATAAAAGGGTCATAAAATTGTAGTTTTTTAAAACATCTTCACATCTAGGTTATGTTTATGATTTCAAATCCCCAATTTCAAAATTCAAAACCCTAACACTCAAATCCATCATATTATCATTCAGTTCCACCATTTAACTCATTCTTCATCATTTCTAGACATCATCTTTGTGTCACTCAAACCTCAACAACCACCATGGTGATCGAAAAATCGTCCGCTGCTGCAATCCACCAACACCGACAACATCCAACCCACCACCAAACCCTTCAAATCGAACAGAACCATAAAAGAAAACTACCTAAAGAAAACTCAACTCGAACTCATAATCCTCCGTTTCGACACCTCTACTGGCTCCGTTAATTACTGGTTTGTATAAGTGAAGGAAGAAGGATGGGAGGCTGGAGGTGGACAGTGGGGTTAATGAAGATCTGAAAATTTGTGTACCTACCGGCAGGTAAAAGGCTGGCTGTGGTGGAGGTGGTAAGTGGTGGAGTCCGGCAGTGGGGTGGTTGTCGGTGGTGGAGGGTTGGTGTTGGTGATGAGGCTGGTGGTGAAATTAGGTGGTGGTGTGTATATATATATATAGAATTAGTTTCTTTAAAGATGTATTTAATTTCCAAATAAGCATGCCACGTGTGTTAAAAAATGTCATGTCAGTGAGAAAACTAAGGGAGTTAGGGTTTGTTAAGTTCGGAAGTGCCAGAAACAAATAAGGTCAAAGTTAGGAGTGGTAGATAACAAAGTGAAAGTTAAGAGTGTTATCATCAAACTGGTAAAACTTGGGAGTAATAAAAACCAATATCCTTTTACTTAAAATAGTTACATGTTTATGCGTCTGTTGCGATTCTGTTTATAAAGTTGGACATATAATCCAACGATTGGTAATCAAGTGTCTTAACATTTGAGTTATTTGAGAAAAAAAAAGGAAATCTTCTTTTTCTTTTGCTAATTTTTACAAAGTTGGTTTTAAAATTAAGGAATATTGGTTTTTAATACTCTCAACTTTCATGCTTTGGTAGATATCACTTCCAACTGTTGATTTGTTACCCATTACTCCCAACTTCCACTCTATATGTTTCTGGCACTCTCGAACTTAACGGACCCTAACTCCGTTAGTGAATATGCTGATGTGGACGTTTTATGCTTGAGGTGGCATGCCTACGTGGAAAATACCATTTTCAAATAAATTTAAAAGTAATTTTGAAAAAATTAAAAACATTTTAATATATAAATGATTAAACAAAACACCCAACCCCACCTCCCCATAGTTCTGTTCACTACTGCCATAGCTCCCCCCCCCCCTCCGACGAGCCACCCCAACATTTCCCGATGAAGGCCATCGTAAACAATCACCACGATAGTAAAAAACCACCACATACTGTCTTCCACGGTCATAAACATCACCACCACAGTTGGTCCATATCGTCTTCCCCATCTACCGCTGCCAGTGTCTCCACCCCCACCCACCAGCATCTACAAATTGTCGGTCAACAACCCACCCCATCTGAAAGCTGTCATCATTTCTCTCTAGATATGTCGTCGAGACCATGAATAAGGTTACTATCAGCGCCGACGGTTTTATCAGCAAAGGGTTTTGGTAATAACCCAAAATTGGTCCATCATTGTTTGATTGCCTGCCCTAGCGACGTCGGTGCCACTACAAGGGAAGAAATGTACCCTGATTAGGTTTCGGATAGTCTTTATTAGGGCTCGTTTATTGTCATAGGGCGCCAGGTTGAGTTTCTGATAGCCATGAATATAGTTCGTTTATGGCTGGTGGTAGTATTGTCGGCAACGGTGAAGATGGGAGATAGTTGATGTAAAGGGTTTCTGAGAGAGATATGGATGTTTAAAGGGTTTTTAGCTGAAGTATAGGTGGTAGACGGTGGCGTCAATGGAGGGGGAAGACGGTTGATGGTTGTAGTGGAAGGTGTTGATGGTGAGAGTGGTGTTGACTGGTGGTGGCATATGAGAGAGAGAGAGTTTAAGTCACTGAAAGAGAAAGACTAATTTTCACTTTAATTTTTTTTTTAATTAGGTATTTTACATGTAGGCGTGCCACCTTAGCATAAAACGTCCACATCAGCATCTACACTAACGGGGTTAGGTCCGTTAAATTCGGGAGTGCCAGAAACAAATAGAGTGAAAATTGGGAGTGGTGGGTTACTAATCGAAAGTTGGGAGTGGTATCTACCAACGGGTGAAAGTTAAGAGTATTGAAAGCCAATATCTCTAAAATTAAAAATATCTGACTTTTTAGCTTAAAGAAAAAGATCATAATAAAAAGAGGACATACCCTATAAACTGATGTATGACGTTTCTACATGACAAAAGGAAATCTAAATATGGGGTTGGAAGAGCATTCACACTCTATCCCAGTGCTAACAAATCTTAGACGAAATATAAGGGGGCCAAATTTAATACGTATAAAATTTTTCATAATTAGGGGGTCTCAAAATTTTCGACAAAAACGGGTAATACACTACTGAGAAAAAAAAAGGTTGGGCTACGCCCCTGCTCCTCATCTTCAGATTCTAACCAAATTGCTTAGAAATTCACTTCCTCTCACCCTACATCCGTATATTTTTATGAGAAATCAGTCTTATCCCTCAATTTTTATGGGTGTTTTTCTCATTTATATCTATTATTTATTTTTTTTGTTAGCGGATGTTAGTGAAAGAAAAAGATAAAATAATTAAAATAAACAAATGAATACTTCTTCCATTCTATTACAAGTGCCAAGTTTGAAAAACACAAAGTTTAAGGTGAGTTGAATGATTATTTTTTTTTCTTAACAAATGACAATAATATCCTTGAAAATTGGGTTAATCAATATTGTTTATTAATGTTAGTTGTGTGTTTAAGGGTAAACTTGGAAATTAACTAATAAATTTTAAAAGTGGACACTTGTAATGAGACAAATAAAAAAGGAAATGTAAACACTTATAATGGAACGGATGAAGTACTATTTAATTAAATATGAAAAGACGTGGAGAATGAAATGCGAGAGGTTTTTGAAAAATGTTTTTTTTTATGTTCAATTATAGAAATGAGAATTACAATAAATATATGTTTTTTTCTTTTTTTTTTTTACAACTAAGCTTTTGACCTATAACCTCCAATTTTACACGTTAATCATATTTCCACTACATCAATGTCTGAATATCTACGATAGAGAGAAGATATGTTGATAGAATGATTATTACATATATTTGTAGACGGTTAAGATATTAAAAATAACATTTTAAAAATTTTTAAATGCATCAACTCTAGACAAGAAATGATTGATGGGGATTTAGGGAAGCACAACAATGTTTGTAAAAGGATGTTATGTGGTGGAGACACTTCATCTAAAGACTAATTAACTTAACCAACCACACTTTTAAAGCAAAGTCTCAAAAGTCTCTTCTAAATTAATCGCAAATCCTAGCTAATATTTGTTTTTATTTTTCTCATTTATTCAATCTTAAATGCATGTTTATTCTTTTCTTAACAATAAATTTCTTTTAAACCTTAGACTTGACGTAGTGGGCGTTTTGATGGGCGTGTTTTGTTCACCCCAGAACAAGGTTGATATACCCGGAATGAGACGTTGATTGTTCATAGCACGCAACACTATCAAAGTGATAATATAATTAATTCATATTATTCAAAACAAATTATCACATTACGTGGTTCATAAAAAAAATCCATAGTAGAATGTATCAAATAAGTTCAATAATTAATATATCTTAAAGGTAGAAAAACTAAGCGAGCTTCTATCCTGAGCAAATTCAACCTATAGCATTTATGAAAATATAAATTGTTAACACGGATATTTGTAAGCAACCATAAGAGTTTAATATATAATATATAAAATATTACGAGTCATGTCACGGCGAAATATTCCAAGCATAAAAGTAAATAAAACTCCCGTTCTCTTTGATATAAAGTCAAATTACTAAAGAGCATAGGTTCGTCTCAAAGACCATCCCACTATAGTGTATGCGTTTGCGTATGCACCATTAACAACGACAAATAAACACGTAAGCATGTAGTAGGTAAAGCATGAACAAATATGAAATGATAAACACACAATGGCATGAACATGAGTCGCATTGAAAGTGAAAACATGAAATAAACGAGTTGCAGTTGTCATAGACATGCAACCCAAAATAATAAAAGCATAAAAAGAGGTTATAACAAACTCACATAAAAGTATTCACAAATGAGTGAACAATTTAGGAGTTAATCGAGTAATTTGGTTCGACACGATTCAACGAATAATCCTAGATTTACTAGTAGACAAGGTTCAAAATAATTCCGAAAGACTATATGAACAAGTTATGAAAAACCATAGGTTAGGTTCTTTGGGTCAAGTTATTCTACAAAGGGGAATAAAAATAAGAAGTGTGAGAAGCCATAAATAATTGACATGTGTCAAGTGGGGACCAAAAGGAAAAAGGTATAGAGGTAACTGAGTACATTTTCTCTCTCCACATGCAAGGCACATGTTAATACCTCCATCATTTTAGAACATCTATAACTTTTTCGTATGATAGTTTTTTTCTAAAAAAAATCATCATAATAACAAGCGTTTTTTTATCTTTTATATGAGTATGATTTTTGTTATATAAAATTTAAAACAAAAATTACGTCATTATGTCTTTTCGCCCACCATTGTGTCTTTTCGCACACCATTGTGTCTTTTCGCTTATCATTGTGTCTGTTTTCGTCATTGTGTCTTTTCGCACATCATTGTGTCTTTTTTCGTCATTGTGTCTTTTTGCTTATCATTGTGTCTTTTCGCACACCATTGTGTCATTTCGCTTATCATTGTGTATTTTTTCGTCATTGTGTCTTTTCACACACCACTGTGTCTTTTCGCTTATCATTGTGTCTTTTTTCGTCATTGTGTCTTTTCGCACACCATTGTGTTTTTCGCTTATCATTGTGTCTTTTTTCGTCAGTGTCTTTTCGCACACTATTGTATCTTTTCGCTTATCATGGTGTCTTTTTTCATCATTGTGTCTTTTCGCACACTATTGTATCTTTTCGCTTATCATGGTGTCTTTTTCCGTCATTGTGTCTTTTCGGACACCATTGTGTCTTTTCGCTTATCATTGTGTATTTTTCGCCATTGTGTCTTTTCGCACCCCATTGTGTCTTTTCCGCTTATCATTGTGTCTTTTTTCGTCATTGTGTTTTTTCGTCATTGTGTCTTTCAACTCGTCATTATGTTTTTTTAAATACTAATAACACCGTTGTGTAATAATAATATGTAAAAATAATGATAAAATAACAACAAATTATCTAATACATAAAACACAATGATTAATACACAATAACTTGAAACGTAAAACACAATGGTGAATACGTATAACACAATGACCTAAAACGTAAGACATAATGGTGAATACATATAACACAATGACCTAAAACGTAAGACACAATGGTGAATATACATAACACAATTATTTGAAACGTAAAACACAATGGAAACAACATATTACACAATGAATAACAAAAAACACAATTAAAAAAACCCATTAATTTTTTTTATTAATTTTATATAACAATATGATACTCATATTAAAGATAAAAAAACGCTTATTATTATGGTGAATTTTTTTTAAAATAATAATGTCGTATGAAAAAGTTATGGACATTTTAAAATGATGTGGGAATTGACATGTGCCTTGCATGTGGAGAGAGAAAGTTAACAAATGTGGCTTATTACCTTCATGCCCTTTCCATCAATTTTTATTTATAAAATTAATCTCAGCCGTTCAAATTTAAGATCAATGGACTGGATTCCTTTTCACCATTTTCATTTTTGTTGTCCTTTATATTTTAACTTTACCCAGGTTCTTTAGTTGGGGTTTTAATTAGAATTAATTTAAAGTAAAAGTTTAATGAAAGATAATATTTAACTGAGTTTTTTAATTTAAGATTATGTTTTTATTATAAATGTTAGGTTATAGTAACAGCTAATAAACTTTAGTGTTTCTGTTTCGGTCAAAATAAATGAACCAAACAATTTGTAGAAATAAAATGTTTAAGCAAGTGCTTCGGTTTTATAGGACTCGAACCCACAAACATGTCGGGTTCATTTCCGACAAACTCAAAATGTAAAAATAATGTTTATCACTTAAATAAACAGATTATAATTTCCTTATGAATTAATTACGCAACCCCCCCCCCCCCCCCACTAGGCCTGTTCACGAGCCGAGCCGAGCCGAGCCCGAGCCAAGGCAAGCTCAAGCTCGGCTCGATAATCAATTGAGCTGGCTCGGCTCGAGCTCAAGCTCTTAATCGAGCTAAAAATTTGAGCTCAAGCTCGGCTCGGTTTTAAATCGAGTCGGCTCGGTTCGGCTTGATTTGGCTCGATTTTACCTTTAATAATAAAAATTATATGCAACCATCAAGCTAAACTAAATAAATATGACGTTAAGATCAACACCAACCAAATACAAACTAAATAAATACGTCTAATAACACCATCGAAAACAAAATATGTTCAACAAGTCTAAACCAAACCAAATACAAATTAAGCAGAGAAGTAATATCTATGAGTGACGGCCGATGTTGGAGGTGAATATGAGTGGCTAGGGTTAGGGTGGAAAATGGAGCGTATACTGATTATTGAGTGTGTGAACAATGGAGTCTCATCTTTCAGTTATTCAGTATATGGAATTATGAATATGAACTATGAAGTGAGAAAGGAAATTGGGCTGGATTAAAGGAAAGCCCATGTGTTAAAATAATTGGGCTCGATAATTATATGCATGTATGTATGTATATGTATATATATATAGAATAAATTAAAATAAAATAGTTCGAGCCAATCGAGCGAGCCTATTGAGCGGGTTCGAGTCGAGCTGGGGCTAGCTCAGGCTCGGCTAATTTAGAAATCGAGTCGAGCTAGGCTCGGCTCGTTTACAATCGAACCGATTTTGAGCGAGCTTTCTCCGAGCTTTTTTCGAGTGAGTTTCGAGCGAGCTTCGAGCCGTGAGCTTTTTGAACAGCCCCCCGAAAAAAACACACACACACACAAAATTTTAAAGAACATAAACCCTAGGTTGAAAAATGGCCAAATTGGATGTTGAAACACATCAATCAAATGGAATTGATAGAGGCGTTTCTATCCAATCATGATAACTAAGATAAAAAATAAAACAATTATTTAGGGAGGCACGAGGACGAGACCTGAGTTTAACTTTCGGATGTCAAACAAGCTAGAACACCAAAGGAGCAATAGAAAGCGTAAAATGAAAGTGAACTGAGAGGTCTAATGGCATAAACGAGATAACGGTTGGGTTTTCAAAGTGCAAAAGGTATCATAAAAGAATCATTTCGTTTATTATAAAATATTTGGGCCAATAACTATTCTTGGTAGAAAATAAACGAATTTGATGATTTTTTTGGTATTTTTAATGAGAAAGATAAGGGATTTCGTGAAGGAAAAAGTCTAGAATCATCCTACGTCGGTTAAGAGAGTCAATAGACGATTTTTTGGAAGTGATTAGGCTTAGTTCGGAATTTTAGCCGTCGAGTAGGCCAATATCCGTCACACAAACACCCGCGTCGCGTATTGCGAAGCATGGATGCCATGGAATTCACTTACGCTACCCAAATAAATCAGGCATGTTCTTGAGGAGCGAAGCATGTCCCGAAGGGTGAAGAACAAACACGTCATGTATCACGACCCAATTGAAAATGGGCAAAAACTCTAACATTGTCGCATATCGCGATTGGCAGACTTTCACAAAAAGTTTGGACTATTAATAGTTTCAACTGCTGGACTTTGATTAATTGCAATTAAAGTATTAAGTATATGAAATAACATTTCCAATCGAGTTTGTAACACCACATCAACATACATAAAATAAATCGTAATACACTTCATAAATTTACATGAATAATAAACTTTTATTAATAATGACGATCCGAATTACAAATGGGTCAATTATACAAATGCAAACATATGATGAATGTGACACTGTAACCCAAAAAGTATGGTAACACCGCCCCCATTGCGTTGTAGGATGCGTTTTGAGCAATGATTTCAGACCCGGCCCAGACATCGACCCAAATATCTTACCGAATCACAGGTCGGATTGAACCGGGAGGTCGAACCGGGCATTAACCCGGGTGATGTCATAAATAATATATATATACACACACCACCTATATATATGTGTATATATATATGTGTGTGTAAAGTTTATATATATGTAGCAAAAATAATAATACATTTAAGTTAAATATATAACATATAAATTAAAACAAAACAACACATGGGAATACGTAAGGAAACTTCAAATTATTTTTTTATTAAATAATTCAATTTTTAACAAATTATCCCATTAATACATATATCATCTTTTTCTTCCTAACCCTAAAAAAACCACTCATGCAGCCGCCGCAGCCTCTTCACAACCACAAAATAAGCAAAATCAAATGTGTCGTCTTCTACTTCTTCTTCTTCACAGAACTTGCATTGTTCTTCATCAACGCCTCTTCTCTTTGGCAGCCTCCCGATTTTGCCGGGCGTCTGGATTTGACCGATCGCTGGAAATTTGTTGGAATAGCCACAAATCGGTTTATTTTTGGTCGAAATTAAGGTTGATTAGTGATGATTTTGGTTGAAATTAAGGTTTTACCGGTTAACCCGGTGGGTCACCGGTTCTGGTCGGGTCGGAAACCGTCAAACCCGGCCGGGTTTTTAGAAAACGGGTTGTATGGCAGAACCGGACCGGGATGTCTTCCAGGTCCCGGTCGGACCGGTCCGGTCCGGGTTTCAAAACATTGGTTTTGAGGCCCAACGTTTCCAACACAACGTTGGGTTTGGCTCATTTTTCAAAAAAAACCATTAATTCAATGGCTATATTAATAAAATAAATCATATTATAAATATTAAACCTAACCCATCTCTTTTTTATAAACACCAACAAATCTTTCTAATTCTCTAAAGCAAATATTCACAAATTTTATCAAAAAAACCCAACACAATATAAATCCATTTAACCCTTCAAGTTTTGGTTTTGACCAATTTTCATCCCAACAAACCGACTCAACCAATCCGTGATCGAACACCACCCAAACGCTTCAACCAACCTCAAGATATACGTGACCTTGGGCATGAACGTCTTTAAGTCAATAAGGAGGTCGTTGAGGTCTTTAAACATAGGCGAATGGACAAAGATCTTGAATTTTTGAAAATACGGATCACCGAAACTGACCTTGATGCCTACATCCTAGCCCAAATGAAAAAGGATAACATTAGGAAAAGATAAAGGATTGAGAAGTAATATTTTTAAAGTATCCCTCTATGCTTTTTTAGTATTTTATACTTTTTTAATTTCAATATAATTTTTATCTATTTAATGAAATATTATTTGTTTACTTTTTATTAATTTTTTTTGAAAATAAAGTAGAAAAAAATAGTTGAGTAATGATTGCATGAGAGTTTTCTCAGTACCCTATTTTTTTCAAAACTCTCTGTTGCTGGCTGGGGTTCCATGTGTCGCAAAATGCCTAAGGGTAGAGAGTTTTGATTACACGTGGTCTTATGGTTTATGGGACTTGAAGCCAATACTTCCTCTTCTAAAATCCCGTGTTTTAAATGCTTTGCCTTTGCAAATGGACCGCCAACTCATTGATTAAATACATGCTTATTATGTTCTTTGAATATTAGAATAATTTATTTTTCTTAATTATAAGGAAAAATTGATCTAAATAATTCCACATGTAGAAACTAAAGGGAGAGTGAATAGTTTTCCTTAATTGTCAATCCAAATTTAATGAGCTAATGGCTTTGTTTAAATATTTTGACAACTTATAAAATTAATTCAAATGAGTAAAGAGTTAAGGGTTAGAGATGAGACAACCAGATTTATAGAGGTTTAAGTGAATGTTAACTAATTCACTCTACTTCCTCTCCCAGTTCCTCGATCGAGAGTTTTCTTTACTAGCCGTCTCTCTAAAATGGCAGGGATCACCAATTCAATCGTCTCACTCTTCAAAGAAGTGATCACCTTCTTCACTAACCACACAAGTACTTAGTTTTACACTATCTTCTAATCTCACTATGTCAAGATAGTGAGTCTTCACCCAACAACTAATTAACTCTGTGTCAAGATAGAGTTCCCAACCCAATACAAAACAACACTATATCAAGATATTGTGCTCCTCTCTCAAATCATCTACAAATGATGAATCCTCACTTGTCAAAACACTGTAACAACATATAGTGTTGACCCCTCAATATACAAGTAAGATAGTAGGTTGGATAGCTTGAGTTAGCTCTTCTTTTTCTCTCTACACTTTTAATCTCCTTTATATATAATTGAAGCTTGTTTAAACTTGAATGATGGAAGAGATTATATTTGAAGTGTGTGAATTAATGTTCTAGAGCAAAAAGATGAAGACTAAGTTTGAAAATGTCTTTTATTTATAGCTAAGTATGTGAGATACAAGGCTAAGGGACTAGTGGCCACACGGTCGCTTCAAGGGACCGTGAAAACCCAGTCCACTTCACATTGATTTTACCAATATGAATGTTATGTGTGGTCATTTTCTTGATATTTAGGTTTCTAATATTGACTAACACATGTGAGAACATATCCCGATCACTTCTCACTTCTCTACACAATGCAACCCAAGTATTTCACCCACTTGGTTACACATACTATAACATTTGCTATTTTTCCAAACCCGAAACCCCGACCAATTTAAATCTTTGAATATTCATTTTGTGTTCTTTTATGTTAATTTTATAAAATTATTTTTATTTATATTTTTTGGGGATTTACATATTTTATGTCATAATTGCATTTATACAAAGTCCATGGGTCAACCTTGTTTTCATGTTGGTTTCATTAATTTGGTAAGCCAATTTATTGTATCCCTCGTATAGAACAATTGGAATATACCTCGACATCATGCCAAAACATATTCCTTTAATTCCTTAGAGTAAGGAACAAGAAATGAGTTAATTTTGTCAATTTCTTGATTTCTTTCATTTTTGATCATAATGCAATTTATACACAACTATGACGAATTATTGGGCAATAATTTGATTTCTAATCTCTGCTCAATGTTCATCCCCACCTAAAATTACACTCATTTCCGAATTTTGGTTCTTAATTTACAAGCTCTTCAAGGTTTGACTTAAAAAGTCAACTATTTTGGTTTATCATCATCTTCGTCATGTTTTCCGGGTAAGTTGTAAGCATAAAAGTCGTGTACTTTTATCTATTAACAAAAGCCTCTATTAATTTTACTTATCGGAGGGGTTTTGCTAATCAATTGTGGGTTGACCCGTTTAGGTTCATAAACATTAAAATTGGGATTTTCAATTACACTAATATCTGATCAAAAATGGCTTTCTCTCCAGTTAAGTTTTTTGTTCCTTTTTCATATTTTAAAGCGTTAGGACTCAAAACCGTTCACGAAGCGCTGTAGGTAGTTAGAGTTAACGACCTAGTAGCATGCTTAGGTTCCCTATATGTGTTCCTATACGTGTACCCTACTTGTTTAATTTTTCGTCGTAGCTAAAATATTAATTATTTATTTATATTACTGTATGCGAGACACACTCCGAGGCTTGCCTCATTATTCTTTTATTTTGGGAAATTCTTTTAGAATTCCCACGATTTTTGTTTTCACTCTTCTCTTCTAAAGGCTTGAACACATGACGGATTTTTGTAGTAAATAGAAAAGTGAGAACATTATGAGTCGAACCTTAACAAAAAGATTCTAAGAATCGAAGGAAAGGTGCTATTCCTTTCCTGGAGGATTCTGACCATAATGTTTGAACTTATAGGCCAAAGCGAAACCATACGTTATGTGATTTAAAACCTTAAGTGGTCAACGTAACCCAAGTAACGGTTACACTCCTTGATTTAATATCCGAATTCACTGTGATTTTGTGGCTAAATTCTGTATTTCCGTCTATTTTGTGGCGATACACAAGATGATCCAACTACCCATTAGGATCTTGATTGCTCCTTAATTTAGTTGGACCATTTAAATGCCATGGAACGCCCACAGACGGTTCAACTCTCTTATCTTAATGATTCGTTAATTAGTTGGGCCATTTAAATGCCATGGAAAGCTCATGGGAGGCCAAACTTAGCAAAAATTGAATATATTTAATCATTTTATTTTAATTTATTATTTGAATACAAAATACCACAGTGGTTCGTGAAGAGTTCTAATTTTTCAATAAAAATTAATAATTTCTTTATGATTCATATTTCATTTGTTTACATTTATTTTATTTTGAATTATCCGCAATATTTCAAAAATCAAAAATTAATTAGTAATCAAATAATTCACAATGTAATATACTCCAATTTTTTAGTTTGATCTCACATTATTCACGATATTTAAAATTTTCAAAATTCGACCCATCCTCAAATTTCAAGAAATTTATATCGCACTTTATTTGGAGTTTTTTAATTTATTATATGTAACATTATCCTCAAATTCAAAGTTATTCTATTATCATTTAAAATTTTATTGTAGCATCAAATTGATGGCGATATAAATTTTATTTACACATTTTTTTCAGCGATTTATGTTTCATATTAACTTTCATTATTGATATAGATTTTACTCATTTTGTTGAAATAAAGCCATGATTATACTTGGATGTTTCAATAAATAAAATTTAATAGTGATTTTCGTTATTGATATAAATTATATTTACTCATTTTGTTGTAAGGAATCCATGGTGATACATGAGCAAATTTGACTTCCTCATATATACATATTTCTTGTATTTCTTAACGATGTGTGGTTGGGTATCCCAACTACCCGTTTTCAAATTCTCAAATTAATTTCATAACGTCGCGATAAGGTTTCTCAACCCATTCTCATTTTTTATAAATCCTTATTGTTGAAATTCCATTTTTGGAATTCGATTATGTAATTTAAGTTCCATTATTTTCCATCATTTAAATTAATTTCCATTATTCATTTTGAATTTCCATTGACCTATTTAATTCCCATGGTGATGAATAACTCAATTACCCATTTCATTTTATGACGTTTTCACGATTTTTGTTGAAATTCTACGGTTATTCGCGATATTTCGACGTCCTATTCAGTATTTGATTTATCGATTTGACCATGATGCCGAATTTTGAATGTTTTAATGATGACTCCATAGGTTTGTTGGAATAGTCATGGTGGTTCATGCATTTCTAACCCCTCTATTTTAATGTATATAATATTTCACACCCCATTTTCATTATTAATTGAATCTTCATTATTTATTTGGTTGAACTTCCATGATTATTATGGATAATTCAATTTACTTATTTCGCCGTATTTATAACGATTTTGTGGATATAGGAAAACCCCTTGTAATTCATGAATACTCCATTGACCCACCGTATATTATATTAATTTTTGAGATTTATTTGGATAGGACTATCCTGGTGATTCCTAATTTAATTTTTTAACAATTTATTCGAATATTTAAATTTTCACATTTCCATTAATGTTTCAGTTATGAATTACAAATTTTGTCCTTTAAAAAAAGCCAAATTACGGTTCGTGTCCTTTTTTTAGTTTCTTTGCATGCGGTGTCATTTAAACATTTTTTTCCTACACGTTATGTCTTTTACGCTAACTGGATTAGAAAAACTCAGTTAAATACCCTCACGAGGCGCATGTGAGGGCATTTTTGTTTTTTCAACGAAGTGGTTCAAATATATTTAATATATGTTTAATAATTAATATTTATAAAATAAACTCTCTCTCTCTCTCTAACCCATCTCCATCTCATCCCCAATTCATCTTCATCTCCATTCCACATACAAACTTTTTCTTCTTCCACCACTCTCCCGGCCACAATCACTACCGCCACCACCTGCAAGGCTGCAACACCCAACATCACCACCACTTATCCCCACTAACATGTGTCACCATCTCTGTGACCATTAAATCCGACCACCCTGTGACCACCATTAGATCCGACCACCCTATGACTACCAACAACACTACTAGTTAACCAGGCCACCACCCAGCAACATCAGCTATAAGTTGTAATGAAAATGCAATCAAACACAACACCATCTCAAAAACCCTAAACCCTAACTACACTATCTCCACCACCACTTCACGGCCGCCGCCATCACCGCCGGAAACCGCCTCCTCCCTCGCCGGTCGGAACTGGGTTCTGGCTGGAACAGAAGATTTGGCCAGCGGGGCGACATTGAGTCTGCGTGACGGCGATGGAAGAGATGTCGTCGTGACGGTGTGAGAGGGGTTTAGGGTTTTGGAAAGAGGGGATTTAACCGGAGTGACGACGATGATGGCGCTGGAGGTGGATGAAGAGATGACGTCGGAACGGAGAGGTGAGTGGAACTCGTCGAGTTGGGAGTCGGCGTCGGAGATGGAGCGGTGGTGATGGTGTTTGAGGAAACCCATGGCCGGTGTTGTGGTATGGTGATGGTGTGGTGATGGTGGCGGCGTAGAGAAAGAAATAAGAGAGAAAGGAGGGGAAGGTTTACTAAATTTGCTGGTACAAACGAAAAGACAAAAATGCCCTCACATGCGCCTCATGTGAGGGTATTTAACTGAGTTTTTCTAACCCAGTTAGCGTAAAGGACATAACGTATAGAAAAAAATGTTTAAAGGACACCGCCTGCAAAGAAACTAAAAAAAGGACACGAACCGTAATTTGGCTTTTTTTAAAGGACAAAATTTGTAATTCTGTCCTTATTTTAATACTTTATTTTTGTAATTTGAATTTATCTCGTCTCAAAGTCACAATTTCGATGCTACAATTTCATTTATGTTGCATGTCTCCACAAGTTTTACAAACTATTTCATGTTTATGGTCACGTTTCATGAAATGTTGATCGTTGTATATTTTCGAAATTTCTATTTCAAGAAATTTGAAATCTCACAAGTTACGTTAATAGGTTCTCTAGCGTTACAATTATTATTTGAATCCTCAAATGGAATTCTATTTTTTAAACTTTTACTCATGAAATATCAATTTTCAAATAGAGCCATATTTTGTATTTTTCATTTCTACACGTGAATGTCTCAATTTTCCCATTTTGTATTATTTTCATTCATGTCTCATGAAAACCTCGATTTTCAATAATAATAATAATAATAAAAAATTAATAAAAAATCAAATTTTGAATTATTTGTCATTTTAATCATGAATGATTTAATCTTCTCACAAAACCTAGTTTCTTTAACATCATATTAAGTTGATGTGTCAATCTCAGCATCAATTATAATCCAATGATTTATACAGTCTCATATGTTTCACAACTTACCTTTATCTCGTGAAAATTTTCACATCTTGTCCCTATGGTATGTCCCATCTCCTTATCAACCGTCTTTGTTGCACTAGTAACTCTGGTCACGAGACGCACACTCGTATCGCGAAGGGTGTAGTGGAAGCCCTTTCAACCCTTATCACCCAACTCCAAACCGTAATGCCATCATAACCGCAACTACCAACCTATGTATTTAGCAAATATTTCCTCCACCTCATAAGTTTTTACACCTTTTTCTCTAAAGGATATCTTCTCCTCACAACAACCATTACCATCGCTAAGCCGCCCACATCATCAAAGGAATATCCAATTTGATTCCGAACCTACTCACCCAAATCCAAGCTATCAATGCCAACAACTCATCATCCTAAACTGTTACCACAACCATATATGACAATTCACCACCTACAATAACCGATCTCGTGAAATAAAACTCCTAGATTCTCACTTGGTCACTCCTCTTGAACCATCGATAAATACGTCTCCGTCCTGCGAATGAACATTCGAGACTCCATTTTGATTAGTGATTTCCAAACTCTCCTTTATGCCATCACACTAGCCAAGAACCACGACTGATGCTAAGAAAACCTCAACAACCACCCCACACCAATAAAAACAAGAACTATGCCTTAACTAACTCAAACCTCAACTCATAACCCTCAAACTCAACCTAACAAGAAGGCTTACACCGAACCTTACCCTTTCTATAGTATCTACAAGTTCCAACATCCAACTAGCCTACCATGTTGTGAACCCATGAGATCCCAACTCAACCCATTTATTACTCAAATCGTTGCTCCACCTTTACTCAACCCTTAACTAATCATTCTCGATATATCAAGTTTGCTACAAATTGTTGTGATCCAAGTCAACTTTGCAATGTATACCTTAGACTTATATACGCAAATCAAGCTCAAGCCCATTCCAAATCAAGTAGACCTAAGAACCGCAAGTCCAACCTATTCGAGCTATTTAAACCCAACCAAGCTCGATCAATCATCTTCACAAATATCAAACCCTCCAAGGTGCACAACGCCAAATGTTCCACGTCAACCGAAACTAAGGATTCAAGTTACCCAAATGATCCTCATCGATTTCAACTTTTCTTTTCATTTTCTTTTGGTTCAAACGACTTGTGAAGATTTCTTAGCTATTCATTTTTAAGTTGTTTTTCATAACTCAATATTCTCAATACTATTTATTTCAAGTTAATATTATATCATTATCTTTATGCACCGACTCTCACCACTCTCTCATTTTATTTTGTTTAACTACGTAAGGACCCCTCTATTATTTTATAACCAATCCTCATTATTCTCCAATTCACGCGCAAATTTGTTACTCAATATAGCGGCATATGATCGGTTACCACGGGCATTAATTTCTTATAAAAAGCAGGGGCTATGGACAAGTTTATGATCATAGCTAACTAATAGAACCCTTATGTATAATTTTTATCTCAATTGTGTTAAGGCATAATCTTTCTCACCTATCCAAGCTCAATGCGTCTAAAATTTTATGAAATCTTGATTCAATTTACATTCTCGACCCCCAATGATTTCGTTATCTCAATTTATTCTTAAAATTTCACATTGTCGTTTCAGGATTGTTTGTTGACCTTTGTAACAAAGACCTTTAAGGCTCGTTTATCATATTTTTTTTGTTGTTGATCTTCACATATTTATGAAAACATTTTGGTTTTTTATTTACTTATTAAGTTCACTAAAGCCCATCGGTTAACTATTTTTCCACAAAGATATTTCGGTTTTTTTTGTACTAAGTAATTCATTAAGTGATAACGTTTTTGTTTCTTTTAAGAAGAAGATCATTAGATGGTGCAAGGAACAGAGACGAGGAGGTCGTACTAGACGCCATGGTGAACTGTGTGCCAACCGTGCATCTTTAGTGGAAGTGTGTGGTAATGTGATGAATGGGAATAGTATAACTCAAGTAGTTGAGGCAATGAGGAAAGGTGAGCTAACATTGGGAATGCTCAAGAGTATCAACCAACCCACAAGGGCAGTGGTAACCAACAAGGGATTCATAGAACATGACAAGGCATGAGTAGTCAAGAAGAGGAAGATGTATCAGCATGGAATTCATGATCAAGCTACACTAGATAACTATAACTCATGAACCCTATGTGTTGATGCAGAGTTGAGAATGAAAGAAGGTTTAAATGGGGACTTAAGGAGTTGTCCGACAAGTTATACAACGGTTGGGCTCAAGAATTGCAAGAGGTTTCCTATCTTAAGGAATAAGCAAAGGGATTTCGAGAAGTAATCCTTAAGGAGAAACTGAAAAGGTTTCCTTTTATGGAATTAATATGTTATGAACGTATTGCAAATCAGTATATTTGCGAAAGGTTGTAATTGGACAAATGTGCCATTTAATATTGAGTGTTGTAATAGTTAGTGCAACGTTTTTATCTAAAGGACAATAAAAGAAGCATGCTTAAGTAAATGAAAGGGACTTGCTAAGTTTGGATAGGGAAGCGTATCATCGAGTACTTCATGGAAAAACTACCTAAGACAACTAAAAACTCATGAGCATCACTTGATGATTGTGAGGCAAAGTATAAATCGGAAAGATAGGAAGCTAAGACGGCTCAAGAAAGGATGAATACAGGAAATATTCCTTTTACAAGGACTAAGAAGGTTTCGAGGAAACCTCTTATAAGGTGGGTAGACTTGTAACATCCAAAGTTTCGTGGGTATTTATATGAATCCGGTTCTATTGAATGATAGCAGAAAAATGTAATAATCTATAGTATAAGGGGCCTAAGTGTCATTAGATGAAAAGATTAACATGAAACCCTACCCCTACTTATAAGAGTAGCCACCATCTCAATTCATAACCATCTTGGCCTCCAACCTAAATCAAACCCAAATTCCCGTTTTTAAGTGAGCAACCAACAAAGACCCGAAGATTCCCACAGATCCGGTCGTCGGATCGGTCTCAAATATTAACAGAATTTTCATAGCAGAAACATAAATATTATTAGTATTCGGATCTTCGATCAAGGACGGGAAGTCAAATTTTTATCAAGGAAACCGTAACAATGAAAAAGTGAGTTTTTCGAAAACTATTTGGGTTTTCCAGTGACTGTAGTAGCGGTTTCCAGATACGGAGAGCATAGGGGTTCGTAGATTTTGATGAGACGGTTATGTGACCACTTGAATTGCCTAAATCGGAGTTTGTTTGATATGGTTTTGAGCTATTCGAGGGATTTCGAACATAAACCTCAAAGGTACGTTTTTGTTACAAAGGTAACTTTTTGTGTACGAATTTGCATGAAAATTGGTAGGATGACAGATCGGGTCACGATTATTGATAAAGTATTGAACTTTTTAGTAAATGGGTTAGTTGGTTCGGTTCGGTTCGGGTAAAACGAGTATTGTTCAGTTCATGAAAAGCTTAAGTGTTTGAGGTCGGGTTGCCATGAAACTTTGTACGATGGTATAGCGGACCTTAGAGTGTAGGAAAAACATAAACATGATTATTAACAAGTTGTTTGGAATGATTCGGGAAGAACACGTGGCATTCGGACCATGTATGGAGCAAATGGGTGGGGTTGTTAGGACCCGTAACTCATTAAATAGGATAAAACGACCTTTGGTGGTTGAAAGAAAACGTTTATAACCAAAGAGTAAGAAAACCTGATCTGAATCGCATTTTTAGGAATTCGATTCGATTGACAGAATCTGATTCGATTCGTTTGGCCTGTTCGATTCGATTCGTTATTCGATTTGATTCGTTTTATATTCGATTCGATTCATTTGGTCTATTCGATTTGATTCGTTTGGCTATTTGATTCAATTTGTAATTCTATTTGATTCATTTGTCTATTTGATTTGATTCGTTTGGTCTATTCGATTTGATTCATTTGGCTATTCGATTCTATTCGTTTGACATATTTGATTCGATTCATTTGGCTTAAGATATATTAGATTGATGACTTGAGTACTAAGACTTAGATAAAATGCAGTTGATTAACACATATATCTGATAAACAGTTAGCCGTTCTCAGTTGAAGAGATGTGTTACCATCAATTCCGAAAGAAACAAGACCTAGGTGAGTTTCTAGCCCATTTCTCTTTAACGTTTTCGGAGCTGTGTGCATACTGTGTGTCGAGTTGGTTTAGCTAAGTTGTTTAAAGCATGATATTAGAATATTATAATAACTTTATTGTTTATAAATGCAAGCGTGTAGGAGAATAATTTGGTATATTACAATGTGCATGTTTATAGTGTGTATGCTTATAGTTATTCTTGTGCAAGTGGTTGTATGAAGAGAGTACGTTGATATTTAATTATTTAAGCAAGCGTGTACGAAGTAAAGTGTGTATGACATATATATGAATGTGTTTGAGATGAAGTATGTACGTATACGTATGTCTTATATATACTAGAATGTGAAGAAAAAGCGGGTATGATCTACGGACCCTACGAGTGATACCTTAAAAGTCAGGATGGTAAATCTCTCTCACTTCGTGTTAGATGTAGACAGTATGTGGTGTGAACATTAGAGGGAATTAAGCCTCTACATGCTTTCGTGTATGAGTGGGTTAATTTATGTGCTAGTGAGGGCAATCCTGTATGTGCTTTTGTGTATAAGTTGTGTGACGTAAGTGCTAGTGAGGGAAAGCCTCTACATGCTTTCGTGTATAAGTTGTGTGACGTAAGTGCTAGTGAGGGCAAGCCTCTACATGCTTTCGTGTATAAGTTGTGTGGCGTAAGTGCTAATGAGGGCAAGCCTTTATGTGTGTATAAGTTGTGTGACGTAAGTTCTAGTGAGGGCAAGCCTCTACGTGTTTTTGTGTATAAGTTGTGACGTAAGTGCTAGTGAGGGAAAGCCTCTAACTGCTTTCATGTATAAGATGTGTGGTGTAAATGCTAGTGAGGGCAAGCCTCTACGTGCTTTTGTGTATAAGTTGTGTGAAGTAAGTGCTAGTGAGGGTAAGCCTCTACGTTCTTTCATGTATATGTTGTGTGACGTAAGTTCTAGTGAGGGAAAGCCTCTACGTGCTTTCATGTGTTAGGGTGTAAGTGTAAGAATGGGCAAGACTTTACGTACTTATGATGTAAGTAAGATGTCAAGTTGGTGTTTACCGTAAGATGAGTAGGTTGTATCATTTATATATATGTGCATGTTAAATGTGAAGAATGAGTCATGGTGTATAAAGTGGAGTTGTAAACTAGAACTCACTCAGCGTAACTGACTTTTAGTATGCACGCAGGTGATTGATAAAATATGGTAAAGGAGCTTGGAGTGTACACAAGGCTATCCACACGGTGTTGGCATCCAAAGATTGCTTTGAAAGAAAGTATTATGTAAGTGTAATTATATTCCGCGAAAGTTTTTTGTAATCTCTTATAATTAAGTTATGTTCCAAGTGTATATCCAACACCAAAGTAGGACACCCGGGCTCGGGGCCTTACAAATATACCTTGCCATCATGCCAAAGCATATTCCCTTGATACCTAGGTGTTGGGAACAAGAAATGAGTTAATTTTATCAATTTCTTGATTTGTTTCATTTTTGACCATATTGCAATTAATACACAATTGTGACGAATTCCTGGGCAATAATTTGAATTAAGGATATATAAAGGACCTCTAATCTCTGCTCAATGTTCACCCCCACCTCAAATTACTCTCTTTTCCGGCCTTTGGTAGTTAATTTACAAGTTCTTCATGGGTTGGCTTAAATAGTCAACTGTTTTGGTTGATCATCGTATTCCTCATGTTTTCCGGGTAAATTGTAAGCATAAAAGTTGTGTACTTTTATTTAACTAAAATAATCCCTATATTAGTTTTACTTATCGGAGGGGTGTTGCTACTCAATTGCTGTTTTATCCGTTTAGGGTTCTTAAACATTAAAATTGAGATTTTCAATTACATTAAAATCTGATCAAAATTGGCTTTCGTTCCAGTTAAGTTTTTTGTTCATTTTCATATTTTAAAGCTGTTGGACTCAAAATCGGTCACGAAGCTCTGTTCGGACTCAGTACTTATAAAATTCGCTTAAATCTCGTTTTTGTTATAACTTGAGAACCGTAAAGAATATTAGTAAAAATTCCAGTTGGATTCTTCTTGGTTTTAATGATATGTTCACATATTATAATGATAGGCTGTTTTATTTTCGATTAATTAGCTCGCTCATTTTATTCTTATTATCACGTTAGCTCGCTTAATCACAAAGGTGAGTAAGCAAACTCCTTTTTTACTATTTTTGTTTTTTGGGGCTCTATGCGTATACAAAACCCAAGTTATATCATTTACTATAGTATATTATTAAACTCAATTCCATTATTTACGCATTTATGTTAGTGATCGATTAATTGTTAAATGCTATATGATTACGTGTTTACAGTTTTGATGGTTGGTATCTCATCCTCATAGCATGATCATACGCCGTCCTAGTAAACATGTTCGAATCTAGTGGCATGTTGAAAAAACACTTTTATTTTCATGTTATGCTAGTTGATGTAATGCACATTATTGCAAGGAATTGTCATTTTTACTATATATATCTCAAATTATGATCACTTTCTCAACATGATTTTGACAAAAAATATCTATTTTTATGTATATCGCCAGTGTGTTTGGTATGATTGAAGATGCAAGACTTAGTTTTGACCTTAGGTTTATATTAAAATAAACATCAAGTTATTTGTTTTTAGTTTGATGCAATAGTTTTTGCATTATTTCTTGTGTGAAACTCTTGTGTACGATGATTTGAATAAATTAATTACTTATTTCACTTTATTTATTTGTGTCTTTTGAGCTATGATACAAATTAGGTTGCGCCTCGGCATGTTTTGCTGTTAGGTTGGGGTGTGACACATACGTTATAAACTTTAACCATTCCACGTTTGAGTTTAACTTTCCCCTTTGGTAGATATGGTTGCCCAATGCATGATGGATTATGAAAGACTTACCAATAGTATAATAAGTCTTTCAAATACTTAAAATTCAAATATTTGATATTTAAATAATTATATTCAAATATATATGTTTATAGACTACTTATCCTAAGTATATACAAACTAGAAACCTATCTTAACTAAGTTGTTAATTTGTTTTCAATGGATTAGTCTCGTGGTTTCTTCATCTTCATGTTTGTATAGAAATCTTGATTTAACCCTTGGTAGACATGAACTTGATATATTGATCTTGAATACTTGTAGTCTAGATTAAGTCTTGTATTTGCTTAATTGTGACAAATGGTGATCAATCAAGTGTTAAGAGACATGTGTGTGACATATAGTTATTAATGATGAACTAGAACTATTTTATGTGACATTGTCTTAGTTAAGTCATCAACTAAACATTAAGGTTGATTAAAGTTTAACCATTGTTTTCCCAACATGTATTGACAAATAACAGTCTCAATTTATGAAATGTCTGTTGAGGTCCCATCTTTTAACATATTTGCTCTCAACGATCCGTGACTGACGAGATTTTAACGCCCTTTGTCTCCGGTTGTCGAAAAACATTTTGTAACCTTAGATCATACGTTTACGAACCTTTATTAAGTAAAAGCCCTTGTAAATTAGGTTGCTGAAACCCTACAAACATCATCAGAGTCAGTTGGTGGTGCTCAAGTGGTGGTGTATGGTTAATGGGATATCAGTTGATCATGGTGTTTAGGTCATGGGTTTCAACGATGTTGTTTAAGTGGGGGTGGTAAGTTGGTGGTGGTGGTTTTCAGAAGTGGTGGTAAAGGTGTTCAGGTGGTGGTGGTCAGCGGGGGTGTTCAAATGGTGGTGGTTAGTGATGGTATTCAGGTTGAGTTTTCCGACAATAAAAGGTGGAATTTTCCAACCAAAATGTTTTTCTAGCGTCCGGAAACTAACGGCGCTAGGATTCTATTAGTCGTAGATCGTTGGAAGAAAATACGTTAGAAGATGAGATCATCAGCATGCTGTTCATTTGTTGATCATAAAACCCAAAAGAAGTGTTTTGTTTAAGTAGTCCAAAAGAGAAATTAGAGAGATAATATGTGGCGCTCCTCATAAATAGGATTAAAAGACATTTAGGTCCTAAAACTCAAAAATTCACCCACTTGTTTTCGTATAACACAAAAACTCTAATTCAAAAGAATCCAATATAAAAAATCTTGTACACACAATAGGAAACAAAAAATTCTTTACAAAAAAAATTAACAAATAAATCATAGGATTATTGGATATTAATAACCCCAACTAAATGTTAATGGCCGATAATAATCCTAACTAAGTCTATCCGCAATGGTGCTCCCAAATTTAAAAAATCTACTCTCATTGGTCCTTCGTTAAAAAAACTTAACAGTGTTAAGCTTTTTCCGAATTTCAAACTGATTTATTTTTATTGGTTACTCATATAATATTTTTTACATTTTGTTGCTCCATATACCAAATTAGCAAGAAGACAAAAAAAAAAAAAGAAAAAAGGAAAAAAGAAAGAACCTACCAGGAACAATAGATCAACAAATTAAACAAAGGATGTTGATTTAGAAGTTTGAAGTCCTTACTGTATAGGTTGAACACCTGATCATATACAATGTTGTAAAAGTAGGTCTCCAAGGCCCAATACTACCCAATAATCTCTACAAGGTATGTCATCCTGGAGACTTTCTGTAACTCCGCTTAGTTACTAAGAATTGATCAAAGGTGGTCAACCTCAGCCTAAATCAGATCTAGTCGGTCAACTTGGGCCAATTTTGACTTAAAATAATAAAACATAATTCATATTACTGTAGTATTAAAGAATGAATATCACTTTTTAATTAATAACTAGCGATTTTTATAATAATTTAGCATTCAAAAAATACATTTCTCTTATTTATATTGATGTTTACGAATTTTTAAAAAACTATTAGTAAGCTTATGAATTTGACATATATATAATATCACTAAATTAGTTTTTTTTTATATTTATAATACCTAAGTACTCTCCGAGTACACCCAACTCGCCAGCCGTCCGCTTAGCGACTTTTGCAACCTTAATTATGTATATGGATATATTTGGTATATATTGTTAATATATCATTTGGTTAATTAAATTTTTAGTTTTTTCATGTTTAGTGCAGTTTTATTTACCAAATTAAATTTGAAATTAAATGAATATTTACACAAAAACGGCCACATCGAACCACAATGAATTCATACGATTGTAGCAATCCTTTAGCCATATTTTTTTTTCAAAATGGATGTGGCTAAAAAAACTTTTATGTGACTATATAATACAAACAACCACACTTACTATGAACTAATGTGGTTGTTTCTAACTTTCACCCACAATTAATGGACAAAATGCCTGATTACAACAACACTTTCTTCACGGGTTGTTGAAATGGACGTGGCAAAAACAAACTTTTAATACAAATGACCACACTTACGATTCAACATGTGGTTGTTGCCACCCCCTTTAGCCACCCTATTTGGACATAATGATACCTTACTGGAAGCCTTTAGTCACAATATTTCTAAATATATGTGGCAAAAACAAACTTTATTATGAATGTATAATAGAAATGCACTACGTGAAAATTGACCTTTAGTCACACGGAAAAAGTGTGGCCGTAGGCTTTTAGCCACACACATTTGGTTCAGGTCATATGTGGCCAAAGGTCGTGACACCGTGGGTATGATATGGCCACACACAGTTTTTAGTGGCCTTATGTGGTAATAAGTGTGGCTAAAGGGTACAGACATTAGTTGCGGGCCATTAAGAAGCCTCTCCAATAAGTATGGCTAAACGGTAGAAAATGGCCACATGACTATTTACTATGAGTGACCATTGCACGTATAGAGCCACATGAATTAATATTTCAGCCACATGAATTTTATAATAATGTGGCCAATAGAGTTGTGTTAAGCTTGCATTGTGACCTATACCGTGCGGATATAGCAAAGAAATGGCCACTTAAATTTAATAATAGAGTGACTAATTATATGATATAGACACTGGATATTACATTAAAAGTGGCTAAATATGTTTACTTGCCACTCAAACACTCCTTTGTAGATTATAATGTGGCTATTGTCTTACCGTTTGTCACACATAATGCTTTTTGTAATTTAAAGTGTGGCTATTGTCAAACTTTTCGTCACACATAGTGAGGTACTATGTGGCTAATCATATCATATAGACACTAGAGGTTATTGTCAATGTGGCTAAAAATGTGAACTTGCTAGTCAAAAACTTTTTTGTAGTTTGTGGTGTGGCCATTGTCTTACCGTTTGTCACACATAATGCTATTCGTAATTTAAAGTGTGGCTATTGTCAAACTTTTCGTCACACATAGTGAGGTACTGTGTGGCTAAGCATATCTTATAGATACTGGAGGTTATTGTCAATGTGGCTAAAAATGTGAACTTGCTAGTAAAAACTTTTTGTAGCTTGTGGTGTGGCCATTGTCTTACCGTTTGTTACACATAATGCTTTTCCTAATTTAAAGTGTGGTTATTGTTAAACTTTTCGTCACACATAGTGATGTATTGTGTGGCCAAACATATCATATATACACTGGAGGTTATTGTCAGTGTGGCTAAAAATGTAACAAAACACATTAGCATAAATTCAAAACATGTTTTTCATAAGTTTAACAAACCCAACAACATAAATTCAAAACAGGTTTACATTACCAAGCCTTCACTAATAAGTTATAAATTCAAAATATTTGAAACTACTACTAATTGCTATCGACCTCAAACTTTCTCATAAGCTCATTAGATTGTTTTTGCATCCTTTCTTCATTTTCCTTACGTTCTTTTTCCATTTGTTCCATTCGTTGCTCGTTCTTCCAACTCGTTTCTTGACTTCTTTTCATTTTGTAGTTCTTTTTCCATTTCGGCTCTAACTTTTTGAACCTAAAATTGTTAAAAATATTAGCATCATAACTAATAAAGGGTTAATGTAAGGCGAAACCTCAAAGCCATGTAGGGGTGTTCACGGTCCGGTTTTCGCGGTGTTTCGTCAAACTATAAACCAAACAGTTGGTAACGGTTTTTAATTTATGTAAACCAAAACCAAACCATATAACTTTTAAATCGAACCAAACCAAACCGTTACTAACAGTTTGGTTTCATGGACCTGAACCCGAACCAACCCGTTTATATATTACACCCACAAATTCAGTATGTAATTTTCATTTAAATTTTTAGTTATAAACCGAACCAACCCGTTTATGAGTATACCACATGTATATTAAATTATAGTGTTAGCAGTTTTTATGTTACCACATGTATATGAAATATGAAACGGTCTATTTCATTTGCTTGCCCCTGGTTGATATGTTGTACCTAATTATATAACAAAACGAAAAATGATAAAGATAACTTACAAATGCCTGTTCAGACTTTTCCGTACAAAAATCAAATTCAACAAGGCTATTAATGTTGAGCTCGCCCACCCAATACCTTTTCTTGCTTTCTTTGCTGAGGTGGGTAACTAAGAATACTTCAATCCAGTTAACTTTTCGACCATGTTCTTTTTCCTAATAAGAAGTAATGTAATAAACGTTAAAGCACAAACAATTATACATTTTGACCTAATTTTTTAAGATTGAATTTACAAATAAAACTAGCTTACCAAGCGGATACGATGCTCATCAAACCCTATTGAACCGCCCGTATGCTGAGATATACTGCCATCATTACCCTCTTTCGTGCGGTTGTCTCTCCCGCTCGCGGACTTCTTTAGCCATTTTTCTGTGTTCTAACCCTATAAAGAGAGAAAAATATATGATACATATATAGGGTAAAAAATATAAAAATAAAAACTTGAATCGACGCATAGCACAATGACCTTCACGCACAATCACATTAGACATAATGTATACACAAACTTGAATCGACGACTCGTTGGTGATAATAATAAATGTCAACTGTACTAAAAAGTCCTAACATGTATTCACACATTGTATCATGGCAAATCAACCAAACATTCATCATACAACTTAACTTATGATCACTTAGTTCACGAGATAGATTATAACATGTACAAACTGATTTTATTCACTATGAAAAGATGAATATAAATTCTACAAAATTTACCACAGTAGAATATTTGAATAGGTTTCTCAAACATTTTTTTATTATATTTATCTCATGCATACAAAACTCACAATAATTCAAGCATTAAAGATATGTACCAACATATTAGCATATTGCACAAGAAACACTTGTTTATTGGTTCTATCAACTCATTAATCCAAATTGTGCAAGACCAATTGGGTTGTCTTCAAAGCTCATAATACTAATTTTCAGAACCGGAACCAACCCGTTTGATTTTGTCACTAAGGAGTTATGGTGTCAGAAAGACAGACCAGAATATAACTGCCCAAATAAGTTTTGACCAGTGTTTTTGTAAAATTATAAAAACTATTCAAAAATCGTCCAAAAATTACAAACTTTACCTTTCTGGAAGCTAGACTCATAGTACTATATCCTAGAATCAACAATCATTCAATAATCATCGTTTAACATCAAGTTACATACCAATAAATAAAAAAAAACGAATCTGTCAGCAATGAAAGAAGATGTACTAATCTTTAATTACAAGTGAAATACATACCTTTTTAGCGAAAGAAGATGTACTAAGCTTCAATTATAAGAAATAACACTTAAAATTGAAAATCCCCAAACTTGGTTCTTAGGGTTCTTCACACTCAAGATGAATCCAACAAAAATCAAGATAGAATTGATGGAAACCAACACCATACGTGAATTCCTCTCGCAAAAAAAATAAAAAAATTAGAGCCCGGAATCAAAGGATTTGGTTAAAACTCAAGTGAGTTAGAGAATTAAAGATGAAATATGGTGGGTGTAGAGAGATGAAGAAGAAGAAGAATAAGAAGTAATGAAGAGAAAGAAAAAAAGGTAGGTTAATTTGAAATTAGATTTAAGAATGAGAGGGTAACTCAAAATTTTTTTGAAGAAAAGAGGGGGTGAATTTAATTTGAAATTTTGAGGAAAGTAAAATTAATAGAAAATAAATAGAATTAAATATTTTTATTTTTAGATAAAATAAAGAGTTATTAGTGTGTGTGTGTGTGTAAATATATATATATATATATATATATATATATATATATATATATAACAACTAATTAAACCTTAAATAATATAACAAATTGTATTTTAAATATAAAAACATATAAAATAAATACAAGTGATATTTATAGTTGCTCTGAAAGAGTTGTATAAGAGTGTAGTAATAAGTGTTAACGCCCAATAATAAACCATACGCTTATTAGTGGGTCATACTAGTTCTTGATCGGTGTTAGTGTCTCATTATAGCATCTAACATGTCACAGTTGCTCTAAAAGAGTTGTATAGGAGTGTCATTAGTAATGGTTAGGTGTTAACGCCCGAAACACACCATACTTTCGTCAATAGGCCTTATTTGGCTATCATTAGTCATAGACTTATAGTTAGATGTTAGTGTCCCTTGGTTACGTCATAGTTGCTTTAAGAAGTTTGTATATGACTATCATTAGTCATACTTAGATGTTAACGACCAAAAAACGTCATACATTCATCAATGGGCCTTGAATGGTACAAGTGGCGATTATAGCATCTATCATGTCCTCGTTGCTACAAGAGGGTTGTATATGAGTGTAGTGAGTCATAGGCATAGTTGGTCGTCATACTTTGCATTAATGGGCCGTCTTGGGCCTTGATTGTTGTTAGTGACCCATTGTAGTCTCTATCATATCATAGTTACTCTAAAAGGGTTAAATATGAGTTTAGTGAGTCATAGTTTGGTTAATGCCCAACAAAATGTCTTACTTTCATCAATGGGCCTTATTGGACCTTAACTGGTGTTTGTGGCCCATTATACCCTTTATCACATCATAGTTGCTCTAAGAAGGTTGAATAGGAATGTCATTAGTCATAGTTAGATGTTAATGGCCGATAACATGTGATACTTTCATCATAGGTCTTATTGGGCCTTGTTGGTGTTAGTGGCCCGTTATAGCCTTTTTCATGTCATAGTCGCTCTAACGGGTCATATTAGGGCTTGAAATCTCTTAGTGGTCTATTATGGCATGTGATATGTAACATTAGATATTTAAGGGTTATATCGTGTTATAGGAAGTCATATTAGACCATAATAGACAAAAACAACTCATTCATGTCTTAATGGATCATATTGGGCCTTGAAATCTCTAATGGCCCATTATGCAAATAATTTTAAATTGTGTCTTCAGAGGTACAACTCGCATAACCCGTCAATATACGTTAAACATAGGGGTGGCAAATGGGTTGGGTTGGGTCGAAACAGGTTATGGGTCGGAACGGGTTATGGGTCGAAATGGGTCAGGGTCAAAACGGGTCAATTAAAAAAACGGTTTGTTATGGTTCGGGTTAGAATGGGTCAGGGTCAAAAGGTTCGGGTCATAACGGGCCCGGGTCAAATTGGGTCAAGGTCGGAACGGGTCAAAACGGATTTCGGGTCGATTTTTTTTAACAAGGACAACGGAGGAAATGTTTTAGGTTTGTTTTTTTTTTTTACTTTTTCCGTTTTTTATTTATAATTTGACTTAAGATTTTTTTATTATTTTTGAATATTTTTTTAAATTGTGTCTTAAGAGGTACAACTCGCCTAACCCGTCAATATACATTAAACATAGGGGTGGCAAATGGGCTGGGTTGTGTCGAAATGGGTTGGGTTAGGTCGAAATGGGTTATGGGTCGGAACGAGTCAGGGTCGAAATAGGTCAGGGTCGGAACGACTCAATTAAAAAAATCATTGGTGATAATAAGTAATGTCAATAGTACCAAAAGTCCTAACATGTATCCACACATCACGTAAAATATCAGAACATCACGTATAATTTCCGTAGGAACTTGTCTTTTAATCAAAGATAGTACATATTTTAAAACTTATTCATAATTCATTATCATATTAGAAACTCACTTTGATGTGTATTGGTGTCTAAATCCGAGCACTTGATCTTCGGCTTTTCACTTCCATTTGTGGGCTTCGCCTAAAGCAATCCAATACCAAATATTAGTCATTGCCAATATTTAAATATTATATATAAATAAAATATTAAACCCGGAGTAACATTAGTCAAAATATTAAGCCAAACAGGTCCAGCGTAGTCTATGCCGGCTACCGTTATGCAACTCCAAAGATTCAATTTATTATGTATCTTAACTCGCCCGATTGATCATAATCTTCGCATACCTGTTTCTAATCAGAATGATTATAACCCATCAACATAATTACAACCCATTTAAATTAATCTTAATGCTATTTCACGTCTTAATTAAAATTGAACTTTAGAAACGGTTACAACTTTTCAACATATTATTTACAACCCGTCTAAACAACTTAACGAATCCTTTCTCTAATTAAATCATGCTACTAATTTATTATTCACCAACGAGTCAAATCTTCATCTAGTTACTATATTATTATTATAATCGACAAGCTGGTCGAAACCCAAATCAAACCGTACTACACAATGCTAGTACTATTTATATTCTAGACACGAGTAATTCCCACTTAGAAATTTGGTAGGGTAAAACTTCAAACTGTAACGAGTTAAAACAACCAGTACACACTAAGTATAGTCAAAAGAATCAACCTTCAATTAATGGGTCAAGGCGGCCCGTATCCATTTGATATTCATAATAAATCAGAACATACTAATAAGACTTGTAACTTCTTAAACTAGATGTAAGATAAACTTACCTTTGTTCGTAGGAGCTTGATTACACTTCGTCTATTTGACTCGTTGGCTTCCAAGCTTCAACATACCTAGCTTGTTAAACTCAACTTTCAACAAGTTAGAATACATAATGTGGACACTCGGCATTAGTATTCTTTATATTTTCATACCACTCTCATTCATACCGAATAACTAACAAGCCAAGAATCATCAATGTGTTCATCAAGTTATCAGTTAAACATTTTCAAGTCATTTATCAACTTCCCCCGTTTTAACAGTTAACTCAGTACATATACGACTAGGCTCTACTTAGCAACTTTATACATTATGGCATTAATTTACATTAAAGTAGTTATGTCATAATCTCTTCTAAATAAGTGCGCACACCATTTATTATTATGAAAAAAAACTATTTTCAGTACTGCACCTTTTGTGCAGCACCTATTCACCTCAACTTTTGACCAGTTAAAAGTCAGAACTAACTTAATATGCTTAAAAGTAAAATGTAGTAAACTCACAGAGGTTTCCAAGCATATAGAGTTCACCTTTATCGGAGCTACGGTTTATTATTTGTGATTTTTAGCAAAATAGGCCAGCAACTTATTTTCTGTCAAAACAGTATGCTGAATTTGCTGTATTGCTCCAGAAACTAAATGTTTTGACCAATATTTCATCCGTAACAACTTTTCATGTTCACATATAAAACGTAGTAGGCTCAAGGAGCTTTTCAAGAATATAAAATACATCTTTCTCGGATTTTATACTATTTTATATGATTATTCAAAGAACAAGACAACAACATAATTTAACTTAAAACATCATGCTGTCATCATTTTAATCTACTGTTTTGATCCGTTTTAAGCCTGAATTAGCTTATCGTGTTCAAAGATGAAACCTACTACATCAAAAGAAGTTTTCTAGCATGTATAATACACATTCACCCGATATTTCTATGTTTTTATACGAACTTTATTGACAGAAGTAATATGAATTTCACATCTTAACAACTCTTTTAATTCCTTTTTGGTTGAGACATTTTCACAAACACCTTGTGTGCATTCATTTGAAATCATTACTTTAAATCTCTATGCATGATCTGAAATGCCTATTTGCTCACACATTTTAACAATGACCTCTTATGTTTGATGCATTACAACAATCAACTTATGTGTACAAATTATAATCATATAACCACATCCATAAAAGATCTCTAATTTATCAACTGTGTTCATCAAATATGGTATACTCTTGAACATAGTTTGACACTACTATGATAGAATCAACAATTATAACTAGTAATAGATCACATAATCAATATTATCACTATCAGTTCATCAATAATCACATAAAACACGTACTAGATCATCATGCATGAAGTGTAGATAACAAAGCCCCAACTTTAGAGTTAGAAAAACTTACCCAATAATCAATCTACTAGACGATGATTATCTATTTTCTAATGCTCGATTTGATAATCGTTTTGAGAAGTGAAATCATATGTTCTCCTTCTTGCTCGTTTTCTTCTTCTGTCCACACACACATCCAGAACATCCAAAAATATACATCACCCACCCTTTTGTTTTATTTCCTCTCTTTGACCCCTCTTTGGTTTAATTTCAAGTTTAACACCCTTCACTTATTAAAATCCATATTTATAAAAATCTTGAAATTTGGGATGTTACATAATCATTGTTTAACATCGAGTTACATACCAATCAATAAACGAGAACGAATCTGTCAACCAACTGATCTTAACAAAACTCAAACCCTAACATTTTTTGACATCTCTAGGGTTCTAATTAATCATGTTGAAAACCCCCGTTAGATTTGATCGCATGATGGTTGATGAAGTTTGGAGCAAGAATCAAAGTGATGAAGAAGAGTAATGAGCTTCAATCGATGTTTATGGATTAGGTTTGTAGTTGGGAGGAGGTGAAGGTGATGGTCACATGAAGCATAAAGTGTGGTCATTAACTAATAATAGTCACATTTGTTGTTTTGCTGTCCCTATTAGTTAGGAAAAATAACTTAGAAAAAATAAAGTGTTTTAGCCATATAAAACTAAACTACTCTTTGGTCACACAACCTCGTATAAGTGGCCATATATTTTAAGCGTTTTAGCCACATTACTAATAAATACAATGGTTGTTCGTCATATTTCGCCACATTATTAAAAATGTGGCTAACAAATGTGACATTAGGTCACACAACGTAATATAGGTGGCTATATCTTTTACCTTTTAGACACATCTCTTATCAATACAGTAGCCGTTCGTCACATTTGGCCACATTATTAAAACATGTGGCTAATTAAATGTCACAGTTTGTGGCTAATGCATGTGTTTTTGGTCACATGTATCAAAGATCAAACAAACTATGACTGCAGGTCACATTTCGCCACACGTTTTTATAATGTGGCTAGCTTTTGTCACAGTTTTTTTCAAAGTGTGGCGAAAAGTACCTGAGTAGGTTTAGAATGGTCACATGAAGAATAACATGTGTGGCCAAAACATTCTGGAAGGTTTTCAAACATGATCAAAGACCTTTTAGCCATACATTTAAGCCTAAGTGTGACAAATCGCCTAGACCACATGTGTGGCTAAAAGGCGATATTCACGTAGTGATGGCCACACTTAGAAAACAATGTTGTAGCCGTTGCTACCATTAGTGTAGGTTCCATAATGGATTTAACAACTTGTTTCAGATCAATCTGTGTTATTAGTGAGCGGGAATCACTACTAACACTCGCATCTCGAATTTTTTGTAAGCAAAACCGAATGAAATAAATAAGAAAAAATGAAGTTGCAAGAAATAACCAAAAGATGCTAAAGTGGCCTCGTGTTACTTAGGGTTTTCATTAATTGGGCCAAAAAGGAGCATGGGTGAATAGTGCTCCTTTATAGGGAGCCCCAAGTTTTTATTAATTGGGCCAAAATGGGCTTGGCCATTGGGATTTCAAGATAAAGTGGCCTCGAAACTAATACAAAGTGTTAAACGAAAGCTATAATAATATTACAGTAGCGAACCATCTAATACACATGCCTAACATAACAAAATAAGGCCCAACAATCTCCTTCTAGGCATTTTTATAGATGGAAGCTTTCGTCTCTAAACCATTAGTCCATCCCATAGTCATTCTAGACTTCTTTATCAAACAAACAATTCTCAACAATGCAATGAAAAAACTTGTTGAACTTGTTGATGATGTAGGTTTAGCATTTGCCAATGTATTCCAAATCATTCATTGGGGAGTTTTAGAGCTTCATGATGTCTTTCTCACATGAATCGAAGAAGCTCATGTTAATCAAACAAACAAAGTTGATTCTCACCTCCATAATACACGACCGCTTCGCCTGTATTTTGATCAAATCTCCAACAATTGAACGACAGCATGTTATCCCTGAAATCATCACCATGATAAACAATAAGTATGTCTGCTGTCATATTGTATCTCAAGGATCTTCTAAATTTTGTGTTATACTTATCTATAACAGTAGGATGAGTAAACCTGCCCTTGTTGACCTCAAAACTTGAAACTATTGCTCTGGCCTTCTTTCCTATTTTTACATCAACCCAGAGAGTCAGGACCGCCTGTCTATCAGTCTCACACGTCAATCTTGAAATGTGATTCATGTCCATTTCAAAGAGAGTGCGCAATTGGCCATATTGCAGATAAGTGAGATCACCACTACATCTTCTGATTGCCCAATTTCCATTTTCACGACTCTGTTTTCTGAACATTATGGGACTATCATCCTGAAAAGGATCGCTACGGTATCGAAAGCTACAACGATGACTGATAGAATGTCATTTTCTCTTACGAACGACAAATTATTTCTTCTCAGTTTTAGTATTTGACATTTCAGAATCTATAAGTATATGCGAAGGATCGGCATTGTCAATGACAATGTCATCAAGCTTGTAGTCAATATCCTACATTGACTCAATGTTGCTGGTGATAAGAGACAGCGGACCCGAAGACAACTCATAATATATTCCCTTAATTTGTTCTTCAGTTTTTTGGTCCATGAGTTGATCTTATTGAAGATCCTTTCAGCTTCTAGCTCATCAGCTCGTCTTTGTGCTTCAGATTAATCCTGAGTGTCTTTTGTACCATATCCTTCTTTAATTCCTACACTCCCATCACCACATCATATTCACCATTGTCATCATCAAAAGAATCACGAACATCATAATCACCATCATCTTCTTCATCTTCCTCCCCTTCCTCATCATCACCATCATCACTGTGACCACCTTCCTCTTCTATCACAGCCTTTTGATGAATGGTTGTGCCAGGAGGACATGCATTCTTGTCACATCTATCATCATCAATCTAAGAACTTTCCTTTGAGGACTCACTACTGCTCTCCCAACTCTTGAACATCCTTTTAAGTTTCTTCTTTTAGGACTTTATATCATCACAACCCATGTTGATCAGCTTACAATTAGCTTAGTATTTCTCAACAAAATCTTTGTTGATGTTCTTTTGCTTTCCATTTGATTTCTTAAGCTTTTATAATTCAAAATTCAAATCATCATTAATTGTCTTCGGAATGTCAGTAGCCAATTTTTTATCATCAACATTCTGGATAGAGCGTTTTCTAAGAATTGCAGCTTTTCAGTTTCTTGGGCATGAACCATCAAGTTTTTCTTGTTATATATTTCCAAGTTCCGCTAGTCAATCATCTGACGCTGCAGCGCTGCCACTTGAGTTTCAAGATGATTGGATTTTTCTGTGTAAGACTTTCTTTTAGCTTCAAGATCTATAATCTTCTGCTTTTAAGTCTTGGCATGCTCAATCATCTTTAAATCTCTTTCATATATTTTTTCTATTTGATACTTCAAAAACCAAGATTCTTTTCATGAATGGATCAATTACAACAGGTGACTAAACGGTAGTTCTCACAGACAATGTATCACACCCCGACCAAAGACGGCGGAACATGCCGGGGCGTAACGTATTGATTGGACATTAGCTCAAAAGACAGAATTAAAGCGACGATGAATATTTAATTTCATTAACATTAAACACGTACACAAATTCAATAATTATAACAATTACATCATATTTTTGTATATTGAATAATATCCTAAGGTCAAACCATTGTCTTCCAACTTGAATAATATCAACTACTTGTACCTGTAACATGTATGAAAATAGAGTTTTTCAACGCGAATGTTGGTGAGAATGCATAAGTTTTAGTTATATATATATATATATATATATAGATAAATCATAATTCATATGTAAATGATGAGTATTACAATTCTTATAAAAATATAAACAGCTAAATAGATGTGGACCCGTTCTTATTGATACGAAATAAAAGTACTTGGGTAAATATATGATCATACTAGATGAGGATGAGATACCAACCACTAAACATAAAATAAACAATTAAGCACATAGAGCATTATCATAGAGCATGCAATAATCACACATAAACATATATTGAATTGTGTTATGAATAGATAAGTAAATAAAAATGAGTAATTTAAATAGGGTAACATGCCACCCCCAAAATTTAAAAGATGAAAAAGGGGGATATGTAAACTCACATTTGAGATTAAAGCCAAACTTGAAATGATAACCGAAAGCACGTTAAAGAAAATGAACGATCGAACCTCACAAAATATAAATTAAAAAATATAAATTAAAGACTAACTAATGGGATTGGAAAGTTTATAGAATACTAGATCTGATGTATAAATATTAAGATAAGAACAAGGAAAAGATAAAAAAGGAAGATGAAATACAAAATCAGTTTTTGGACAAAAAAATGTTCTGCTTTGATTAGGTATTTAAAATATCAAACAATTGTATTATAAATAAATACTTTCTAGTCAACTAAATTAGAATGTTTTGAACAACTTTCATTTAGAAAATATTTGCAAATTCGTAACCTAAATAGGCCAAAACAGCCATGTAAATCAGAGGGTACGAATCTGCGCACTGTTTTTAAAATATTTATTACGAATTCATAGGAATGAATTAAAATGCGTAAAAATAAGTTTTAGAACATTATTTCATTGAAGTATATCATATAATTTGGTGTTGCACTTTTTCATCTTGTTATAAACAAGATATGCCTCTTTCTTTGACGGCTATATATAATGTCAAAACTGAAATATTGCTAAAAGCAATATTCTAACGATTTCGAAAAGGATTTTGATGAAATAAAATTATGGACTTTTATGGATATGATTATATAATATTTATTAGCATATATCATCAAAAATCCTTGGGTCCTTTGAACAAAAAATAATGATTCGAAACAGAAATAAAAAGATGTAAGAACGTTTCAAGTGTAACCTTGATGTAATCGATCATCTCCTTGTGTTCTTTGTCTCATCCACCATATACACCATGGTGTATGGATTATGTGGATTCCTAGACATGATTGTGTTATGGTCATAAGACCATTTGATTAACTAGTATGAACAAGAATTTAAAATAAATAGAAATAAGATGAAGAAGACTTGAAAAATTAAAACCCTACCTTTGAAATGGAAAAAAAATAATCTCTTGAACTTGTCAAAGACTGGTGAAAGAATGAAAGGGGTGGAAGTGAGTTCTTATTTATATTAAAATAAGTAGGTTATTCTTTAGAATGTTTTAGTGATAAAATTGATTAGGAGAGTGATTTGGGGGAGGAGGTTTGACCAAAATATGAATGGTGTAGGAATATATTTTTCATCTTTTAAAAATAAATAACTTTAAGAAAAAATAAATGTGACAAAAATAAATGTGACATAACTAGATTAAAATGATGTAATTTGGTTATGCATCAATAATGTTATTTATGTGATATTTGAATAAAGAAAAAAAAATCATAAGTGCTATAATTTTTATTTATATACATATTAGTAATGATTAATATTATTAAATAACTTTAGAAAAGAAAAACTATTACGTATGAAATATGTAACATATGGGTATATGTATAATTAACTGAAGCACATTGAAAATTTTAAAATGAGTCGGGTTTTCGGGTCCGAAAATTGACGAATGTTACATAATGTATTGGGCTTGAGGATGACTGGTCAGAGGAGGATGGTGGAGTATTAGATTGAGGTAGTTTCTTTATGGATTGTGTTGGCTGTGTGGTGGTTTGAGTGGGTTGAGTAATGGTTAGGTTAGTTTGGGTGGTAGTTTTGGCAGGTTGGGTAGAGGTTTGGGTTGGTTGGGTGGTGGTTTGAGTTTGTTTTGGTTGGGGGAGGTTATGTTGGTGAAGTTGTGTGCTTGGGTGGGGATGAATGGAGGTAGTGGTGAGGTTGGTGGAGAGAAAGGTCTTAAAGATGAGGTGCATGGTGTAGGTCTAAATGGTGAGGTAGGTTTAGCTAAATGTGGAGGTGTAGTTGGTTTAGGAGCAGTTTACATAGTTTAGGAAATGGGTTTGGTCACGGTCTTAGTTTGTTTTATCTGTTTCTTCTTCATCTCAGCTAGATGTCGGTTCATTGATTAAGGAGAAGCAATGTGAGGGCTTGATTGTGAGGTACATGTAAAATGATAGGTAGAGATGATGTTTGTGGAGGAGAGATGGTTAAGGCTAGTGGTAGTGAGGTACCCATTTCTTGTGAGACAGAAGTTACTTTTCTTGTTTTCAAGTTTCTTTTCTAATTCTCTTTTGGGTTTGCTGTGAAGGATCACTAGCAAATAGAATAAGAGCACTGACAAGAGGAGTGTCAGGTGCCTTCCTCTTTGATGTTGAAGTAGATGTGACCTTCTCAAAGGTAGCAACTTCAAACTTGGAACCACCAGCTTCTAACTTAGTGGCTTCAGAGTCAACTGAAGAATATTATGTTGTCGGCTCATATTCGTCAATTGGAGATTCGGTGTCAGCGGTTCTACCGATCTTGTTCCATAGAATGGTTATGAGTACTTGTAGATATTTTTGCTACCTGGCTTGAACAAAGAATCAAATATCGACTCCTTTATCAGCCCTACATGATGAGGTTCTTTAGGATCCTCTTCACATTCTTCAGCTTTATACACCGGTCTAGGAACATCGGGAAGCATGTTATCCAGAAGAAGCTGCACAAATCTTGGATACATTGGCCACTTTTCCTTTCCTCCGGCTAGTGTGTGCGTGAGGTTGAAAAAGAATTGTGAACAATTATAGTTCACTTTGTCAACCAAAAAAATTAAGATCCCTGATCCAGTTGGTAGGACAGCCACTGTAATGTGAACAAGATACTTCTAGTAAGTCGGCAAGTATTTCTTGTCAAAAGTTACTAGAGGAGCTTCATATTCCATCTCTATTACTATGGGAATCACATATCCCTAGTGCTTCTTCGTTGAAGAGGAATGAGAGTCCTTGATCTGAAGAACTCTTTTGACATTATCTTCAGAGATGGTAATTAGTCTCTCTCTAATTTTTGATGTTATAATGGGATTTCCTGACTGGTGTCCATGGGATAACCCTTAAGTGATTTAAGACAGTTAATAATCATTCATTTAATCGGTTTATCTTGTGGAATTAGATGACTACGTTTACTCGTATAATGGCAGGTAGGAAAAGCTAGATGATGAAATTACGAGAACATGGGCGAAAACGGTGAAGAAAACGGACATGGAACGAAGAAACTATGAAGAAATCAAGAAACAAGGATTGAGAGTGAAGCCACCTTAGCTTACGGTGCCCACCTAAGCTACGGTGGGGGCTAGAAGATTATAACTGCCGTAAGGCAGTTTTGCCATACCGTCAGTTTTATGGAAGCCACCGTAAGCTACGGTGGCCACCGTAGCTTACGGTGGGCACGACGCAGATGTTGTAACCGCTGTTATAACTTATTTTTTGGGATGACTTTTGGGATCATGATCATAAATTTTCATCTAAAGACGACCTAGAGGCGATTTTGAGGTTCTTGAGATCAATTGTGAGGGTGGTAATCATTAACCACTTGTTTTTAATTCGTATGACTATCATAATCGAAGGGATGACAAACCGAATCATGCTCGGCTAAACTCCTTTGTGTTTTCCCTCGGATTGTAAGGTTTATTATGTTTGTTTGGTTGCATGTTTAGACAATTTCTGAGATATTAGTTTGATCTTATTGATTAAATTATTATGGCGTTGATGAATTGATTGTTAATTTGTTAGTTTATTGAGTTCATGTTCTAAGCCGTCAATTCTTGGTTTTGCATGTAATCGAGATTAATCGGGAGGGACTCGGGATTAGATAATCTAATTAATATTTGAGTGATTACCTTGCGTTATATAATCCAAGTACTTGATCTTCAATTATCGCAATCGTTTACATAAACACATACTTTATCTATTTTTCATCTCAGTTCAAACATTAAATGTAACATTCATGGAAACCTGAAACTGAGGGAAGACATATTTTCTCATATTGATTTTAAACTTGTTAAATTGTTTTTAGTTCTTATTGTTAAATCACATCAAACAACCAAATCATTGAATTTACATTTTGCACTTGATTTAATTTAGACAAATTTTATAGCTACTGAGTAACGCATTTTCCACATACTCCCTGTGTTCGATACCCGCTTACCGCTATCTAATTAGTGTAATCGGTTTGTTTTTGAGTGAGTCTTCGACTTCACGTCAAATTTTGGCACGTTGTCGGGGAGTAGTGTGCAACGTGTGTTAGTTTTAGTAGTTTTTGTTTATTATTTTCGGGTTTACGCTGGTTGTGTTAGTATGCAGGTACCTACAGGTGTATGCATACTAGAGGCTCTAACAGGTCATCACCACTAGTAATCGATCCCGAGATTGACAGAACGCTTCGAAGAAACCGAGTCTTACTCAGGGAGAACAAGCTTCTTGGTTCTCCAACTGCATCAAACAGCACCATGGATTCACCAGCTCCCACTTTGGTTGAAACAATCCCGACCACACCTCCACCAAATCCACCTCCACCGATCACTACTAATATACCAACAACATCAAGTGAATTGCAACCAACTCACACAACCTAACCCATAGCTGATCATTACACCTACTCAACATCATCCACATTGCCATCTATTTCCAACCTTTTTCCTACCTTTGGTGCATCATCATCTCAACAAAATCAACAACCAACCTTTCAACAAGCACAATCAAGCTACCAATATCAACCCCAACCTTTCATGCAACATTCAAGATCATAAGGTGACGAATACGGATATAGTTTTGACAGTGAATTTGAGGGGTATGAAGTGGAAGGTTACTACATGGGAGGTGATGGAAGCAAAATGGTAAATCGGGGAAATTTTGTTTATGGTCAATGGCAACAACCGGAACCGTTACAAGAGATTAATCGACAACGACCACCGCCGGTTATCCAACAACAAGCTCAACAACAACCACCGATTGTTGTTCAACAGCAAGTTCAACCACCACCGATTATTCAACAGCCACAAGGGCAACCTCAAGATCAACAATTTCAACAACAAATGCCCCAACCATAGTTTCAACAACAATTTGCGCAGCCAAGGCCCGTTTATAGGAAAATGTGTCAACCAAGAGTACCAATGGGGTGTCACACCCCCATCTTAGGCCTAGGCGTGTGACTCGTTAGTTGGTACCACATTTGTAAATAAATCAGAGTTACGATTGTTAGCGGAAGACTTTATAAAATATAAGGATTAAAGTTGTAAAATATTTACAATACAAAATATGGAAACAAGTTCCATTTGTGTTTACTTGTTTTAAGTTTACAAAACCACCATTTAGTTATATTAATATTTAACATTAATTACCCGAGCCATCGGATTCTTGAGCCTTCGTCCTTTGGCTCTAATCTTGGTTACCTGCAAAATGTTATAAAAATACGTCAGCAACGAATGCTGGTGAATATGCTGACGCGAAAACATTTTCTTTTACTTTGTTACCCCTCGAGGGTTACGCATGCCTCGGCCCATCTTAGCTTAGGAATAACAAAGTTAAAACAATATCATTATAAACTCGAGTCTCTACCTAGGTCACCCCAGCAAGACACCGCAGCGTCCCGACATACTTAGGTACCATAAATATACACAAGGTCATTCTCACTCGAACATACTTTGGTTCGGCCCATCGTGGCTGGAGGTCGTGACCAGGCGTGGTGCGATGTGCCCACCGCATTTTACCACATATGTAAGGATCCAGACAAACGTATACTACAGCCTGAGGGCTAGGCTTTTACTCTTATTAATAATGTTTTTAGAGACACTTGGTCTCATGTAAAATTTTACACATAACACGTTTATTTATTTGAAAACAAGTTTGTAAAAGTGGGGCGTATTCACCTTTGATCGGGATAAGTTCCCAACACCGTCCTTGCGTAATCTTTCTTGCTATCTCGCACCTATAGTATGAGTATAACTTTTATTAGTCGGATATACAATCCGGCTTAAAACCTTTAGTCTTATTATCTCGATGAACCTTTAGTTCATTTTTTTTACTTTAAAACCTTTAGTTTTAAAAGCAATATTTATAAACCTTTAGTTTATTATAACAACCCGACGTTTCTTTTTTTCTAAGAAACGTATTCTTTTTCTTTTATTATTTAATAATACCCTTAATACTTAATTAATATTCACAACAAAAAATTACATATATATCTTCACACACACACACACACACATATATATACACCTATGCTTTTATATTTCTTTCTTTTCTTTTCTTTGTTATATATTTTCTTTTCATAAACATCAAGTATAATTCTGACTTAGGGCATTAAGCCTTTATAATATTTTATAATTATTTTAGTCGGGTAATAAGCCTTACCTTTTCTCGGCTTAAAATTCCGTAGAAACTCGAGCAGCACTTCTACGCCGCTTAGCCTTTTCAATACTTGCCTTGATCACCACTTCACTTCGGCACGCAAATCGAGATACCCAATCTTCTCGGCACGCACTTCGAGGTGATCGTCGGGTTGTAAGAACGGCACCACCTTCTTGCACGGAACGTCGTCGGGGAGTGGTACGAATATCGAGGTGTGTCACGTTTATCGAGGAATCGGGGCACGATTTTCGAGGTGTATAGATGGCACGTATTTCGAGGTTTAGAGAGAGGTTTGTAAACTGATTTTGGGTGTGAGTTATGAAGACCCCGGACCTTGCTATTTATAGGCAAATTTGGTGTCCCATTGTGTACCGCGCCCAGGCCCTGGGGACCCGTCGCGTACCGTGACGAGGTCTGATGACGCAGACAGTAGGTCTGCCACGTGGCAGACGTTGTGCCACGTGTTAACACGTGGCGGACGATATGCCACGTGTGGCTACGTTTCGGGACACATGGCGACCATTGTGCCACGTGTGGACACGTGGTGAAAAGATGTCAGGCGTGTCAGGCCACGTCACCGCGGTACGCGATGACGTAGGCTCAACAGCGATCGAGTACGCAGTTGTCTTCTTCTAGAACGTCTGTCCAAGTCCTATCGCGTACTGCGATGGGATTGTATTTTGTCCCGTCGCGTACCGCGATAGGACAAGAATTCAAATTTTTCATTTTAGACCTTGGAGTTTGGAAGTTGGCAGAATTGATCCCTATACTTTGGACACTTGTCATTTTTGGCCCAAATTCCCGTGATATTACATCCTCCCCACCTTGAAATGAATCTCGTCCTCAAGATTGCTTCACGAGAATAAGTAGGGGTATTTCTTTCTCATTTTAGACTCGAGTTCCCAAGTGTACTTGGGTCCTCGTCGGGAATCCTATTTTACTTTCACACTTTTCAAAGTTTGTCTTTTGAGTTTCTTTACTTTTGAATCTTCAATTTGAATTGGGCGCTCAACAAATTTTAAGTTTTCATTAATTTCAACATCTTTCAACGGCATCGAGAGAGATTCATCAGCTAAACATTTACGCAGATTCGAGATATGGAATACGTCGTGTATCCCTTGCATTTCCTCGGGTAGTCGCAATCGATATGCGACGGTACCGACTCGTTCAAGTACCTCGAAGGGTCCAACGAATCGAGGACTTAACTTTCCTTTCTTGCTGAAGCGAACTACGCCTTTCGATGGCGAGACTTTCAAAAGAACTTTATCACCGACATTGAATTCTAACGGCTTACGACAGACATCGGCGTAACTCTTTTGGCGATCACGTGCTGTCTTAAGTCGTTCGCGGATTTGGATGACTTTTTCGATAGTTTCTTGGACTATCTCGGGCCCAGATAATTGATTATCTCCAGTTTCAGACCAAAACACGGGCGTTCTACATTTTCGACCATACAACGCCTCAAATGATGTGGCTTGAATACTTGCATGATAACTATTGTTATATGAAAATTCTATTAAGGGTAAGTGGTCATCCCAACTTCCACCTAAGTCTATTACGCAAGCCCGGAGCATATCTTCCAACGTTTGAATCGTCCTTTCACTTTGCCCATCGGTTTGTGGATGATAGGCAGTGCTAAGGTTTAACTTCGTACCTAGCACTTGTTGGAAGCTTTTCCAGAAGTGAGACGTGAAACGACTGTCTCGATCAGAAATAATGGACAGTGGCACTCCATGTAAAGCCACAATGTTGTTAACATAGATACGAGCTAATTTGTCCATTGGGTACGACTTATTAATGGGTATGAAATGTGCGGACTTCGTCAATCGATCCACAATCACCCAAATAGCATTGTGTTGTCGAGTCGTCTTCGGGTGTTTGGTAATGAAATCCATAGTAATCAACTCCCACTTCCATACAGGAAGTTCGGGTTGCTGAAGCAATCCCGAAGGCTTTTGGTGTTCAGCCTTGACTTTTAAAAACGTTAAACATTTCGCCACATGCGAAGCGACATCTCTCTTCATTCCATTCCACCAATAGTTCGCTTTAAGGTTATGATACATTTTGTCGCTCCCGGGATGCATCGTATATTTAGACTTATGGGCTTCGTTTAAGATCTTCTCACGCAATCCTCCAACAATTGGAACCCAAATTCGGTTTCCCATTCTTAGAATGCCATCATCACCTTTGACTAACGAGTCAATGGTGCCTTTACGTTTTTCATTAGAGATTTGATTCTCGTTGATCGCTTGAGTTTGAGCGGATTTTATTTGGTCAATAAAATCGATTTGAAGTTCTAGCCTTAACGCTCGGACTCTTTTCGGCTTTTCGTGCTCTTTACGACTTAAGGCGTCAGCCACAACGTTGGCTTTACCTTCATGATATACTATTTCGCAATCATAGTCGTTAAGAGTCTCCATCCAGCGTCGTTGGTGCATGTTGAGCTCCTTTTGATTGAAGATGTGTTTTAAGCTCTTATGATCGGTGTACACGGTAAATCTTACTCCATAGAGATAGTGCCTCCATATCTTAAGGGGGAAGATTATGGCGCCTAACTCTAGATCGTGAGTTGTGTAGTTCTTTTCATGTACTTTCAATTGACGAGAGGCGTAAGCGATTACTTTCTTTCGTTGCGTCAATACACATCCCAAGCCATAATGGGACGCATCGCAAAAGACGACGAAATCTTCAATACCTTCTGGCAAGGCCAGCATGGGAGCTTGGGTAAGCTTTTGTTTGAGTATATCGAAAGCCTCTTGTTGCTTTGTTCCCCATTCATATTTGACGTTCTTTCGAGTCAAGGAGGTTAGGGGAACAACGATTCGAGAAAATTTCTAGATGAACCTTCGATAATAGCCGGCCAATCCCAAGAAGCTTCGAATCTCGGTTGGCGACTTTAGGATCTCCCACTTCGAGATAACTTCAATCTTAGCGGGGTCTACTTGAATACCATTGACGTTGATGATATAACCAAGAAATTGCACTTCATGCAACCAAAATTCGCATTTTGAGAACTTGGCATACAATTTCTCGATCCTAAGGGTTTCAAGTAATGTTCGAAGGTGATTTTCATGATCGGCCTTAGTCTTAGAATAAATTAATATGTCGTCGATGAATACGATCACAAATTTATCTATATAAGGCTTACAAATGCGGTTCATCATATCAATGAATGCAGCCAGCGCATTAGTAAGTCCAAATGGCATAACGGTGAACTCATAATGGCCATACCTTGTTCGAAACGCGGTCTTTAGAATGTCTTCGGATTGCACCTTAAGTTGGTGATAGCCGGAGTGGAGATCGATCATGGAAAAGAAGCTAGCACCTTGGAGTTGGTCAAACAAATCGTCAATTCGGGGGAGTGGGTATCGGTTCTTGATCGTAACTTTGTTGAGGGCTCGGTAGTCTATGCACATTCGCATGGATCCATCCTTCTTCTTGACAAAATGTATCGGCGCTCCCCATGGCGATGAACTTGGTCGAATAAATTGTTGGTGCATGATGTCAGTAGTTCAGTGTCTAGTGTCTGTAATCGCGTTTGTAATATTTTATGTTTTGTATAAGCGAAGTTGCTAACAAGTTTGCTGATATGGGTGAACTTGTTAGTCAAGCGAAGTTAGTGACAACTTCGCCTGAACATGCCAGGCGAAGTTGTCGTGATTATATAAGCCATCTGTTACGGCTTAAAATAAAGAATTCAGTTTTCGTGTATTCGAGTCAGAGAGAGTCTGTAATCAAGTGATCTTCGTATCACGTGTTTAAGGTTGGTAAACAACGTGTTTGATTATCGTGTGTTAATCGTATTGTTTTCTATACTCGTAACGTCTTACGCAGGGATTCTGCACCTGCGTAGTACGCGATATCTCGTGTAGATCCGGCTGGGAACCTACAATTGGTATCAGAGCTTTTGCTCGATTGTGTGGTTCGGGATTATCACGCGGGTATAGAAATCGTTCCGTTCGACTATTCGCGGGACGAGTTTTCTGAGTTTTTGTGTCATACTCATCTCCTACAAGCTTAAACAACCCATAACACCTTCACAAACCTCGAAAAACCCAGAAATCTAATCTGCAGAAACTTCGTGTTCATTAGGCGAAGTTGCCGTCACTGTTACTAGGGTTTCGGCGAAGATATAATGTTAAGCGAAGTTATCCACAACTTCGCCTACCTCTTCAAGTTCGCTTACCTCAAGCGAAGTTACCCTCAACTTCGCCTACCTCCCAAGTTCGCTCAACTTAAGCGAAGTTATTCTCAAGTTCGCCAATCCAGAGAATTTAAGAAAGTGAGCGACGTTACAAATTCACGCGAAGTTAAGCTTTAAGCGAAGTTATCCACAACTTCGCCAACAGTGCTGTTTGAAAATAAAATTTTTATTTTTGGATTTCTTTGAGTTTAGAGAAAGATGTCTTCGATAAACATTACTGAACTAGTAAAGATGGAAGTAGAAGCAGGTTCAGCTACAAAGGCACCCAAGATGCTTAAGAAAACGGATTATATAGCGTGGAAAGATCGTTTTGAACAATATGTCAAGTATCAAGATGCCAAGATGTGGGTGTGTATACAAGATGGTTACATTCCACCTACTACTGAGTATGAAGATCGTGATCAGATCAAGAAGTACAAAGAGATGGAAGATGAAGAGAAGAAGATGTATGAGGCAGAAAGTAAAGCTCACGCAGCAATTACAATGGCTCTTCCACAAGAGATACTTCACACCTTCCGAAAGTATAAGACTGCTAGAGAGCTTTGGGAAGCTCTTGAAAACCGTTTTGAGGGCAATGTGGGAATTCGTCTTCGAAGATTAAACTTCTAAAAACCCAATTCTCGGTCTTCAAGTATCTGAAAAACGAATCACTTGATGATATCATCACCAGATATTATCATCTGATGACTGAACTCAGCAACTATTCAATTGCATACAAAGAAGATGAGATTGTTGAGAAGCTTCTTGATACTCTCCCACCAAAATGGGAGATGTATACTGTGTTGATGAGAGAAGATAAAGACTTTGCTGACTATGACCTTGAGACAGTAGTTAACAAGCTGAGAACGTTTGAACTGAACATGGTACGAAAGGAGACACCTACCGATCAGGTTCAAGATCCGGGTATGTATGGGGCAAAGGTTAACTCCGGATCAAGTTCGAAAACGGAATCATCTGCTTATTACTCTAAGGGAGAGTCAGGCGCGAGCTCAACACATGAGGGACATGTATCTCTCAATATGAACGGTGATGTGTGCTATGTAGCTGGAGGGTCAAATTCTTCTCAACCTCAAGCGACCAAGAGTAGTTATTCCCCAAGTGTTTCAAACAACAACTACTCGAAGATGCCCATGAGTGTCAAATCTGCTGACCAGCAGTTTGCTCTCTATGCATCTTTTATTGCTTCGTATGAGAACTACATTCAGGGTAAGATCGTTGATCCTGCAGTTTTGGATGAAGATTATGACCAGATCGATGCTGATGATCTGGAGGAGATGGATCTGCAGTGGCAGATGGCCATGATAGTGAGAAGGGTAAAGAGGTTCATGAAGAAGACTGGCAGGAAGTTTGTCGGAGAGAGGCCAGGGTTTGATAAGTCTAAGGTTCGCTGCTACAACTGTCAGCAGAATGGCCACTTTGCAAAAGAATGCAAGAATGAACGTGTAGAACGCAGTCAGAATAGATCTACACAGCAAAGTGGTAGTGGTAATGACTATAGAGCCATGATTTCCAGACAGAATAAAGAGTACAACTGGAATCTGCATGTTGAAGAAGTATTTGAACAGGCCAACTTGGCAAACATCGAAAATGCAGATAGTGAGAATGGAACTGGCGAAAATGAAGCGTACATAACAGATGTAGCAGACCAGCTCTCCGAGGTAAGTACCGAACTCCCTTGTACTAAGTGTGAACTTCTGTCTGAACAACTGACAACTCTAACTGATCAGTTTGTTAGTTTGGATGCGCAATATAAAACTTTAAAAGAAGATCATCATTTCACTAAAGCTAGAGAAAATAGTTACAAAGTAAAAATTAAAGCTAGTGAAACAGATATTAAAAGTCTTAAAGCAAAGCTTGCTGAAAAAATTTAACATGATTGATCTTAGCTATGAAGTTCTAGAAGAGAAAACCAAACTAATAGCTGAGAGGGAAAAACAGATAGCTGATCACCAGGTAAAAGTGGTGGAACTTAACAGGAAACTTGAACAATTCAGAAATTCCTCCGCTATACTTGATCACCTCGTTAGTGATCAAGGGTCTCCAAAAAGGGGAGGAGTTGGTTATCATGAAGTTCCACCACCTTTCAATCATAATTACACTTTTAACCCTAGTAATCAGAAATCTGTCGATGTTGACTATGGTCAGACAGTTCCAGTTCCAGTTACTGCTAAAAAACCAGAAGTTAGTAAGCCTGTTGCAAGTGTTAAAATTTCTGCTCCGAGTCCTGTCTCATCTAACTCGGACAAGTCTTCTGAGTCGTGTGAGACAAATCAAGAGGAAGTGTTACCAAAAAGTGGAGAGAAAAAGAAACATCTGAAAAGAAGTCTGCACTAAACCCGTATGTCCCACCATATGTGAGACAAACGGGCAGTAATACGGCCTCAACACCTAAGACAACTTTTGATAAGAAAGTTGAAAACAGGTGTTGTTTTAGATGTAATCAACAAGGACATCTTGTTGCTGATTGCCCTCTGAAGCAAAAATTCAGAGGTGTGAGGCCTTTAAAATCTGAGGAAAAAGCTAACAGTAATCAATTTAATGATAAAACTGAAAACCCATCGAATTTCAGAAAATGGACTAATCCAGGTTTTCAAAGAAATAGATCTCAGTTTTTCATTGGTAACACCCAAACCATAACTAATAATTCATTTAAATTCAAGACGGTTTGGATGGCCTCATAGACAATCCACAAGAAGGTATCCTGTTAGGACTCACAAAAATGATTATAATACTAACTTTGGACAGCCAAGGTACGGGATGTATCGACCAAAGACCAAGAGGTCTTGGGTCCCAATATTCTAATAATCTGCTTTAATCGTGCAGGAACAGTTGAACAGGGCTGCCAACAATCAATGGGTTGTGGATAGCGGCTGTTCCCGGCACATGACGGGTAACAAGAAATTGTTACAAGACTGGAAACCTGTTCAAGGTGGTAGAGTGAGTTTCGCAGGAGAGAACGGTGGAAAGATCACAGGAATTGGGACTGTGACTAACGGGAAGATGACGCTAGAGAAAGTTAACTTTGTTGAAGAACTGAAGCACAATCTGCTGAGTGTTTCGCAGATCTGTGATTAGGATTATACCGTGCATTTCACGAAGAATGAGGCGATAGTGTTGTATCCTGGTTTTAAGATACCAGAGGACTGGATTGTTATGAAGGCTCCGAGAGTGAAGAATACGTATATCATGGATATGAGGTCTACTGAAATGGCCACTGAAGAATCGTGTCTTTTGTCGAAAGCGACTGAATCAGAGTCCGAATTATGGCATAGGAGAATGGGGCACATTCATCTTCGTAAGATGAACTACCTTGTCAAAAATGGGCTTGTGTTGGGAGTTCCCTTGAAGAATTTCAACTTCGAAGACAAATGCTTATCATGCAAGAATGGAAAGCAACACAAGAAATCCCATCACACCAAGAAGGTCAACTCAATAGTCAGTACCCTAGAATTACTTCACATGGATCTCTTCGGTCCCGTGAATGTAAAAAGTCTAGGGGGAACATCGTACTGCTTGGTGATTACTGATGATTTTTCTCGATACTCGTGGGTATATTTCCTGAAGTCGAAGGATGAAACTGTTCAGATGGTAATAAATTTGATTACCAAAGTTGAGAACATTATGGGAAAAAGAGTTAAATACATCAGGAGTGACAATGGGACTGAGTTCAAGAACTATCAGATGGAGATCTTCTGCCTACAGAAGGGGATTGAACACCAATACAGTGCACCGTATACTCCGCAACAAAATGGAGTGGCTGAGAGGAAGAACAGGACTTTGATTGAAGGAGCCAGGACCATGCTGGCTGATTCGAAACTTCCCGTGGTGTTCTGGGCTGAAGCTGTTGCTACAGCCTGTTATATCCTTAATAGAGTGTTAACTGTTAAAAGATTAAATAAAACCTGCTATGAACTAATGCATGGGAGAAAACCCAACTTGAGTGGTCTTGAACCATTCGGGTCCCCGTGTTCGATATTAAAGACCAATTCAAAATTTGGTGAAGTAGCCGACGAAGGAATCTTAGTCGGATACGTTGTTGGGACTCCCAACAGACGGGTCTTTAATACATCGACCAGCAAGGTTGAGGTGGTATGTAACACTGATATCACAAGTTACAAATCACCAAAACCAAGCACGGGACCCGCTGGGGTTTTCGACTATGATAGACTCTTTAAATCTTTTAACATACCTTATCTGGATTTTGCAGAAGCTGAGGAAAGAATTGCTACGAAGATGATATGCGATGAGGAAGACACTTTGGTGCAAAGACCACAGTATGATGAATGTCAGCCTTCCTCGTCAAATGCTGTCAATACCCCTGCTACCTCTACTGAAGAGGAATTCATCAATCAGTTTCATTCTCAACATCAATCAACCATGGATGAGCTATCTTCGAACTTGGAAGATAATCTAAATGTCAGTTCGGTTCCGACTACGAGAATTCACAAAGATCATCCTTTGGAGAATGTGATAGGTGATCCGTCCGCCGGTGTACAAACAAGACAAAGCTTGAATGAGCACACCTGTGTTTACACAAGCATTAAAGAATCAGGCATAATCAACGAGTGCTTGTACACCTGCTTCATCAGCCAGATTGAACCAAAGAACTATCAAATGGCTCTTAAGGACAGTTCGTGGGTCGAAGCCATGCAAGAAGAGTTAGCTCAGTTTAAGAAAATGGAAGTATGGAATTTGGTTGAAAAACCAAGAAATGTGCATGCAATAGGCACGAAGTGGGTCTTCAAATGTAAGAGAGATGAGAAAGGGGTTGTTATCAGGAATAAGGCGAGGCTGGTTGTTAAAGGCTTTAATCAACAAGAGGGGATTGATTACAATGAAGTATTTGCTCCTGTGGCAAGATTGGAAGCCATTCGGCTGTTTTTGGCATTTGCTGCTCATAAGGAGATGAAAGTTTTTCAGTTGGATGTGAAGAGCGCGTTCCTAAACGGTAAAGTCGACGAGGTTGTGTATGTTGAGCAACCTCCGGGTTTTCCTGACCCTGACTTTCCCGATCACGTGTACAAGCTAAGTAAAGCGCTGTATGGACTACATCAGGCACCTCGTGCCTGGTACTCAACGTTATCCGATTACTTGCTTGAGAATGAGTTTGAAAGAGGTAAGATTGATAGCACGTTATTCTTCAAGAGAAAAGGAAGCGACTTCCTACTGGTGCAAGTCTATGTGGACGACATTATCTTTGCTGCATCAAAGGTCGCCATGTGTCAGGAGTTTGAGGCCGTCATGAAGAAGAGATTTGAAATGAGTGCTATGGGTGAACTAAATTTCTTTTTAGGATTGCAGGTTGATCAGAAGAAAGACGGGATGTTCATTCATCAGACGAAGTATGTCCATGATGTTCTCAAACGCTTCAAGATGGAGGACAGCACTCCATATGATACTCCAGTCTGCGTCAATCACAAATTGGGTGCTGATTCAGACAACGATGCAGACGTGGACCCAACCCAATATCGGGCTATTATAGGTTCTTTAATGTACTTAACTGCTTCTAGGCCTGATATAATGTTTGCTGTTTGTCTTTGTGCACGCTTTCAGGCAAACCCAAAAGAATCTCATTTGAAGGGTGCGAAGAGGATACTGCGGTATCTCAAGGGAAACCGAAGCTGGGGTTGTGGTACCCGAGAGGAGGAGACTTGGAGCTAGTCGCTTACACAGATTCTGATTATGGAGGGTGCAATCAGAGTCGGAAGTCTACAACTGGTGGATGTCAGTTTCTTGGTGGCAGATTGGTGTCGTGGCAATGCAAGAAGCAGACTTCAGTCGCAATTTCAACCTGTGAAGCAGAATACATGGCAGCATCCAACTGCTGCTCCCAGGTTCTTTGGATTCAACAACAGTTGCGCGACTATGGTCTGAATTTCTCACTTACTCCTATTTGCATTGATAACACAGCTGCTATCTCTGTAACTAACAATCCCGTGAAGCACAGTAAAACTAAACATATTGACATACGTCATCATTTTATACGGGATTGTGCTGAGAAGAAGCTGATTGAGCTTGAAAAGGTTGATACGTTAGATAATTTCGCTGACTTATTCACGAAAGCGTTTGACAAAACTAGATTTCAAAACCTTGTTGAGCTGAATGGGATGATTAATCCCGAGTAACCATGCTTTGTGTTATTGATTTAAACAAAAAAAAAAAAAAAAAAAAACCTGTCACTATCGCTTAGAACTATGTCAGTTGCCTCAGTTTGAAGGACATGTCTTAGGATATGTTTGGTCCTCATTTCTACTTGTAGTATATGAGGATAGCCATTAACCAGATGACTGAAAGTGACCGGGGCGGTTTATGATGAGTTTTCATTCTTTCGTTGAAAATTAGTCGATCATACTTAGTTAGAAGGACAAATACTAGTATGTGGTCGGTCCAGCTGATCCATTGGATCTTCGGGATAGCCGTTAACCTGAAGACTTTGATTTGGTCGGGGCGATAGAAGTTAAATTTTTCTTTTAGGGAGATGAAATTATTTTTCAAGTCTACTACTTCGTAAGAAGTTACTTTACTATGTTTAACAGAAAATTGATCCAACCTTGGAAAGTGATAGATATACTGATTCTGTGTGCTTAACTAGTGAAGTTATTAGGCTTAAAAGTCTTTAGAACAGTCATTGTATGTCATGGTAGCTTTTTATGGTGCGTAAAAGTAGAAGTGATACTAACTAAATCTACTCGATTTTTTGTGGAAACTCCTTAAGAGTTGTGCATGTCTTCATACATATCTTTCCGAATGATAGGCAGAAAATCGATTACCCAGTTATACACGAGCCCGTGAGTGTTCTAATTCCCGTGAAGATAGAGTGTCAAGACGCTGCAGTGATCCAGATTCGGGACTTGCAGTTATTTTCTTCTTGAAGTTGTGTATATACATGTTAGTTAAAAAAAAAAAATAAAATAAATAAATAAATAAATTTCTAGAGTTCATAATGATAATGATTATCAATTAAGACACAAGAAGGTGAACGGGAAACAGAGTTTAAGATCGAAGAGTAATTACTACTTAATCAGACACTACGGGTTGAGGTCAATTAGGGGTGACTTGGGGAAAATCAAATACGCCTTGAGAATAGATAGGAGGCATCATAATCTCTGAGTTGTTGCCCACTTAAGTTTTGAGCTTAATTGAACCTAACTCGTATCACAGAAACGATGAAAACCATTTTAAGTATATTACCTGCTTACAACCTGTTTCTTTATGTCATAATACAGCTGAACACGGATCTGTGTGACAGTCACGAAATTAGTATGATTCCTGTTCGGATCTTTTCCAAAACATGGTAGTCCCTGTCGAGACTGAAATTTGATCCCGTGTACTTTAATTTTTCAAATTTTTGTTACTTTTGTAATTGTTTGATTTTATACCTGGTTACTTGGTCTTGATCGTTTCATTTAACACTTTAAAGGATGTTTTAAAACCTAATTGCAAATTGTTCAAATTATGGGGTTTGTTTTCAAAAATTTTAATATCAGCGAAGTTCTGCATAACTTCTCCTTATAGGCGAAGTTATCCACAACTTCGCCGATACATCTGTGGCCCTATATAAAGAAGTTTTAAGGTCAAACAAATTTATTATTTTCAAAATACCAGCGAACTTAACTCTCTGTCAACCGGCGAACTTATATCATCGATCTAAATCATCTGTTATTTTGTATTCGATTCTAATCCGATTCAAGGTGTGTAGGGTTCTATATTCGTATAATCATTGTCTTTAATGTTAATCACAGGTCGAGTCGACCCGTTCCGTGACCTCGATTTGAAACCTTAAACACCCGATTTTAAACGTGTTTTTACGTGATAGTACACTACTTGAACGTTTAAAACTTCATAAAATCATGTATTTCGGAGTCCTCGATCTCCAATTTCATCACCTACACGTCGTTTGATAAACCTAACTGGTGCCGATTCGGATTCGGCGAAGTTACAGTTTAGGCGAAGTTATCCGTAACTTCGCCTGAGGTTTAACTTCGCCTGATTATTGATTTTGAAACAGTTTATGAGGCGATGTTGTGATTAGGCGAAGTTATCCGTAACTTCGCCTGGATCATTTTACTTAACTATTATCAGACGAAGTTCAAGTTGAAGCGAAGTTGTTTCCCAACTTCGCCTCACCTTTAACTTCGCCTATACAGAATTGATCACAACTTCGCTCATGGTAACAGGCGAACTTGTGATTCGCTTTGATGTTTATCTAACTTAACCTGTTTGTTGCAGATATGGCTGCTGTTGCTGGAGCAGGTGGTGCAGGCGGTGATGACGGAGGTGATCAACAAAGACAGTTCTTCCCGGGTCACAACATGTATATCACCTTAGACCCGGAAGCGAGCGGAGTTGATGATTTCCGCGAAATCATCGCGTTCCTTTTACGCTCGAGGATATTCCACGCCATTACAACAACTCTGCCGATATCCTTACCCAACATTGAGGATTTCTGGCAGACCGTGGAATACGAATGTAGAGTCGAACCCCCGGTGATGCGAGCAACAGTAAACAATCAAATAGTTCAGTTCTCTTCTGAACATATCCGTGCGGCTCTGCAGTTTGGAAACGAGACAAGGGATGACCCGACAGAGTTTGTAGCTCCTTTCCGCGATGGAGCATTTTTGAGGAAGGGTTATTCAAGTCCCTTGGGGGATTCGCAGAGAAGGAAGGGTTTTCTGCTTGACCAGTGGCGCTTTCTCATGCATGTTATGATAGTATGCATGTCAGGGAGAAAGGCGGGCACTGATGGCATGGGCGCGACCATGCAGTCAGCAATGACTGCTCTGACATACAACAAGCGATTCAGCTTTAGTCAGATGGTCTTTTACGAGATTGATCGTCAACGAAGAGCGATGGCGCGTGAGCGGTTCATCATGTATCCAAGATTCCTTCAAATGATCTTGAATCATGTTGCTCCAACACTTCCTCAGCGCCGTCTGATCCGATATGTAGAGAGTGTGAACAAACGGATCTTCGCCCAGTGTCGATCCTCCAGTGCGAGGAGCAAACCTGAGCTTCGTCCTCGCCATACTCCACTCTTTGGGTACTTAATCAACCCGGGGTATGTGCCTGCTCGTGGGGATGAGTTTAGGGACCCGGCACCACAACAGGCAGGAGCACCTCAAGCTATACCTGCTGCTCCTGTTGTGTCACCGGAGGAGGAAGTGGACCTTGATGCAGAATTTGGTGGTCAAGGATTCTTTGATATGGATCGGGTGGATCCATAGGAGAACGTTCAGGTCCCAGTTGAACGTGCCTCGACTGTGCATGTTACTAGGGCAGCTACAACGGTGGCTGGCTCAGATTCTGATGATGAAGTGGTAGAGGCGAGAAGGGTTATGGTGACTCGAGAAAGACTACATGGGAAAAGAAAGAGAACAGATGATGATGACGAGTCAGACTTTGAGGAAGAGGTACAACAGTTGATAAGAAGGTCAAGAAGGGAACGGATAGGTGCAGGATCAGGAGCCGATGAAAGCTCTAGGGTGATACGTTACACTCCACCAGCACTATCCGGTATGACAATGGTTCCCTCATCCCTACAGGTTACAAGGCCAAGCGCTACGGGTGTTCCCTTTGTGGCTACCTCATCTATATTTGTCCTTCTACCCACTACTTTCCAACTTTCGACTCCCGTGATCGTTTCGTTGCCGCCTCCGACTGTTACTCCATCGGAGGTCGTGGCACGCTTTATTGAGTCGACTGTTGTGGCCACTGCATGGCTATCGGTGACGATACCACCTGCGGTTACGTCTATTTCTACTTCTGAGGTCCCGGTGACATCGGAAATCCCTCCTCAGTACACTCAAGACATTTCACATATGAGGTTCGATTTCGATGCAACCCTTTCCGACTCAGAACGAATAGCAGCACTTGAACGGGTCGTGGCAGAACAATAAAGGGTGAATCTTATCCAGACCCAGGCTATTCAACGCCTAGTTGCAAAGAATCAAATGCAGTCGTCCCTGCTGGTAGAACATGGAAAGATCATAGATGCTCTGAAGGAGTTCTTGGCATCTCAGGGGGAGACGAGCTGTAAAGGCGACGAGTTGAGGACCAAGAGAAGGAATGATAGAGACGATGATCCCAATGCGTCGAAAGATGCAGGTGGTGAGCTACCAAGAACTACTCAAGCTTTTGGAACTTCCACAACTCAGGGGGAGTCGACATCTGCAGCTGGTGGTGATAATGTGGTGGTGGTGGACGTAGAGGAGATGGATGATGTTTTGGTTGGTGATGATGATGTATTGCCAAGTGATGTGATAGATAAGATTGGAGAAGATATTGTGATTGATACAGAGATAGAAGAGGGAGAGATAGTAGAAGAGAATGTGGAGCATGAGATACCAGATGTTGAGAAAGCAGGTTTGAGTGAACAGATTAGAAGCGATGAGTCTGAATGGGAAGAGCAGCCTAGGTGGAAGGAAGGCTATGCTCAGTGGTTCGTCAAAACGAAGAAACCGGCGGTCCCTACAATGTTTAAGAAGATTTACAACATTAAAGGATATGCTGAAGCGAAGAAAGGGATTATATGCTGGATCTATGATGAGCAGTTGAGGCTCTTCGTGATTAAAAGGTATGACGGTGTTCAGTATTTTAAAAGAATGTTAAGATCGTTGAATACACTGCCGGAATGTGAAGTGAAAGACTTAGCCAGATTGGGGTTAATCAATCGAATTGATGATAATATGGCTAGAGTCATTGGGAAAATTGTATGGAAAGAGAGTATAAAAGAGAAGAAGTTTGAGCTGTTGAAGCCACAAAAGGGAAAACCTGTTGAAGACAAGGATAGAGGTTTGAGAGCTGATGGAAAGCTTTGGATGGTCATGAAGTATAAACCGATCCGGTGTTTGAAAGAAGTACAGATGAAGCTTATGCCCAAGGATGTGCTTAAAGACCTAAAGTGGTGGTTTGTAGATTGTGAGACAGCTGAGGCGGTGATGGAAGACGAGGATGAGCAAGAGGTACTAAGAGTTTACGATCTGATGCATTTGGTAAACTTATCGCAAGCTGATCTGCAGGTGCTCAATGAGAAGAAAATCTTTTATTTTCCTGCTTGGAAAGATGAAGCGAGGAAATATCAAAGAGTTGTGTCGGTTTGTGTTAGAGAAAGAGTGCATGCGTGAAGATACAAGGTTGAAGATTACAAGACACGTGTTTGAAGCTAAAGAGATGAAGCTACTGCCAAGGGGGAGTCTGTTGGTGCATGATGTCAGTAGTTCAGTGTCTAGTGTCTGTAATCGCGTTTGTAATATTTTATGTTTTGTATAAGCGAAGTTGCTAACAAGTTCGCTGATATGGGCGAACTTGTTAGTCAAGCGAAGTTAGTGACAACTTCGCCTGAACATGCCAGGCGAAGTTGTCGTGATTATATAAGCCATATGTTACGGCTTAAAATAAAGAATTCAGTTTTCGTGTATTCGAGTCAGAGAGAGTCTGTAATCAAGTGATCTTCGTATCACGTGTTTAAGGTTGGTATACAACGTGTTTGATTATCGTGTGTTAATCATATTGTTTTCTATACTCGTAACGTCTTACATAGGGATTCCGCACCTGCGTAGTACGCGATATCTCGTATAGATCCGGCTGGGAACCTACATAAATCCTTTCTCGAGGAGCTCGTCTTGTTGTTTCTTCAGTTCTTTCATCTCGGTTGGTGCGAGGCGATATGGAGCTTTGGCGATCGGGGCAGTGCCGGGAATGAGATCGATTCTAAATTCTACCTCGCGGTCGGGAGGAATGCCGGGGAGTTCGTTGGGAAAGACATCGGCATAATCGGAAACAACTGGAACGTCTTTGATTTCTTTGGGTTTAGATTCTTCTGTGACGTAGCCATGAATGATAAGAATCCTTGATTTAAACATTTGTTAGCCCTTATCATTGAGATTAGTCTAACTTGGCCAGCGTCTTTATCCCCTTCGATTCGTATGGTACGTCTGTTTGGAGATTGGAGTTCAATGGTCTTGCTATTACAAAAGATACGGGCATGGTTTTCGGATATCCAATCCATACCCAATACAACATCAAAACCAGCAAGAGTCATAGGTAGCAATTGAATAGGCAAAGTATAACCGGCTAAGAAGATTTTTCCGTTTTCTAGTGCTTCGGAGATTTTAATAATTTCGCCATTAGCGGTTTCAACGCTTAGAGTTTTATTAAGTTTGAAAAACTTATAATCTATAAAACTTAGATTGGCTCCTGAATCAAACAAGACTCTAGCATAGGCATTGTTAACAAGGAACGTACCGGTAATGGTTTCCGGTGTGTCACCCGCTTTCTTCGTATCAAGGACGAACACTCATGCATTGCCCTTCTTGGGCTCACTCTTCTGACCGCTACCACCCGCACCACCAGCCTCGGGTTTATTTTTGGGGCATTCAAAGCTAAGATGTCCCATCTCCTTGCAATTGTAGCAGGTCATCTTTTTCTTCCAACAATCGGCCGTGGCATGACCGAATTTGTGACATGACTCACAAGGACGGGGAGTTAGATGGCATCGACCCCAATGGTATTTCTTGCAAGTTTTGCATTGTGGGATGCCGGATTTGAAGCCCGACCTTCGTTGGTCGACTCCCTTACCCTTGAAACGGGTATTTCTTTCCTTCTTCATAACTTGCGCCGACACGACCTTCTTATCTTCTTCTTTGTTGCGGACCATTCCGCCCATTAAGTATCCGGCCAAATCCGTCGCGGAGTCGGTGGTGTGAGGCAAGTGCGACCTCACCATATCACGAGTCTCTCGTGGCAACCCCCATATGTAGCGTGTGACTTTGCTGGATTCCGGGGTAACCAGCTGGGGCACCAAGCGACATTATTCGTGGAATTTGGTATTATACTCACGAAGGTTTGTTCCGACTAACTTGTGAGTTAGGAACTTGGTTTGGATTTGGTCCTTTTCGTGCATCGGACAGAACTTCGACATCAACAGTTCCTTAAACTCGCTCCAAGACAACCCATACATTACCTCCCTTCCTCTACTCATGATTAGTGTGTTCCACCACTCTAGTGCTTCGCCTTTGAACATCAGGGTGGAGTAATGAATCTTCTCTTCTTCAAAACACTTGCTCGTGATTACAATCGTCTCCATTTCTTCAAGCCACCTTACAGTCGCGATGGCTCCCTTATCGCCTTGGAATTCTTTCGGCCCATAGTACTTGAAGTCCTTGAACGTACACCCACAAATCTTAAGTCTTTTAATTCTTCCCGAACGCCTCCATCGGCGTTTGATTCATGTACACTCTCATCTATGTGCGAGGGTCTTGAACGAGGTTTGGAAACATATTTTCGGGACGGATTAACCGAGTGAGAATGTTTCGTTTGACGAGATTGGGACCTAGCCATGGATCCTTCCCTAACAGCGTATTTAATCATCTTTTGGATTCGATCCATAAATTTTTCGGGAATTGGATCTTCTCGTTCTTTTTCAGGTCCTTTTCCTTTTTCTTTTTGTTTTTCAGATTCATTTCAGGAAACCTCAATGTTATTACTTCGTTGAGACATATTATATTTTTCTTTTTATTCTTTTATATCTGAAATTTAACAAATGTTCTTTATTAAACACACATTTTATTTTATCATTTGTATATACCATACATGGTATATACAAGGATCATTACAACACACTTATATATATAAATTCATATCCGATGTATATATATTTTCTTATCCATACCTTATTCATCACATTACACATAAACTAGACTACACACATAAACTTGAGCACACACACGCTTCTTCTCTTGAACACACCATTACCACCATCATCTCAGTCCTTCATAAACTTCTTCACAACCCTTGTTAGTTTGTTGCATTTGTGAAGAAGTTTTTCTCCTATCTTCTTCTTCTTTTTCCCTTCTTTAGCCACCTTCTTTCTCCAGTCATCAGTCTCGTGCAATGCACGATCAAGGTGTTCCTCGTATAACTGCGGAATGACGTCGGGGTATCCATATTGTGGCGGTGGGTCACGGTAACCCAGCGTCACCATCTTGAAGTGGTTTCTCGGTTCAGGATACGGGACGTAAGTCTGATCAGATGCAAGGTAGAGGTATGTTTTGGCGGCTTGATTTTGCTCGCGAATTTCATCTGCTTGTTCTTGAATTGAAGGAATCCTTCCTTGAAATGGCGGGAAGCTTGATGAAGCTTGGTTCCTTAACTGGTCAAGATACTGCACATACGGATAGACAGAACCGTAACTTGGGTTGTTGGAAGTGAGTTATCCATCAATGGATGTTGATATCTCATTTGGGTTGTCGGGATGCTCTTCTTCTGGTTCGGTTTCGTCCATAGGATCCTCCTCTTCGGGATCCTCCTCTTCTTCCTCCATAGGCTCTTCCTCCTCTTCCATATACGGAGTGGCTTCGTTGATTATCGCAGGCATCTTGAAACTCTCGTAAGGCATTGTCACCCTCATTCTTGGTTACGGGATGATCCTTCGCCATTGTTGGGTTGTGAGTTGACTTCATGTTCGGTAAGGCTTCCAGTATGCCACCTTCGCTGGTCTGAGTGGCACTGCATCCAATCGGAGGATGGGGATTTTGGTTCTTCCTTAATGGGTCAGTTTGAAAAGAAGGTATAGGATGGGTGTGCATTTGGAAAATATCCGGTTGGGTAGTATTGTGGTACTTGTGGTGGTTGGTAGGTGGGAATTTTCGTGGGGCTGTATGCTGGTTGATACATAGGCATTGTCGGTGGATGATATCTCGATTGTCTTGGTGGTTCGATTCTTTGTGGTGGTGGACTATCGGGTAGTTTAATTGGGCATTACTCAATCCCGGGGAAGTATATCGGTTTGGGTCGTTCAATGTATTGGTCTCGGCTAAAGAAGGCCTCAAAGTAATCTTCATCCATGACGTCTTTTGGGATCTTGTAGTATTTCCTTGCTCTTCTTGCTTCATTATCATAATATTCCATTAATTTCTCATAGGACATATTTGGGTGGTTCAGAATGTAGAGAGGGAAAGAAAAGGTTACCAGCCAATCTTATCCCTATTCAATTAGACAAGTAAGATTATTTTCCTATGCTTGGATCGAAGCTTGGGTATTGATCTATTCAATCAGAGTTCCGATTGTTAGTGGAAGACTTTATAAAATATAAGGATTAAAGTTGTAAAATATTTACAATACAAAAGATGGAAACAAGTTCCATTTTTGTTTACTTGAATAAAGTTTACAAAACCACCATTTATTTATATTAATATTAAACATTAATTATCCGAGCCATCGGATTCTTGAGCCTTCGTCCTTTAGCTCTAATCTTGGTTACCTGCAAAATGTTATAAAAATACGTCAGCAACGAATGCTGGTGAATATGCTGACGCGAAAACATTTTCCTTTACTTTGTTACCCCTCGAGGGTTACGCATGCCTCAGCCCATCTTGGCTTAGGAATAACAAAGTTAAAACAATATCATTATAAACTCGAGTCTCTACCTAGGTCACCCCAGCAAGACACCGCAGCGTCCCGACGTACTTAGGTATCATAAATATACACAAGGTCATTCTCACTCGAACATACTTTGGTTCGGCCCATCGTGGCTGGAGGTCGTGACCAGGCGTGGTACGATGTGCCCACCGCATTTTACCACATATGTAAGGATCCAGAAAAACGTATACTACAGCCTGAGGGCTAGGCTTTTACTCTTATTAATAATGTTTTTAGAGACACTTAGTCTCATGTAAAATTTTACACATAACACATTATTTATTTGAAAACAAGTTTGTAAAAGTGGGGCGTATTCACCTTTATCGGGATCAGTTTCCAACACCGTCCTTGCGTAATCTTTCTTGCTATCTCGCACCTATAGTACGGGTATAACTTTTATTAGTCAGATATACCAACCGGCTTAAGACCTTTAGTCTTATTATCTCGATGAACCTTTAGTTCATTTCTTTTACTTTAAAACCTTTAGTATTAAAAGCAATATTTATAAACCTTTAGTTTATTATAACAACCCGACGTTTCTTCTTTTCTAAGAAACGTATTCTTTTTCTTTTATTATTTGATAATACCCTTATTACTTAAATAATATTCACAACAAAGAATTACATATATATATCATCACACTCACACACACACACATATATATATACACCTATGCTTTTATATTTCTTTCTTTTCTTCTCTTTGTTGTATATTTTCTTTTCATAAACATCGAGTATAATTCCGACTTAGGGCATTAACCTTTATAATAGTTTATTATTATTTTAGTCGGGTAATAAGCCTTACCATTTCTCGGCTTAAAATTCCCTAGATACTCGAGCAGCACTTCTACGCCGCTTAGCCTTTTCAACACTCGCCTTGATCACCACTTCACTTCGGCACGCAAATCGAGACACCCAATCTCCTCGGCACGCACTTCGAGGTGATCGTCGGGTTGTAAGAACGGCACCACCTTCTTGCACGGAACGTCGTCGGGGAGTGGTACGAATATCGAGGTGTGGCACGTTTATCGAGGAATCAGGGCACGGTTTTCGAGGTGTATCGATGGCACGAATTTCGAGGTTTAGAGAGATGTTAGAGAGAGGTTTGTAAACTGATTTTGGGTGTGAGTTATGAAGACCCCAGACCTTGATATTTATAGGCAAATCTGGTGTCCCATCGCGTACCGCGCCAGGCCCTAGGGACCCGTCGCGTACCGCGACGAGGTCTGATGACACAGACAGTAGGTCTGCCACGTGTGGCCACGTGTCAGAACACGTGGCGACCGTTGTGCCACGTGTGGAAACGTGGTGAAAAGGTGTCAGGCGTGTCGGGCCACGTCATCGCGGTACGCGATGACGTAGGCTCAACAGCGATCGCGTGCGCTGTTTACTTCTCTAGAACGTCTGACCAAGTCCCATCGCGTACCGCAATGGGCTTGTCTTTTGTCCCGTCGCGTACCACGATAGGACAATAATTCAAAATTTTCATTTTAGCCCTTGGAGTTTGGAAGTTGGCAGAATTGATCCTTATACTTTAGACACTTGTCATTTTTGGCCCAAGAAGGCATGTAAGAGAGATGGTTAGGGGGTTGAAGCCCATTTCCGACCAGTGATTACTTATAATCCGTCTCCGGTGGTTATTCCTCATAATCAACAAGGGAGGATATTTGAAGTGAGAACCAATGCACTCCAAAGTCTACCAAAGTATAAAGGTTTAGCAACGGAAGAACCGTATTTTCATTTGGTGGCATATGACTCTATGTGCAACACGATTGGGGGTCAAGGTTGTTCAGCGGATGAGGTTATGTTGGTTCTCTTTCAATTCTCTTTGGAAGATAAGGCGAAAAGATGGTTCTACACATTTCCTTCGCCATCAATTTACACTTGGGCCGAGATGCCACAAATATTATTGGAAGAATTTTACACAGCTCAAAGACTAACGATGTAAGAAGGAGTCTAAGATCTTTCCAATAGCAATCGGGCAAAATGTTTCATGTAGCGTTTGAGCGGTTTAATATGATGATCAAGAATTGTCCTCACCATGGTATTGCTCTTTGGGAGTTATTGAATGCGTTTCATGAAGGGTTGAGTGCGGAAGATGAGCAAAATTTATTGTTGATTATAAATGGTTCATTTGGTATCAACTATGAACAAGATGATTGGGCATATTTGGAACAAATGGTAGTTACTTCAAATAGGAAGGCTCAAACCGGAAGAAGAGCAAGGCCGGCGATTGGAAGACCACAAGTACAAGCCGTGGAAGAAGGAGGAACTAATCAAGTAATTGATGTTTGTACGAATTGTAATGAGCTGGGTCATGCTTCAGATGTGTGTGTGGTGGGTCAAGCACCGGTGGAGGAGGTGAATGCACTTCAAGGGGGGAGGTGGTAGGTAACCCGACCACTCAATCTAACCCGAATTTTCAAGGAAATCAAGGCAATTATGTTCCTTGCCAACAATATAATAACCAAGGTAATTTTCATGGCGGGAATAATCAAGGATTCCAAGGTCAAGGAGGTGGCGGTCAAAGTGGGTCAACGAGTCAAAATTCATCAAGTGGAAATGAAGTTATGGACATGTTGAAGTTGATGCAACAAGATATGCAACGAGGAAATCAACTTGATGAAGCTCGAATGCAAAAGGATGAAGTTAGAGATAAAGCCATCCAATCGTTGACAACATAAATGGGTCAAATCGCAACTGATGTGTCAGAGTTGACGAAAAATAAAGGTTAACTACCAAGCGACACTAAAGTAAACCCGTCCCATAGTTCATCTCGTAATGTTCTTATAAATCATGTTAATGTGCTAAGAACTGGTAAAGAATACAAAAAGGATTTTTCACCGGGTTTGGTTGATGGGGAAGTCGAGGACATTACGGGTAATGAAAATGATGATGAAAATGAAACTAATAAACCCACTAAACATGTCACTTTTGAAAAACCGTTACAAAATCCGGGTTAAACTTCAGATTTAAAAGTTAAAAACAAGGAGGTCGAACTAAATGCGGTTCCATTTCCTTCGGCTTTGCTTGACCCGGGTAAGAAAAATGTAATTGTCAAAAGGGGTCCTCAAAAGGAGGAGATGTGGGAAGTGCTTAAACAAGTAAAAATTAATTTATCTCTACTTGAGGCAATTAAACAATTGCCCGCGTATGATAAGTTTTTAAAAGAACTATGCACTCAAAAGAGGAAACAAAAAGTGCCTAAACGAGTGAATTTAACTGAGCAGGTAAGTGCGGTTTTAAACGGAGATCTTCCTCCTAAGCTTCAAGATCCGGGAACGCCCTTAATTAATATTCAAGTAGGCTATTTTCAAATGTCTAGGGCGTTACTAGATCTTGGGACCAGAGTATGACCAATATGACTTTGGTCATTTGAAACGTGTTGAGACCATAGTTGTATTGGCGGATTTGTCTCATAAACTCCCCCGTGGAATCGTGCGGGATGTAATTGTGAAAGTAGAGGATTTTTACTATCCTGTGGACTTTTTAGTGTTAGACTATTCTTCGGGTGACCCAAGTCAACAACAAAATGTTATCTTGGGTCGACCATTTTTGAACACTGCTCATGCAATCATTAATTGCAGATTTGGTACTGTTGACATGGCGTTTGGTAATTGGAAAATGCGCCTTAAAGTTTTTCTAACGTTTCTAATTCTTTGAGTGGTGAAGAATGTTTTATGGCAGATTTGGTGGACCATTGTATTCGTCATGAATATGATGAAGATTGCGTAGAAGCTTGTATTTGTGATGATTCTGAACAGATACACGTGTGTGCTTTGAGGATGGAAGAACAAAAACATGATGTCTTAGCTATGAAAGAGGGAAGGCCACCATGGACACATCAATTTAAGAGTTTGCCAAAGGAGATCAATTCGGATACAAAGCCATCTTTGGAGTGTCCATCAAAGGTTGAATTGAAGGAACTTCCAAGTCATTTGAAGTATGCATTTTTAGGGGAGAATGAAACCCTTCCGGTTATCATTGCTTCTAACTTGGAGGAAGAACAAGAGAGGGCGTTGGTAAAAGTGTTGGGAGCACGTAAGACTGCCATTGGATGGACGCTTGCGGATTTAAAGGGTATAAGTCCTTCGATTGTTATGCATAAAATAATTACTGATGAGGAGGCTAAACCAACAAGGGAGACTCAAATACAATTGAACCCGAATTTGCGAGAAGTGGTGAAAAAGGAGGTTATCAAGTGGTTGGATGCGGGGATCATTTATCCTATTTCAGACAGTGCATGGGTGAGCCCGACACAGGTAGTGCCCAAGAAAGCCGGCATGTAACACCCCTGCTAAAGCGGAAACGCCTGAATGTGACGTACAAATTGCTCAAAACACATGTGACTCTATTAAGTGACAATATTATCATTATTCATTCCAAAGCATCAAGTACACAAGTTATTTCAAATGAACAAACACAAGGGAAAAGGGAAAAAACAAACATCTTCTTGTTTATTATCTAGATAACCTAACTTCTAGTATCCTCGTCATTTCATCCTCTAATGAAAGTACCTGTAGCATATATATAATATAAGGTCAACTAACTAAATAGTTGGTGATTTCACACAGTTGAAAATAATATATAAAAAACCATACAATTCCATGAAAACTTGTGAAAAACACATAAGGGTTTTTTACACTAGAATCAATGGTCCATGATTGTAAACAATAAATGAAGGTCTTTTCCAGTTGGGATTGTGCACCAACGTACTCAGATCGGAGTCCCTTTTCCACCAGAAACAAATGGTCCATGGGTGCAAAGGGGGGCGTATGATCATACTTATCGAAGAAATCCATGCACGTAATAATTGAGGAAGTAACAAGTAAACACACAAGTCCATGATGTGAATTGTAGTTTGTAAATAATAAATAAAATAAATTGAATCTTTGATAGGATATATATGCTACCCCCAAAATAGTTAAAAAGGGTAAAAGGGGGGGGGGGGGTGTGAGAAACTCACCTTGATGTTAAAGACAAACTTGAAATAAAACCGAAAGTACGTAAACGAAATCGAAGCAATTGAATGTCACGAACTAGAATTAAAAGCATAAAAATTAATATTAACTGTCGACTCATAAAAAGTAGATACTCATACAATCATTATAAGTATTTTCTAAGCGATTCCTAGAATCCTTAGTATCCAAACAATTCCACGGATTATTAAAAGTTTGACCAAAGTTTGACTTTCCGTTAACTTTGACCAAAAGGTCCAAGTTGTTGACCGTTGACTAAAAATATTGGCCGTTGACCAAAATATTGAACGTTGCCCCTATATGTTGACTGACGACCCGTTGGTGACTTTTGGCCAATTATCTAGACTTAAAATAATCATAAGATATTCATAGTCGCAACCTAACAATCGATCATGTAATTTGCAGTTAATCATTTTTCATGCAACCCTATGACTAAGTCACACTTTTACCAATTTCATTTCTCATAAGTAAGACCAAATATTTAGTCAAATAATTTCAAGTTGACCAATAAAGTCAAATTCCAATATAATAGAACAATCTTTTTACAAACTACAACTATTTTTACCAAACAGCATGCTGGATAAATTTGGGCATGTTTTAAGTCACCAAAACCTATTTTTCTAATTAGTAAAACATGAAAATAATTTACCAAATAATTCCCACAAATAATTTAAAGTATTAGGAACAACATAAAATTTTCTTGTAATTTTTCAACACTCACAAACATCATGATAATTCATACACTACAGCAACCTATTTTCAGCTACCTTAGGCTGTGGGTAGTGAGGGGTGGGCGCGGCCGCCTACGTGGCTCGCGAACACTGCTACACCCCTCCGATGAGCGAGGGCGCGGCCGGCCGGCGTGGCTGTGGTCGCGGGGCAAATATAGCAGTTTGAGGGGAGTTTGACTGGTCAACGTTACCGTTGGCAGTTTAAATATTTGTTTTTAACCTATAAATACAAATCCACACTTTCTATAAAAACTCAAACCATACATTCTCTCTATCAAAACTTCTATTTATATATTTAAAAATGGCATCGTCGTCATCGTCTTCCTATTCTACCGAAGAAGACTAACTCATTTGTCAAGCGGTTCAAACGACGATAAGCTTTTTGAGAGATAAAAATCGCCCCCGAGCCCCATTGTTCCGCCAACCGCGTATTCATGATCGAAAGACCGCTAACGAAACTTTGATACGTCACTATTTTAGTCCCAATCCCATATATGGTGAGGATAGTTTTAGAACCCGTTTTCGAATGACTAGACGATTATTCATGCGTCTAGCAAATGACTTGCTGAGCACTTTGAGTATTTTCAACAAAGGGATGATGCTAGAGGTAAGCCCGGGTTCACGGCTACTCAAAAAATTACCGCCGCTCTTCGACAACTAGCGTATGGTGTTGGATCGGACATGTTTGACGAGTATCTACAAATGACTAAAAAGACCGGACGCTCTTTGGCATGCGTTCTTTGGGGTTGCCGGGTCTAATAATGATCTCAATGTTATCGATCAGTCACCAATAACCGATGACCTTATCGACGGGGTAGAACCTCCTCAAGCTTTTTTTGAAAATGGAGAACATTTCAAGTATGGGTACTACCTCGTTGATGGTATTTACAACGAATGGGGGATACTTGTTCAAGCTTACGCGGCTCCAGTTTCTGACAAACGAAAGCACTTCACGAAGAAACAAGAATTTGCAAGGAAAGATATTGAAAGGACGTTTGGAGTCCTAAAGAAAAGATGGGCAATGTTGGGGAATCCAATAAGATTTTGGACAAGGGAGAAGATAACGGAAGTCGTCATCACGTGTATAATCCTACATAACATGATACTAGAAGACGAGGGTAAAGCTATTTGTCAAAACTACCAAGGTGATATTCCAAGACGTGAATCAACGATCACCAATGAACAACGACTGGCCAACATAAATATCATCAAGAGACGTGAGTTACATGGCAACGTTCGGCATGAGTTGGTCGAGCATTTGTGGGATAGAAGACCCGATGATCTTGTATTAGACTAGTATCAACGTAATGTTTTATATTATTATTAATGTAATGTTTTATATTATTATTTAATGTATTATTTAAATTAATTAAATAAATAAAAAACTGGATCAAGCCCCTGCTCACCTGGACCACTACACCCTCTGGGGCTTGGTTGAGGGGCTTGATCCATGGCTATGTCATCGCCTACGTGTCAGATTTTGCTTGGCTCACCTGGGGCTCAACCAAGCCCCATTACCCTTAGTCTTATCAGCACAACAGAATGTAAATATTTGCTAAAAATTCCATATATGTCCAATTGATGCAAGACCAATTGGATTGGATTCCTAATTCAATTTATAACATTCTAGAAGTGTAATAACACCCATATCTATTTTAAGTCTCAAGTTATACAATTTACAACACAGCTCAGAAAATTTCTCTTTCAATCAGGATTGCAACCAGATTTTGTAAATTAATAGAAACTAATCAAACAAAGTCCAAAAATTATGATTCTTGACCTTTTGAAAACTAGATTCAAAGTACTTAATCATAGTATCACAAATCAATCAGAAACACCAACTTATCATCAAGTTATACAATCTACAATCTAAAACACAGAATCTGTCAACAAGAAGATTTAAACCAAAAGTCACCAAAAATCATGATTTTTATATCCTTTTGATCTTTAATCATCGAGGAACCAATTTCTAAAACCAAATCTCATGTATTTCATTATTTTAATGATTTATAAAATAATATTTATGTACAAAAGGTTTCTATATTTTCTTTTATGACAAGGCACACAATTTCTTTTAAAACCATCAACTTGATCATCTTTTATTTCTTATGATTACATGTGTTTGGATACTCAATCCCACAATCCCAAATCAAAGAAACATAAACAAAATATATATTAACCATTCTTACTTACTTGCTTGATCAATGCTATATCACTATTTGTTTCAAGAATCACCCAATCTTGATTATGATATTTTGAGAGTGTTTTAGAAAAATAAAATGTATGTGTGTGTGATGTGATATGGACGGCCAAAAGGAAGAAAAAGAAAAGTTGTAACCTTAATTGTTACTTACTCATCATTAACACAATCATTAAAACATAATTAATTTTATAAATACATATGACATGTTACATTCTATTATAAACATTTTCTAGTAACCATATATTGTGTACTAGTCATTTTGTTACTTGTCATGTAATATATCATAGATTATGTTATTTTAATTATTCACTTCTCCTACAACATATAAGTATACAACAACTAATCGTGTAGTATGTAACACAATTTCACCCACCACTTATAATACACGTAACATATCATGTGTGACAAATTTATTATAACCTATCATATATTATAACATGTGTGACAAGTTTATTATTCTAGTTATCAATAACTAGTTACTCTCACTTAGGTCACCAACGACACCACTGACTCCATGTATGCATACATGACACTATATGCATGGGAGTCCATTAACTTAGTTAACAGAACTAACTGGGTTTACTGACACAGTCAACAGAATTTAACTGAAAATGTTGGGTGTCACATCGGGGATTAGAAATGTTGAATGTATATTTTATTATGGAGTTGGATATTATAATATTTTTTTATACATATATTTATAAATAAAAACCTAAAATTTAAAACGGGTCAAATTTTCGGGTTTGAAAACTAACGAATGTTACACGGCATCCAGGTAATAAAAGGTGATAATGGTGAGCAAATCGCCACCCGACCGGTTACTGGGTGGCGAGTGTGCATCGATTATAGAAAATTAAATAATGCAACCTCAAATGACCATTATCCACTACCATTCATTGATGTCATAACCGAGCCCTGGCGCGGAAGTGTGAATAGTGGATATTAACGGTGGAGCTAGGATCTAGGGTTAGGATCGAATCTCACACATATTCACTCTTGAAAGATGTTTGGACGGATGAGGTGTATTGGGAGAGAGCCTGATTTGATAACAATCAATAATAGGATGAACAATTGTAATCAAAACACAAACTAGATAGAAATGGTAGTATGATAATATTAGTCGAATGATTCTCATAAAGATGAATCGCTCATACATACATTCGATTAAGAAATATCACCCACACCAGGAGAGCTCATCCTGGAGGCGGAGACTCTCTCAAAGGGATAAAACCCTAGATCTCACTCAATACACAATACACTCACTCATACTAGACAAATGAATAAAAACATCTATTTAAACTAGTCTAGCATGACTTGGTCTTCAAGCCATCCACCCTTGGTTGAGATCAAACAATATATTTTTCACCCACAAATTAATTCGATGCGTCGGTCTAAAACATAGGTCCCCTTAGACCGATGCCAGAGAATTTCTTCCATGATCACCTCATAACTCGTTGTCTTTCGTTGAAATTCTCCCCCCTCACGTTAAGCTTCTCCCATTGTTAATTTCGAATTATCACTCTTATACCACTTCTGGATATAGTTGTATGGGCATATGAACGAGGCTTTGAACTTCAAAGATCAACTTCAAGTAACAAGGTTATCACAAAAAGAAATAAACTCAATGTGATCATCAAATAATCATCAATTCTTCAAATTTGTCTCCTCCCTTGTAAATCATCTTCAAACCATTCCCTGAATCAAGATAGCATTGAAGTCAACCATAACCCGTTCTTGACTGTTCAAGTGACTATTTAATAGGAGGTTAAACTCTACTAATCATCCTTTCTATTTCATTGTTACTCGTGATGACTCTATCTTCTCATCCGTACTAGGAAATCTGAAAACTTACAAACGATGAAACATCATTGAAAAACCTTAGATTATTGATCTTGATCAATTTTTCCTTAACTTGAGTCTTTTACTTGATTTGAATCTTGCCATTTGCAATGAAATTCAAAGATTTTTTACTCCCCCAATTTCGTTGCAATTGTCTTTAATAAATGTGTCTTAAAATCAAGTGTGGGTGAAACAATCTTTACCATCCTTATCAAGATTGTAATAATATGAAAATAAACATATTCATATGTTGGTTGACACTAAAAGTGATTAAATCCTTAAGCTTGGTCAACACTTGTTCTTGTAAAGCTTTTGATGAAGTCGTGAAATTGGATGAGGTTTGAATTCCATAAGCTTATTGATGATTGGAGAAAAATTACCAAAATACCCCTGAGTATATATCTTCCGTAGAGAACAGCTTGGTCAAACGATCAACGAAACCAAAAATCTCATTTTCTTCAAAACCTTGAAATGTTTCACAAACTCTGTTTCCTAGCAAAGCAATGTGCTTGGGAGCACTTTCCTAGCACAAAAGTGTGCCCGGAAGTGTGCTCAGAAAACTTGTGGTTTTTCATTTTTCACCGAGCATGCTCGGGAGCAAAAGTGTGCTCGGAAGTGTGCTAGGAAGCAAACTTGCTCGAATTTGATGTGCTCGATATAAGACATGCTCGAGATAACCTGTACTTGAACCAAAAATATGCTTGGGCTAAACACATCATGTGTTCGAAGCAACACTTAATCATTATGTTTGCTCGAGTTCAATCTTATATGTTCATGGTCTGCTCGAGACATCAACACTTCATTTCTGCATCATCAGTCACTGATTTTCCCTTGCTGAACCTGCTTGAATATTCACTTTGCATCTGCTGCAACAAACAATGATTAAATTGCCTTTAGTACATGTTCATTCTTGACTTGTACATTCTCCTTGTCAGTTTGTACCATCGGCAATATTTTTCAACACACATCTACTATTTGTGCAGCACGAGCACACAAAACCCTAATTCTTCAGATCCAGAAACAAGTTTCGTAATCTGAAATAAATCATTGTAGCACGATCCAAGTCATCTCGAAATCAAAGAAGCTGTAGGTTCCCAGCCGGATCTACACGGAATATCTCGTTCTACGCAGGTGCGGAATCCCTACGTAAGACGTTACGAGCGTAGAAGACGATATACGTTAACACGATTAAACACACGTTACAATAAACAAAGACACATTGTATTGCAACTGGAAACACATGATATCTATCACCGATTACACAAAACTCAATAACTCGTTACAACTCGATCTGTTAATTGGTTACTAAACAAGCTGTAACCTAGCAGCTTATAAACACGACAACTTCGCCTGGTATGTTCAGGCGAAGTTGTTCCTAACTTCGCTTGTTCCACAAGTTCGCCTATACAAGCGAACTTGTGAGAACTTCGCTTACATACAAAACACAAATCCAACTAACTCGATTACAGACACTAGACACTGAACTACTGACATCATGTACCAACAGACTCCCCCTTGGCAGTAGCTTCATATCTTTATCTTCAAACACTTGTCTTGTAATCTTGAACAATTTTGGATCTTTCGTCTTCAAGCATGAACTCCTTCTCGTACACAAACCGATACTATTCTTTGATATTTCTTCGCTTCGTCTTTCCAAGCAGGAATATAAAATATCTTCTTCTCGTTTAGCACCTGCAGATCAGCTTGAGACAAGTTCACTAGATGTATTGGATCATATACTCTCAGCAGCTCTTGTTCATCTTCGTCCTCCATTACTGCTTCAGCTGTTTCACAATCTACATACCACCACTTCAGATCTTTCAGCACATCCTTGGGCATTTATTTCATCGGCACTTCTTTTAAACACCGGATCGGCTTATACTTCATGATCATCCAAGGCTTGCCATCTGCTCTCAATCCTCTATCTTTGTCTTCAATAAGTTTTCCCTTTTGTGGTTTCAACAGCTCGAACTTCTTCTCTTTTATACTTTCCTTCCAAACAATCTTCCCAATGACTCTAGCCATGTTATCATCACTCCTGTTTATTAACCCCAATCTGGCTAAGTCCTTCACCTCACACTCTGGCAATGTATTCAACGATCTCAACAGCCTTTTGAAGTACTGAACACCATCATACCTCTTAATCACAAAGAGCCTCAACTGCTCATCATATATCCAACATATAATCCCCTTTCTCGATTCAGCATAACCTCTAATGTTGTAACTCTTCTTGAACATAGTAGGGACCGCCGGTTTCTTCGTTTTTACAAACCACTGAGCGTAGCCTTCTTTCCATCTTGGCTGTTCTTCCCATTCCGTCTCATCATTTCCCATATCTTGACTCATATATGCTTTATCAACATCCGGAATCTCATGCTTAGCATTCTCTTCTACAATCTCTGCCTCTTCAATATCATTATCAATAACTATCTCTGCACCAATCTTCTCTATCTCTTCAACCGGTAATACATCATCATCACCTATAAACTCATCATCCATCATCTCCGCATCCACGGCCACCACATCATCACCGCCAGCTGCACTTGTTGACTCCCCCTGAGATGTGGAAGTCCCAAGAGCTTGTTCAGTTCTTGGCAACTCTCCACCTGCACCTTTCGATGCATTGGGATCATCGTCTCGATCATTTCGCGTCTTAGTCCTCAGCTCATCACCTTTACAGCTCGTCTCCCCCTGAGATGCCAAGAACTGCTTCAAAGCATCAATGATTTTGCCATGTTCTATCAGCAGGGACGACTGTATCTGATTCTCTGCAACGAGGCGCTGAATAGCATGGGTCTGGATAAGATTTATCCTTGATTGTTCTGCCACGACCCTTTCAAGCGCTGCTATTCGTTCAGAGTCGGATAAAGTTGCATCGAAATCAAACCTCAGATGTGATATATCTTGAGTGTACTGAGGAGGGATTTCCAATGTAACCGGGACCTCAGAAGTAGGCGTAAACGTAACCGCAGGTGGTATCGTAACCGACAACCCTGCAGTAGCTACAACCTTCGACTCAATAAATCTTGCCATGACCTCCGTTGGAGTAAGAGTTGGAGGTGGCAAGGAGACAATCTCCGGAGTCGATAGTTGGAATGTAGTGGGTGGGAGTCCAAATGAAGATGAGGTAGCCACCACGGGAACGTGCGTGGCGCTTGGCCTTGTAACTGGTAATGAGGAAGGGACTATAGTCATACCGGACAGTGCGGGTGGAGTGAAACGTACCACCCTTAAGCTCTCACCAGCTCCCGAACCTGCACCTGTCCTCTCCATTCTTGATCTGCGAACCAACTGATGTACTTCTTTCTCATAATCTGACTCGCTGTCATCATCGGTTCTATTTCTTTTCCCATGAATTCGTTCTTGAGTTACCAAAATTCGTCTCGCTTCAGCCACATCATCATCAGAATCAGAGTTAGCCACCGTTGTAGCTGCCCTAGTCACATTCACACTCGAAACTCTTTCAACCGAGACTTGTAAATTTTCCTGAGGATCAACCCGATCCATATCAAAGAAGCCTTGACCACCAAACGCTGCATCAAGTTCTACATTCTCCTCCGGTGACACAACAGGAGCAGCAGGTATAACTTGAGGCGCTCTAGCCTGTTGTGGTGCCGGATCCCGAAACTCGTCCCCACGAGCTGGAACATACTCTGGGTTGATCAAGTACCCGAATAAAGGAGTATGTCGAGGACGGAGCTCAGGTTTGCTCATCGCACTGGATGATCTGCATTGAGCGAAGATCCTTTTACTTACACTTTCCACGTATCGAATTGGGCGACGCTGAGGTAACGTGGGAGCAACATGATTCAAGATCATTTGGAGGAATCTTGGATACATGAGAAATCTCTCACGCGCCACCGCTCTTCTCTGACGATCAATCTCGTAAAATACCATCTGACTAAAGCTGTAACGCTTATTGTAAGTCAGAGCAGTCATCGCCGACTGCATGGTCGCGCCCATCCCATCAGTACCAGCCTTTCTCCCTGACATGCACACTATCATCACATGCATGAGAAAGCGCCACTGGTCTAGCAAGAACCCCTTGCGTCTCTGAGTATCTCCCAAGGGAACAGAATATCCCGTTCTCAAAAACGCACCATCTCGGAATGGAGCTACAAAGTCTGTCGGATCGTCTCTTGTTTCATCTCCGAACTGCAAAGCCGCCCGGATCTGTTCAGATGAGAACTGAACTATCTGATTGTTGACCGTTGCTCGTATAACCGGGGGCTCGACGCGACAGTCATACTCCACTGTCTGCCAAAAATCCTCAATGTTTGGCAAGGATATCGGCAGTGTTGTGGTAATCGCGTGGAATATAAGCGAGCGGAGTAAGAACGTGATGATCTCGTGGAAATCATCAACACCGCTCGCATCCGGGTCCAACGTGATGTACATGTTATGACCCGGGAAAAACTGTCGTTGGTTATCTCCACCTTCATCACCACCTGCACCACCTGCTCCAGCTACAACAGCCATTTCTGCAACAAACAGACTAAGTTAGATAAACGTCAAGGCGAATCACAAGTTCGCCTGTTACCATGAGCGAAGTTATGATTTATTCTGTATAGGCGAAGTTAGAGGTGGGGCGAAGTTGGGAACAACTTCGCCTCAACTTTGACATCGCCTGTTAACAGTTAATTAAAAATAAAAGGGCCAGGCGAAGTTAATGATAACTTCGCCTAACCACAACTTCGCCTCATATACTGTTACATAATTAATTATCAGGCGAAGTTAAGAATAACTTCGCCTAAACTGTAACTTCGCCGAATATGAATCGGCAACAGATAGGTTGTTCAATCGACGTGTAGTTGGTGAATTTGGAGATTTAGGATCTCGTAAAACATGTTTTTATGAAGTTCTAGACGATCAATATGATTACGACTACGTAATAACAAGTATGAAAATCGGATGTTAAGGTTTCGAAAGACCGAGATCACGAAACGGGTCGAAATACACTTTGATTAACATCAATTGTCAGTGAATATACGATATATCGAACCTACACACCTTGAAATCGGATTAGAATCGAAGGAAAATTAACACAGATGAACCGATAGATAAGTTCGCTTAGGGTTTCAGTAAGATAAGTTCGCTGGTTTATGAAAATAATAAAGAGTTTGACCTTAAAAAATCCTTTATATAGGGTCAAGGATATACAGGCGAAGTTATGGATAACTTCGCCTATTGCAGGCGAAGTTATGGATAAGTTCGCCGGAATAAAACTTTACAAAACAAACCCCTATAATTTGAACAATTTGCAATTAAGTTATAAAACATTCTTTAAAGAATTAAATGATACGATCAAGACCAAGTAACCAGGTATAAAATCAAACAACTACATAAGTAGAAAAATATTTTAACTATAAAGTACACGGGATCAAATTTCAGTCTCGACAGGGACTACCATGTTTTAGAAAAGATCCGAACTGGAATCATACTAATTAAGTGACTGTCACACAGATCCGTGTTCAGCTGTATTATGACATAAAGAAACAGGTTGTAAGCAGGTAAATAACTTAAAATGGTTTTCATCGCGTCTGTGATACGGGTTAGGTTCAATTAAGCTCAAAACTTAAGTGGGCAACAACTCAGAGATTATGATGCCTCCTATCTATTCTCAAAGCGTATTTGGCTTTCCCCAAGTCACCCCGAGTTGACCTCGACCCGTAGTGTCTGATTAAATAGTAAGTACTCTTCGATCTTTAGACTCTTCTTCCCGTTCTCTATCTTGCATCATGATTAAGAAGTAGTAACATTATGAACTCTAGAATGTCTCAATAACACACACATTTTTTATTTTTTTATTTTTTTTAAGTATTTACACAAACTCAGAATAGTAAACAACTGCAAGTCCCGAATCTGGATCACTGCAGTTTCTTGACACCATCTTCACGGGAATCAGAACACTCACGGGCTCGTGTATGACTGGGTAATCGCTTTTCTGCCTATCATTTGGAAAGATATCTATGGGGACATGCACAACTCTTAAAGAGTTTCCACGTAAAATCGAGTAGATTTAGTTAATATCACTTCTACTTTTACACACCATAAAAAGATACCATGACATACAATGACTGTTCTAAAGTCTTTTAGGCCAAATAACTTCACTAGTTAAGCACACAGAATCAGTATATCTATCACTTTCCAAGGTTGGATCAATTTTCTGTTAAACATAGTAAAGGAACTTCTTACGAAGTAGTAGACTTGAAAAATAATTTCATCTCCCAAAAAAAATTTTAACTTCTATCGCCCCGATCAAGTCAAAGTCTTCAGGTTAACGGCTATCCTGAAGATCCAATGGATCAGCTGGACCGACCACATACAAGTATGTGTCCCTCTAACTAAGTATGAACGACTAATTTTCAGCGAAAGATAAAAACACATTATAAACCGCCCCGGTCACTTTCAGTCATTTGGTTAATGGCTATCCTCATATTCTACAAGTAGAAATGGGACCAAACATATCCGAAGATATGTCCTTCAAACTGAGGCAACCGACATAATTCTAAGCGATAGTGATGTTTTTTTTTTTTTTTTTTTTTTTAGACAAAAACACAAAACACGGTTACTCGGGATTGATCATCCCATTCATCTCAATAAGTTTTTGAAAACGATTTTTGTCAAACGCTTTAGTAAACAAGTCAGCGAAATTATCTAACGTATCAACCTTTTCGAGCACAATCAGTTTCTTCTCAGCACAATCCCGTATAAAATGATGACGGATGTCAATATGTTTAGTTTTGCTATGCTTTACGGGATTGTTAGTTACTGAGATAGCAGCAGTGTTATCTATGCAAATAGGAGTATGAGTGAAATTCAGACCATAATCGCGCAATTGCTGTTGAATCCAAAGAACCTGGGAGCAGCAGTTCGATGCTGCCATGTATTCTGCTTCACAGGTTGAAATGGCGACTGAGGTCTGCTTCTTGCATTGCCATGACACTAATCTGCCTCCAAGAAACTGACATCCACCTGTTGTTGACTTCCGATTCTGATTGCACCCTCCATAATCAGAATCCGTGTAGGCGACCAACTCCAAGTCTCCTCCTTTCGTGTACCACAACCCCAGCTTAGGTTTGCCTTTGAGATAGCGCAATATCCTCTTCGCACCCTTCAAGTGAGATTCCTTTGGGTTTGCCTGAAAGCGTTCACAAAGACAAACTGCAAACATAATATCAGGCCTAGAAGCAGTTAAGTACATTAAAGAACCTATGATTGCCCGATATTGGGTGGGGTCCACGTCTGCATCGTTGTCTGAATCAGCACCCAATTTATGGTTGACGCAGACTGGAGTATCAAATGGAGTGCTGTCCTCCATCTTGAAGCGTTTGAGAACATCATGGACATACTTAGTCTGATGAATGAACATCCCATCTTTCTTCTGATCAACCTGCAGTCCTAAAAAGAAAGTTAGTTCACCCATAGCACTCATCTCAAATCTCTTTTTCATGACGGCCTCAAACTCCTGACACATGGCGACTTTTGATGCAGCAAAGATGATGTCGTCCACGTAGACTTGCACCAGAAGAAAGTCGCTTCCTTTTCTCTTAAAGAACAGTGTGCTATCAATATTTCCCCTTTCAAACTCATTCTCAAGCAAGTAATCAGATAAAGTTGAGTACCAGGCACGAGGGGCCTGATGTAGCCCAAACAGTGCTTTACTTAGCTTGTACACGTGATCAGTAAAGTCTGGGTCAGGAAAACCCGAAGGTTGCTCAACGTACACAACCTCATCGACTTTACCGTTAAGAAACGCACTCTTCACGTCTAACTGGAACACCTTCATCTCCTTGTGTGCAGCAAATGCCAAAAACAGTCGAATGGCTTCCAATCTCGCCACAGGAGCAAACACCTCATTGTAATCGATCCCCTCTTGCTGATTAAAACCTTTTACAACCAGCCTCGCCTTGTTCCTGATAATTATCCCCTTTTCATCTCTCTTGCATTTGAAAACCCATTTGGTGCCAATCGCATGGACATCCTTCGGTTTTGCAACGAAATTCCATACCTCCATCTTCTTGAACTGGGCTAACTCTTCTTGCATGGCTTCGACCCACGAGCTGTCCTTGAGAGCCATTTGATAGTTCTTTGGTTCAATCTGGCTGATGAAGCAGGTGTACAAACATTCGTTGATTATGCCCGTATCTTTAATGCTTGTGTAAACACAGGTGTGCTCATTCAAGCTTTGTCTTGTTTGTACACCGTCGGACAGATCACCTATCACGTTCTCCAAATGGTGATTTTTGTGAACTCTCGTAGTCGGAACCGAACTGACATCCAGATTGTCTTCCAGGTTCGAAGGTAGCTCATCAATGGGTGATTGTTGTTGAGAGTGAAACGGATTGAAGAATTCTTCTTCTGTAGAGGCAGCAGGGGTATCGACAGCATTTGACGAGGAAGGCTGACATTCATCATACTGCGGTCGTTGCACATAATTGTCTTCGTCATCATAAAGCATCTTCGTAGCAATTTTCTCATCAACTTCTGCACCATCCAAATAAGGCATGTTAAAAGATTTAAAAAGTCTATCATAGTCGAAAACACCAGCGGGTCCCGTGCTTGGTTTTGGTGATTTGTAATTGTGATATCAGTGTTACACACCACCTCAACCTTGCTGGTCGATGTATTAAAGACTCGTCTGTTGGGAGTCCCAACAACATATCCGACTAAAATACCTTCGTTGGCTATTTCACCAAATTTAGAATTTGTCTTTAATATCGAACACGGGGACCCGAATGGTTCAAGACCACTCAAGTTGGGCTTTCTCCCATGCATAAGTTCATAACATGTTTTATTCAATCTTTTAACAGTTAACACTCTATTAAGGATATAACAGGCTGTTGCAACAGCTTCAGCCCAGAACACCACAGGAAGTTTCGAATCAGCCAACATGGTTCTGGCTCCTTCAATTAACATTCTGTTCTTCCTCTCAGCCACCCCATTTTGTTGCGGAGTATACGGAGCGCTGTACTGGTGTTCTATCCCTTTCTGTAAGCAGAAGATCTCCATCTGATAGTTTTTGAATTCTGTCCCATTGTCACTCCTGATGTATTTAACCCTTTTTCCCATAATATTCTCAACCTTGGTAATCAAATTTATTACCATCTGAACCATTTCATCCTTTGACTTCAGGAAATATACCCAAGAGTATCGAGAGAAATCATCAGTGATCACCAAGCAGAATGATATTCCACCTAGGCTTTTTACATTCACGGGACCGAAGAGATCCATGTGAAGTAGGTCTAGGGTACTGACTATTGAATTAACCTTCTTGGTGTGATGGGATTTCTTGTGTTGCTTTCCTTTTTTGCACGATAAGCATTGGTCTTCAAAGTTGAAATTCTTCAAGGGAACACCCAGCACCAGCCCATTCTTGACAATGTAGTTCATTTTCCGAAGATGAATATGCCCCATTCTTCTATGCCATAACTCGGACTCAGATTCGGTTGCTTTTGACAGAAGACAAGATTCTTCTGTTGCCATCTCAGTCGACCTCATGTACATAATATACGTATTCTTTTCTCTTGGAGCCTTCATAACTATCCAATCCTCTGGTAACTTGAAACCAGGATACAGCACGATCGCTTCATTCTTGGTAAAGTGCACGGTGTAATCTTTGTCACAGATCTGCGATACACTCAGCAGATTATGCTTCAGTTCTTCAACGAAATTCACTTTCTCTAACGTCTTTTTTCCATTAGTCACCGTCCCAATTCCTGTAATCCTTCCACCGCTCTCTCCAGCAAAACTCACTATTCCTCCTTGAACAGGTTTCCAATCGTGTAACAAATTCTTGTTACCCGTCATGTGCCGGGAACAGCCGCTATCCACAACCCATAGATTGTTTGCAGCCCTGTTCAACTATTCCTACACGATTAAAGCAGAGGATTAAAATCTGGGGACCCAAGACCTATTGGTCTTGGGTCGATACATCCCGTACTTTGGCTGTCCAAAGTTAGTATTATTTCTGTAAGTCCTAACAGGATACCATCTTGTAGATTGACTATGAGGCCATCCAAACCTTCGTGAATTAAATGAATTATTACTCATGATTTGGTTGTTAACAGGGAAAAACTGAGATCGATTTCTTTGAAAACCTGGATTAGTCCAATGTCTGAACTTTGATGAGTTTTCATTTTTACCATTATAGTGATTACCGTTAGTTCTATTCTCAGTTTTTGAAGGCCTCATACATCTGAATCTCTGCTTCAGAGGGCAATCAACAATTAGGTGTCCTAATTGATTGCATCAGAAACAACTCCTGTGTTCAACTTTCTTATCAATAGTTGTCTTAGATGTTGAGGCTGTATTACCGCCCGTTTGTCTAACATATGGTGGGACATACGGGTTTAGTGGAGAATTCTTTTCATATGATTTATGTTTCTCTCCACTTTTTGGTAACACGGCCTCTTCTTTTGTCTCACTCGACTCGGATGACTTGTCCGAGTTTGATGAGACAGGACTAGGAACAGAAATCTTAACACTCGAAACAGGCTTACTTGTTTCTCCTTTACTAACTTCTGGTTCTTTAATAGTAACCTTAACCGGAACTGTCTGACCAAAATCAACATCAACAGATTTCTGATTACTAGGATCATAAGTATAGCTATGATTGTAAGGTGGTGAAACTTCATGATATCCAATTCCTCCCCTTTTAACTGGGAACCTTGATCACTAACGAGGTGATCAAGTATAGCGGAGGAATTTCTAAATTGCTCAAGTTTCCTGTTTAGTTCCACCACTTTCACCTGGTGATCAGCTATCTGTTTATCCCTTTCAGCTATTAGTTTGGTTTTCTCTTCTAACACTTCATAGCTAAGATCAATTACTTGTATTTTCTCAGCTAGACTGGCTTTAAGACTTCTAATATCTTTCTCACTAGCTTTTATTTTTACTTTATAACTGTTTTCTCTAGCTTTAGTGAAATGATGATCTTCATTTAATGTTTTAAATTGAGCATCCAAACTAACAAACTGATCAGTTATAGTTGTCAATTGTTCAGACAGATTTTCACATTTAGTACAAGGGAGTTTGGTACTTACCTCGGAGAGCTGGTCTGTCACTTCTGCCATGTAAGCTTCATTTTCGCCAGTCACTTTCTCACTATCTGCAGTTTCGATGTTCGCCAAATTGGCCTGTTCGAACACTTCTTCAACATGCAGATTCCAGTTGTATTCCCCATTCTGTCTGGATATCATGTCTCTATTCTCATTACCACCCCCACTCTGTTGTGTAAACCTGTTTTGACTGCGTTCTACACGTTCATTTGTGCACTCTTTCGCAAAGTGTCCATTTTGTTGACAGTTATAACATCGCACCTTTGACTTGTCAAAACCTGGTCTTTCACCAACAAACTTTCTACCTGTCTTCTTCATAAACCTCTTAACTCTTCTCACAATCATCGCCATCTGCCACTGCAGATCCATCTCTTCCAGATCATCAGCATCGATCTGATCATAGTCTTCGTCCAAAGTTGCAGGATCAACAATCTTACCCTTAATGTAATTTTCATACGAAGCAATGAAAGATGCATAGAGAGCAAACTACTGTTCAGCAGATTTAACACTCATGGGCATCTTTGAGTAGTTGTTGTTCGAAACACTTGGGGAAAAACTACCCTTGGTTGCTTGAGTTTTAGAAGCATTTGATCCACCAGCTATAAAACACACATCACCATTCATGTTGAGAGATACATGACCTTCATGTGTTGAGTTAGCGCCCGAGTCTCCCTTTGAGTAGTAAGCAGATGATTCAGACTTCGAACTTGAACTTGAGTTAACTTTTGCACCATACATTCCTGGATCCTGAACCTGATCAGTTGGTGTCTCTTTTCGAACCATGTTAAGTTCAAAAGTTCGTAGTTTGTTGACTGCTGTTTCCAAGTCATAGTCGGCAAACTCTTTGTCTTCTCTCATCAAGACAGTGTACATCTCCCATTTCGGTGGGAGAGCATCAAGAAGCTTTTCCACGATCTCATCTTCTTTGTAAGCAATGGAATAATTGCTTAGTTCGGTCATCAGATGATAATATCTTGTGATGATATCATCAAGTGATTCATTCTTCAAATACTTGAAGATCGAGAATTGGGTTTTGAGTAATTTAATCTTCGATGCACGTATCCCCACATTACCCTCAAAACGGTTTTCAAGTGCTTCCCAAAGCTCTCTGGCAGTTTTATACTTCCTGAAGGTGTGAAGAATTTCTTGTGGAAGAGCCATTGTTATTGCTGTATGAGCTTTGCTTTCAGCCTCATACATTTTCTTTTCTTCTTTTTCCATCTTATTGTATTTCTTTATCTGTTCACGACCCTCATACAAAGTAGTTGGTGGAATGTAACCGTCTTGAATGCACACCCACATCTTAGCATCTTGGTATTTGACATATTGCTCAAACCGATCTTTCTACGCTACAAAATCGGTTCCCTTAAGCATTTTTGGTGCCTTTGTAGCTGAGCCCGCTTCCACTTCCATCTTCACCAGTTCCGTAATATTTATTGAAGACATCTTTCACGAAACACAAAGAAACTCGAAAAATAAAATTTTATTCTTAACAGTACTGTAGGCGAAGTTAAAGTTAACTTCGCTTGAATTCGTAACTTCGCTCTCTTTTCTAAATTCGCCTGATTTGGCGAAGTTGTGGATAACTTCGCTTAAGTTAAGCGAACTTGTGAGGTAGGTGAAGTTGTGGGTAACTTCGCTTGAGATAAGCGAACTTGTGAGGTAGGCGAAGTTGTGGGTAACTTCGCTTAAGATAAGCGAACTTGTGAGGTAGGCGAAGTTGTGGGTAACTTCGCTTAACCTTATATCTTCGCCTAAACCCTACAAACAGTAGCGGCAACTTCGCCTGATGAACACGATGATTTTGCAGGTTTGATTTCTGGATTTTTCGAGGTATGTGAAGGTGTAATGGGTTGTTTTTGATGGTGGGAGGTGAGTACGACACAAAAACTTGGTAAACTCGTCCTGCGAATAGTCGAACGGAACGATTTCTACACCCGCGTGATAATCCTGAACCACACAATCACGAGCAAAAGCTCTGATACCAATTGTAGGTTCCCAGCCGGATCTACACGGAATATCTCGTTCTACGTAGGTGCGGAATCCCTACGTAAGACGTTACGAGCGTAGAAGACGATATACGTTAACACGATTAAACACACGTTACAATAAACAAAGACACGTTGTATTGCAACTGGAAACACGTGATATCTATCACCGATTACACAAAATTCAATAACTCGTTACAACTCGATCTGTTAATTGGTTACTAAACAAGCCGTAACCTAGCAGCTTATAAACACGACAACTTCGCCTGGCATGTTCAGGCGAAGTTGTTCCTAACTTCGCTTGTTCCACAAGTTCGCCTATACAAGCGAACTTGTGAGAACTTCGCATACATACAAAACACAAATCCAACTAACTCGATTACAGACACTAGACACTGAACTACTGACATCATGTACCAATAGAAACCTATCTTCATAACATCAATCAACCTTTTCAGATCTGGAAATCATCAGATGAACAGAGTCGCCCCAAAACGGGCCAAATATCACTGTTACATTTGATCTGGACCATTCTGACCAAATAAACATGAAATTGATGTTGGATCTCCAAACGAGTCATCAACCCAAACATCAATCCATAAAATTTTCTCTGAATCATCAAATAATTTCAAAACCCCCAAAAATAAATTCAACGAACTTCATCGTTTAATGTCCATGGTGGATTCAAGAGCGAAATGAATCAGTTCACCGATTAGTCTAAACGATTTGGTAACCCCGCTCTGATACCAATTGTCATAACCGAGCCCCGGTGTGGAAGCATGAATAGTCTATATTAACGGTTGAGCTCGGATCTAGGGTTAGGATCGAATCTCACTCATATTCACTCTTGAAAGATGTTTGGACGGATGAGGTGTATTGGGAGAGAGCCTGATTTGATTAACAATCAATAATAGGATGAACAATTGTAATCAAAACACAAACAAGATAGAAATGGTGGTATGATAATACTAGTCGAATGATTCTCATAAAGATGAATCACTCATACATACATTCGATTAAAGATATCAGCCGCCACCAGAAGGCTCATCCTAGAGGCGGAGACTCTCTCAAAGGGATAAAACCCTAGATCTCACTCAATACACAATACAATCACTCATACTTGACAAATGAATAAAAGCATCTATTTATACTAGTCTTCAAGTCATCCACCCTTGGTTGAGACCAAACAATATATTTTTCACCCACAAATTAATTCGATGCGTCGGTCTAAAACATAAGTTCCAACAATTGACCAAATAGTTGAAAAACTTTCCGGTCAAAAATATTATTGTTTTTGGATAGATATTCGGGTTACAATCAAATTGCAATTCATCCCGATGACCAACATAAGACCAACTTCACGTGTCCATATGATACTTTTTCCTTTAGGCGAATGCCATTTAGACTGTGTAATGCCCCGGCTACTTTTCAAAGATGCATGATGAGCATCTTTTCTGACATGGTCGGGGAACCACTTGAAGTTTTCATGTATGATTTTTCTATTATTGGCTCAACATTCGAGACGTGTCTCGTTGATTTATAAAAAGTTTTAAAACGATGTGTTGAGACAAACTTGGTGTTGAGTTGGGAAAAAAAGTCACTTCATCGTGCAAGAGGGCATTGTGTTGGGTCATGTGGTTTCAAGTAGGGGAATGAAAGTTGACCAAGCTAAAATAAAAGTAATTTCATCTTTACCACCCGTGAAAAATGTTAAAGGGGTGAGATCGTTTTTGGGGCATGCCGGATTTTATAGGAGATTCATTAAAGGTTTTAGTGCAATTTTAAAACCTTTATGTAATCTCTTATTGACGGATGTCCCCTTTGAGTTTACTGATGAATGTTCGGAAGCTTTTGACAGTTTGAAGGAGAAGTTGGTACAAGCACCCATTCTGCATTCACCGGATTGGTCAAGCACGTTTGAAATCATGTGTGATGCTAGTGATAGCACGGATGGAGCAGTATTGGGTCAACGAGTAGAGAAAAAGCCGGTGGTAATATACTATGCAAGCAAAACTTTATCCGAGACACAATTATATTACACCACTACCGAAAAAGAGTTACTTGCGGTGGTGTACACCTTGGATAAATTTCGGCCGTATATTTTGGGAAGTAAAGTTGTGGTGTACTCGAATCATAGCGCGGTCCGGTATTTGATGGAAAAGAAAGACGCGAAACCGCTTTTGATTCGATGCGTATTATTGTTGCAAGAATTCGATCTTGAAATCCAGGACAAGAAAGGTTGTGAGAATGTAGTGGCGGATCACTTGTCTCAGATTCCACTTGAATGTATTGACTATTAGATAGAGATAAACGAACGGTTTCCCGATTAACAACTGTTAACCGTATCGACCGCACCGTGGTAAGCACATTTAGTGAGTTATTTAGCCACGAGATCTATGCCAAGTCATTGGGTGAAGAAAAGAAGGCAACGGTTCATGGCTCAAGTGAAACAATATATTTGGGATGAACCGGATTTGTTCAAGATTGGTTCGGATTAAGTTTTACGGAGGTGCATTACCGAGTCTGAAGTGTTGGAGGTTTTGACTCATGCACATGCATCGACGTGCGGGGGTCATTTTAGTGGTCAGAAAACGGGCTACCGGGTACTTCAAAGTGGGTTTTATTGGCCCACCATTTTCAAATATGCAAGTGAGTATGCCTGACATTGTTTGAATTGCCAAAAGATGGGTAGTATCTCAAAAAGGGATGAATTTCCATTGCAATCGATTTTGGCGTTAGAGATTTTTTATGCATGGGGTATTGACTTCATGGGCCCGTTTCCAAACTCAAATGGATTTATATATATTCTGGTTGCGGTCGATTATGTGTCCAAGTGGGTAGAAGCGGTAGAACAAGAACCAATGACCATTCAGTAGTTTGTAAATTTGTTCAAGTAAACATCTTTGCTCGGTTTAGTATCCCGCGGGTTATTATTAGTGATGGTGGGTCGCATTTCAAGAATTTCAACTTTGGGAAACTTTTAAAAAGGTACAATGTGAATCACTGAATTGCTACTCCTTATCATCCACAAACAAGTGGACAAGTTGAAGTGTCCAATCGCCAAATTAAGGAAATTTTGATGAAGACGGTGAGGGTCGATAAGAAGGATTGGTCTTCTAAGTTAAATGATGCATTGTGGGCATATCGGACCACCTACAAAACTCCTATTGGCCCAACTCTTTATCAGTTAGTATATGGGAAAAGGGTGTCATTTACCAATGGAGTTGGCACTTAGGGCATTTTGGGCAATCAAGAATGTGAATGTGGATTATAAGGAAGTGGGTGAATTGAGAAAGTTGAAATTGAATGAGATTGAGGAAATCCAGGATGAATCATATGAATGTGCTTCCGCATATAAGACAAACTAAAAAAGGTCCATGATGCAAAGTTGAGAAAAAGGACTTTTGAAGTGGGTCAAAAGGTGTGGTTGTACAATTCAAGGTCAAAGTTGTTTCCGGGTAAGCTAAAAAGTAAATGGATGGGTCCATATATCATCACAAGAGTGGGTCAGTTTGGTGATGTGGAGATAGAAGATGTTCAAGACCAAACGAAACAAGTGGTGAACGGTCAAAGACTTAAACCTTACTTGGAAGGAAAATACATCAATATGCTCGATGTGGATAAGGTGAGTTATTTGTTAAGCTCATCGGATGAGGAAACAAATTAAGAGGCCAAGGTATGTTGTATATTTTAGGTTAGGTTAATTTGATTTTTTAATAAGTTTGGTTTTAAAAAATACTGTTCTTGTCTTAAAGTGAGTTCGACTCGAGTGTGGGAAAATTTTAACAAATTTCCTTTCCATGTTGGGGACAACTCGGATTTTTCAATGGGGGTAGGGTAATTTTTGGTTTTTACAGGGCTACCGTAACCTACCGTATCCACCGTAGGCTACGGTGGATTGAAAATCCTTACGCTGGATGCAAACTGTCGAACGGTAGGAATTTTAACCCAGGGTCTACCATAAGCTACGGTGTCCACCGTAGCCTACGGTGGACGCTGGGCAGCTGGGCAACGATTCGTAAAAAAATAAATAAATAAAAATAAAAAAATATATATATTTTTACAATTAATCTACACCACAGAAACGAAAATTAGTCATTCACCACACATTTTAACCACATCTTCCTCATCTCTTCAAAACCTTCAAACCCTAACTCCCACTTCATACCATCATAACTTTCTCATCTCCTAACCAATTCAATCGATTTTTGGGTCTATTTTGGCTAGAATTTCACAAGGGTTTCAATTATATCCTGATTTGAAAGAGTCTCTTGTTTTGCTGGTAGATTTTTGGACAATTAGGTTCGAAAATTTTTGGGTTTTGGTTATTTGAAGCTTTCTTCATCTTCATCTTCTACAACACCAAGGAATGTGATTTATTTTCATTCTTGATGATGTATTGCAATGAAATTTTAAGTTGTACATAGTTGTGTCTATATCCACACTTTCTTGAATTGTTGAATGATATGAATATTGAGTTTGAATGGGTTATGGTTGAAGATGATTAATACGAATTGAAACATAATTATGGGCAAATTGTTGGTTACATAGGGGACATAATGCTAAAATTTTTTGAAAATTTGAAAAATTAAATATGTGTCTAGTTAGCATCTTCAATCATAATGTTAAGCAAGTGTGGGGATGTTTAAGGTTGAAAAGTGAATAACTTGCTCTTTTGTTGTTGTTTGTGTGTTCAGAATGGGTCGAAAAGGGAAGGAACCGGTTGGGTCTTCAAGCAACCCGGCTTAACAACCAAAAAGAAGAAGACTAGTCCTTCAAGCAGAGATGGAAGAAGAGGAAGGATCAAAGAGGCGAAAAGCCAATCTGGAATTCAGGGTCTTTAGCAGACCAACCGCGGGAGTGGAAAGCGGTATTATTCCATGATCAAATGAACTCACTAATTCAGCGTAAAGAAGCATTTATTTGTGAAAAGGAGGTGAGGGAAATATATTTTGGTCCGTTTGGGGTCACCGAGAAGTTCCGAGCATTGGGTTGGGAAGCATCCTTGAAGTGTTGGGACAAGGAATCAACTAACTTATTTGATGTAGAGATACAAGAATGGGTGGATACTTTAAGAAGGGTTACAGGTTAACTAGGTGGAAATGTCATTCGATTGTTTGAGACGAGTGGCGAAGTTTGATAGTAAGCCGCAAAACCAGTATATGTGTCCGGATTTGAACGATTTGTATTTTGCACCGGAGAAGCACCCAATATAGAACACCATGTTGGATTATTTGTTTTTTCCCGAGACATACGCCGGGAAACTGTACTGAAAAAATTTGAGGATGGAAGCAAAGTTGATGTTGATGATAAGCATCCAGAATATCATTCCACGTCGGGGTGATAGAATCAAGGTATGGTATCCTGAAGTACCAATCTTATACATGTTGTTACTTGGATTACCGATTATTCCATATCGTTTCTTGGTAATGAGTAATATATGGAAAAGCTGAAACAGTGTGGATAGAAAAATCATACCTCGTTGTCGATTGATCACGACATTGTTAAAGAAGTACGGGGCAATTGGTGAAGTTGATAAGGGTTCTTACAAAAAGTTCAAACCATTCGACATTACACGATTGGGGTCCGGTTGGGTATACTCACAATCCGAACGGTACTATAAGTTGAAAAGTGATGGAAGAAGATGGAGAGAATTGAAAGATGATGCACGATAATTGAATGCGGGTGATGTGAGAAAAAATATATATATAAATAAAACACAAGTCGCAACTAAGCTTTAAAAACCAAACAATCTATCCTAGTTCACACAAACGGCAAGTGTACCGGTCGCGTATAGCACAGATGAGGAAAGTCCGGATATCGAACTCGAAGACACGTGAAAACATTTATAATCACTACACTCTAACCAAGACTCACCAAAATATTTAATTGATTTTTTTTAGATTAGATTTAACTATTTAACTTAACTAAATGAAAACTTTTAACAAAACTTCGGAAACTTTGACTGCAGTGATAAAAACGTCTACCTAGGTAAGAATCATATTGAAGAAGATGACAAGACAATGGATTGAAAACTCTCACGACACCGGTTCTAAAGAATGACACAACTAAGGTTCGCTCAAGAAGGTCAGATCACCTCTCGGTCTCACTAACAAACTCTAACTTATCTTATTTGATTTTAAGAACAAACCGGGAAAACAAATTATTAACGTGTTCTAATGCTGACTCACCTCTCGGTCTCACCGACCCCCAATACTTTCATAAAACAAACAATTAAGCATAAAAACCATGATAAAATCATAAGGAAAGTAAGTGTGTTTTACAACACATCAGCGGGTGAAGAGGATGAATCAAAAAGTGAAGATGAGATAAGTGGTGATAAGGCGTATCAAGATGCGCCAAATGTAGCTCACATGGATGCGGGTCACGCAAGACCGAGTTGGAATGAGAGGCAACCGGGTATGCAGTCGGGTTATGTGGGATTTGCGTTTGACTATGCACACAAAGGCCATATGATTCGAATTGGGCCTATCAAGGGACTATGCAAGAGGTGGTAGAACGACAAAGACCACCTACGTTTGGCAATTGGTCCGAATCTTCTCAAACCATATTTGATCAACAAACTTTCATGGTGGCAAGTATGTATAAGGTGTTAAAGAAAAATTATGATCGCCAAGAGCAATGGAACCAGACTCATGCTTATGCCTTTGAGAACGAGATAAACAGCAGGTATATTGATGATCGTAATTGCACGATGTGTGGCATGCGGGGCAACCAGTTGTGGCTGATCCGCCATTCATGGACTACACTACTTTGCCACCATATGATGGAAGTGTGTCATACCCGACTCCACCATTCCATCACTCTAAGTGGGTGGATCCCAATCAAGGTTCGAGTCAAGGTTTGTTTAGAGTTTTTGTAATAAGCCGGATCGAATCGTTGAGCTACTTTCAATATTCCATTCCGTACCCAAACACTTGGCCCCGTTACAACCCATAATAAGCCCTTTTGATTTGTGCGAGTGTTTATTCAATTATTAGGTGGAGGTTCGATAGTTACACAAGCTTATTATAGTAGATTGGCACACGTGCAGTTGGGTGTAATAGCACATCATGCTAGCTTTGAGAAAAGTATTGAGTGGAAAGTTCAAGAGGGGCGTGTTTGTAAGGCCCCGTTACCGGTGCCTCACTTTAATGTTATATTTACTAGTAAACGCAGTTCATAATATCAGAGTTAATAAAAACAGTCGCGGAATATTAAAACATTCAAACCATTATATTACATAACCATCCTTTCTTGTCTTAATGGGCATTCAAATTATTTAAACATAAAACATTGTCTTTTAAAATAACATAACACTTCCTTGAGATGCCAGCTTCTTCAAGTCCATGTCATGTGTCTCCCCTTATGCAAGTTGACTCATTCTACTCACCTGCGTGTATACTAAAAGTCAGCTACGCTGAGTGAGTTCTAGTAAATCAGACGACATACAATACATCCACAGACTGACATATGCACCCGAAGGTACACACCATCATATTTTCTTACATGCGTACATACATTTGTACTTTCGTCTTTTCTTTCATACTTACCTAATACTTCCATTCGTACATATATGTTTTAAGAGCATTTCGCTCTATTAACTTTGTCGATATTATTAGGGTCGGTTCCCTACATTTGCCGATAGTATTAGGGTCGGTTCCCTACATTCGCCGATACTATTAGGTTCGGTTCCATTCATTCGCCGATACTATTAGGGTTGGTTCCCTACATTCGCACTACAATAACATACATGTCCTTTACATACATTCCTTGACAATACGTGCAATCTCTGAAGAGCGTTCACGTACCATCAACATATCATACATACATTATCCATACATCATATATATTCATACATACATCATTCATACATCATTCATACATCATACATATCAATCATGCCTTTAACTACCACTTGACGGCACATGCAATATCCGAAGATCGTTCATACACCGTCAAGCAATCATCATACATAAATCATACAAGGCATACACTTACCACTTATGGTAAGTGTATTAACTATCACATCGAGTATGCACACGGCCCCAAAAACATAACAAGGAAGTGGGGATAGAAACTCACCTAAATTCGGTTGCGTTCACCGTTTACGGTTATTCCCTTCTTGAGCTGTGCACGACTAACTGTACAATAATTATACGTATCAATAAACTATCACTACACATATCGTCTTTCTAGTCTAATTATAACCCTCAACGAACGGGGGTCCGGGGCAGCGCCCCTGGCAGCGGGGTCTAGGGGCGGCAGCCCCTAGCAGGGTCCAAGGGGCAGAGCCCCTGGCTGGGGTCAGCTTGGAAAAATTTTATTTCTATTAACCGTCTTATCACATTTTCCATTAACATTTCGAATCATTAATTATTTGCTACTTAAAAGTCCAACGGCTTCTTTGTAATTAAATCATTCTTTTCTAAGTCCAGGGACTGCTATTGTCATTTCGTCATTCTGCTAAACTTCTAATTCGTTACATTTCTCTTAACGAACTGGTCATAGTAACGAACTGGACCCTCTAACGAATCAATCCATATGGCGAACCAGTCCAAGTAGCGAACTGGACCTTCTAATTCGTTATCTCTATTAACGAATGACTATAACGAATCAAGGGTAATTCGTTATCTTAATCCTTTAACGAATTGGATACGAACTACAGCTAGTTCGTTAATCGTTCCATAGTGAATCAGCTGGCGAATTACCTCTAATTCGCTAGTTATTTCTTAGCGAACTAGGGTTAGGTCAGGGAATGTCAAAACATTCCCTGACATTCATAACTCGTATTAACTTTTCCGGCGCCGCCGCCGGAAGTTCGCCGAAAAACCGCAGATTCGCCGGAAAAACGAGTTCTAACTCGTTTTTCACCGTTTTTCGTCCCGTTCGATCCAGATTTGAGCTAGGGTGACCCCTAAGCTCATCATAGGTTCGGTTTATACCCGATTCCACCCGGAACTCGTGACTTAAACGGTTTAACGGTGTCGGCTCGTCGTTTTGTGATTATATCTAATAGGTTTAAGCTCATACAATATCATAATATAATTACCTTGGATCAGGATCAGTTTCCTTGGTGATTCCGGCTAGAAAGAGACTAGAGAGAGAGAGAGAGCTTAAGTGCGTGTTTTGGGAGGTGTATGGAATGTGTGAAATGAATGATTTATGGGCATTTATGACTTATATAATTATGGATCATGGGCTTAAGCCCATGGTCCTTTCCTCTTTCTTTCATAGCCCAAGTCCATAACCATATCCATTTAAAAACCAAACAATCTATCCTAGTTCACACAAACGGCAAGTGTACCGGTCGCGTATAGCACAGATGAGGAAAGTCCGATATCGAACTCGAAGACACGTGAAAACATTTATAATCACTAAACTCTTACCAAGACTCACCAAAATATTTAATTGATTTTTTTTTTAGATTTGATTTAACTACTTAACTTAACTAAATGAAAACTTTTAACAAAACTTCGGAAACTTTGACTGCAGTGATAAAAACGTCTACCTAGGTAAGAATCATATTGAAGGAGATGACAAGACAATGGATTGAAAACTCTCACGACACCGGTTCAAAAGGATGACACAACTAAGGTTCGCTCAAGAATGTCAGATCACCTCTCGGTCTCACTAACAAACTCTAAATTATCTTATTTGATTTTAAGAACAAACCGGGAAAACAAATTATTAACGTGTTCTAATGCCGACTCACCTCTCGGTCTCACCAACACACTAGCCTAATGGAAACGAATACTACGCAACCAAGGATAGAGGAACAATTCAACTTAACTTAAACTAGACCAACTAATCGCTCAAACACCCAAACCCGACAAGAACAAAACCCGCTCTCGCGCGATCTTAATTCTAACAAGTAAAAGTAATGAGACGAGTTTACTTCTTATCACCTCTCGGTCTCTAAGAAGGTGTTTCACAACTGATTTTATCTAATTAATTTACCCACTTATCCCTACGGTTGTACTTCTTGCAAATAAACCCTAAACACAAAGTAAAGAGCCTTAAACATGCAACAACTAATCAAAACCGATTCAGTTAATTAAAGCATGAGGTTATTAGGTATAATCAAACAAAACACAGCCACCAAACACAATCTAATTTACTATTAAATCAAACTTTACATTAACAATTTAAGCCATGATAATTCACAATCCATATTACTAGTCAAAACCTAACAATATTCATCAAACCTAGGTAGAACAAACAAGATTAGCTACTCATTAAGTTTGGACAGCAGCATACATTCGAATTAAACATCATATAACTCATCATAAACATAAGAAAACTCATTCAATGATCAAGAACAATCAAACACAAATCAATCTCTAAGTAACTTTCAAAACAATCCAACAAAAAGATCAAACTAAACAAGTTAGGGTTCTTGAACAAGAAACAAAGTTTAAAGATGATTACTTAAGGTTTATGAGCTGAGTTTATGGATTTATAAGACCTTTAGCTGCTGTATAAAACCCTCCTTGGTGTTCTTCTTCTCTTCCAGCCGTCACAGCCACCAAACCCTAGCCGCCACAAGCTTTTTCTTCCTTCTCCTTGCTGCTGCCGATCGCAATCTGCCTAGGGGGTTGGGGCTGCTGAATTTCGGGATTTAGGGCTGTTCTATGGAAGAAAATTAAGTTAATTAACTTAATATAATATCATGTAAGGCTTCTAACTTGTGGGCTTGGGTCGGGCCATGAGTTGTAGTTTTAAAACTTGACCAAAAAGGCCCCTAGAGTCCTCCAACTTAACTCTTTTTTCACCATCTTTCATAAACCTACAATTAACATTTAAACTTTGTAAATGTTGCACTTAACCCCCAATACTTTCATAAAATAAACAATTAAGCATAAAAACCATGATAAAATCATAAGGAAAGTAAGTGTGTTTTACAACACATCAGCGGGTGAAGAGGATGAATCAAAAAGTGAAGATGAGATAAGTGGTGATTAGGCGTATCAAGATGCGCCAAATGTAGCTCACATGGATGCGGGTCAGGTGAGACCGAGTTGGAATGAGAGGCAACCAGGTATGCAGTCGGGTTATGTGGGAAGTGCGTATGACTATGCACACAAAGGCCATATGATTCGAATTGGGCCTTTCAAGGGACTATGCAAGAGGTGGTAGAACGACAAAGACCACCTACGTTTGGGAATTGGTCCGAATCTTCTCAAACCATATTTGATCAACAAACTTTCATGGGGGCAAGTATGTATAGGGTGTTAAAGCAAAATTATGATCGCCAAGAGCAATGGAACCAGACTCATGCTTATGCCTTTGAGAACGAGATAAATAGCCGGTATATTGATGATCGTAATAGATGGATGCACGATGTGTGGCATGCGGGCAACCAGTTGTGGCTGATCCGCCATTCATGGACTACACTACATTTCCACCATATGATGGAAGTGTGCCATACCCGACGCCACCATTCCATCACTCTAAGTGGGTGGATCCCAATCAAGGTTCGAGTCAAGGTTTGTTTAGAGTTTTTGTAATAAGCCGGATCGAATCGTTGAGCTACTTTCAATATTCCATTCCGTACCCAAACACTTGGCCCCGTTATAACCCATAATAAGCCATTTTGATTAGTGCGAGTGTTTATTCAATTATTAGGTGGAGGTTCGATAGTTACACAAGCTTATTATAGTAGATTGGCACACGTGCAGTTGGGTGTAATGGCACATCATGCTAGCTTTGAGAAAAGTATTGAGTGGAAAGTTCAAGAGGGGCGTGTTTGTAAGGCCCCGTTACCGGTGCCTCACTTTAACGTTATATTTACTAGTAAACGCAGTTCATAATATCAGAGTTAATAAAAACATTCGCGGAATATTAAAACATTCAAACCATTATATTACATAACCATCCTTTCTTGTCTTAATGGGCATTCAAATTATTTAAACATAAAACATTGTCTTTTAAAATAACATAACACTTCCTTGAGATGCCAGCTTCTTCAAGTCCATGTCATGTGTCTCCCCTTATGCAGTTAAGACTTTTTCGTCCCTGAAAAAGATTTGACTGCAGTTGGATCAGAATCGGAAAATCAAAGTCAAATCAAACATATTGGTTAGATTTTAAAGCTCAGAGAAACACAAAAACCGCGATCATCGATATTGTTGTCCACTTAAACCCATGCCTCAATCTTTACCGGAGAAATAAGATCCGACAATAATATTACTTAGTGGTTTACACAATTAAGACCCGCTTATTTTCAGCTTTTACCGGACCAGACCACCCCAACTTGACTTAAACCTCAAAGTTAGCAGATTTAAAACTTTGTTGCTCCATATTTATGAATAGTTAAGACGATCAAGGGTATTGTTTATCCACCTAAGCTTAAGCATCAAAGTCTACCAAGCAGCCATTAGATACGATTAAGGTTCAATTAATTAATAGCTAGTGTTCCCCACAACATGACATACCCCCGTTATCAAGCAATACCCCAAATCCTTCACCATTGGTGAGTATGCAAAATTTCATCTGTAGGGCTTACATGTAGCGTGTCCCTTGTGGTCCGTTTCTTAATGGTAATGAGACGCGAGCAAGGGGACCCCACGTGGCTGACAGCGTGGATGATCAAGTCTGTAGTGTATTTGTACTTTTGTACTTTTGTGATCATGTTTATAGACTTATAAGGGTTTGCTCTTTGGCTTTATTTTAAATATCCACAACCCTACTTAGGAATTGTGAATACCCAGATAAATAGATTGCATACAGACCCATGGTCTCCGGACCCGAAGCATCCCATCAATACAGGATTTAAGGTTATAAAATCATACGCCAATGAGGTGTAAAACACTAAACTAGCAGTTTAAGATTTATATCACAGGCTACACGGCATACTCTAACGTTAAACCTACCCAAGCATCATATGATAACGTATTCAAATTTTTAAAAACTCATGATATTTCCACTTTTTCATACCAAAATTCGAGGCTTGAGTATGGCACGACCTTTCATTGCTTATTTTCCACGGACAAAACGCTTTACCCACAAAAGATTTCCGTTTAACCGTTTTATCAAATTTGCCCTTTCATTTTCAGTGCTGAGCCTACCGACACATCCCAAGTTAAGTGTGTTTTCTTTTATTTATCTCATATTATTAGCAGTTTGAAAAACCGATTTACGATAAATATCATCATCTCCCACTTTAATGCAAAAGAAACTAAAAACAAAAGACATTTTTTTTGAACAACGTACAAAAACGAAAAACAAGTAAAAACTTTTTTTTAAAAAATTTTTTTTTCTACAACTAAGTAAAATAAATTCCCATCCCCACACTTAGAACGAAATCGTCCTCGATGAGAACAAGGAAAAGAAATAAAATAAAAATAAAACGTAAAGCATAAAATTAAAACTTGAAAGAGCAGAAATTAAAATAGAGAACGGGTTACTCCCCTGGTTTAGATGCAGATTCTTCATCAGCTGTGTATGACTCGAACGAACGACCGTATAGCATTTCATTTGCGGCCGCAACCTCGGGTGTACCAGTTCCAAAACGCCATCTGAGCTACCATGCGCATAATAATACCTGTAACAACTCAAACTCGCTCGCATGTAGCGGCGTACAAAACAGAAAACAAAAACATAAAAAATAAACATATTTTTGTGTTTTTGATTTTTTTTAATTTTAATTTTTTATAAATATAAATAAAAATAAAACAAATAAAAACAGATAATAAAGAGAATCATAATACAAACTCTACAACTCGGGCTGTCTCCCAAGTGATGCATCCATCACGACTATTCCTAGGTGAATGAGTCAAGGTAGAACACCTCGACTGTCTGATCAGTTATCGGCTCTCCTATGTAGTGCTTCAATCTATGGCCGTTCACCTTAAACCTCCCGCTTCGATCTTGTATCTCAATCGTACCATACGGGAAAACCTCAATGACCGTGAACGTTCCCGACCATCGGGATTTCAACTTTCCCGGGAATAACCTCAACCGTGAGTTATACAGTAAAACCTTATCCCCACACTTGAACTGCTTATTACCCTTCAATTTCCTGTCATGCAGTTCCTTCGTATGCTCCTAATACCGAAATGATTGTGCATATGCGTGATCCCGGAGCTCCTCTAATTCGTGTAATTGTTGGAAACGATTACCCTCTGCGGCGGGTAAATCAAGATTAACCCTTTGAAGGGCCCATGAAGCGCGGTGTTCCAATTCAACAGGAATATGACAGGCCTTCCCATAAATCATCCGAAATGGTGTGGAACCAGTCGGAGTCTTGTAGGCTGTACGGAAGGCCCACAGAGCGTCATCTAATTTATCAGACCAATCTCAACGATTTGAACCAACCGTTTTCTCGACAATACGTTTGATTCCCCGATTACTCACTTCTACTTGCCCACTAGTCTGTGGGTGGTAGGCGGTCGCAAGCCGATGGGTGACCCCATAACGCTTCAACGCCTTATCCATCTGCGAGTTGCAAAAGTGAGTACCTCGATCACTGATCAAGGCTTTCGGGACTCCAAAACGAGCAAATAGACTTTTTAGAAAACGGACTACAGCTCGGGCATCATTGGTGGGTAAAGCTTTGGCCTCAACCCACTTAGATACGTAATCGACGGCCACGAGTATGTATTTGTTTCCGCGCGAAGATGGAAACGGTCCCATGAAATCAATACCCCAAATATCAAAAACCTCACAAACCTGAATGGCATTCTGGGGCATTTCGTTTCGCGAAGAAATGTTGCCGACACGCTGGCAACGATCACAACTCTTAACGAACAGATGAGCATCCTTAAAGATAGACGGCCAGTAAAAACCAGAATCAAAGACTTTCTTTGCCGTAGAACTCACACCGTGGTGACCTCCAGTCGGTCTCACATGACAATGGCTCAAAATTTTCCATCCTTCCTTGACATCTACACACCTTCTAATAAGCTGATCAGCACCAATGCGGAAAAGATATGGATCGTCCCAAAGGTAAAATTTGATGTCAGCAAAGAATTTCTTCTTTTGCTGGTAAGGCATCTTTGGGAGGTATCCGTCAGCAAGATAGTTCGCGAAATCAGCAAACCATGGAAAACCTTCCTCTTGTGCAGTAACAAACATCAGACTCTCCGTCGGAAAACGATCGTCGATCCTAACTCCCGAATCTCCTAAATCAACTCTTTCTAGACGTGAAAGATGATCAGCCACCACATTCTCGGCCCCCTTTTTATCACGGATATCTATATCGAACTCTTGAAGCAACAGGATCCATCGGATAAGACGAGGCTTAGCATCCTGCTTGCTGAAAAGATATCTAATAGCGGCATAATCCGTATAAACAATCGTTTTGGACAAAACCAGATAGGACCTAAATTTGTCGAAAGCGAACACCACAGCTAAAAGCTCTTTTTCGGTGGTGGTATAGCTTTCCTGTGCACCATTTAAGGTCCGGCTCGCATAGTAGATCGGATGGAAATGTTTATCCTTCCGTTGTCCAAGAACCGCTCCGACTGCGAAGTCGCTCGCATCATACATCAACTCGAATGGTAACGACCAGTCGGGGGCAACCATGATTGGGGCGTTAATGAGTTTTCTTTTAGAAGATCAAAAGCCTCGATACACTGCTCAGAAAAAACAAATGGAGCATCATTCTCCAAAAGTTTGGTCATGGGTCTCGCGATTTTAGAAAAATGTTTGATGAACCGGCGGTAGAACCCGGCATGACCTAGAAAGCTATGAATTAATCTCACATAAGTAGGTGGCGGGAAGATTAGAAATGGTCTCGACCTTTGCCCGGTCAACCTCTATCCCCGCACTTGAGATTCGATGACCTAGAACAATGCCCTCGCGAACCATGAAATGACATTTTTCCCTGTGAAGGACTAGGTTGGTGTCAATGCAGCGGGACATCATCCTCTCGAGATTTGATAAACAATGATCGAAAGAACTCTCAAATACGGAAAATCATCCATGAACACCTCCATGGAGTCCTCGATCATATCATGGAAAATGGCCACCATACACCTCTGGAATGTGGCCGGAGCGTTACAAAGTCCGAACGGCATACATTTGTAAGAAAACGTTCCGTAAGGGCAGTTGAAAGTGGTTTTCTCCTGGTCGTCGGGAGCTATCGGAACCTGGAAGTACCCGGAGAAACCATCTAGGAAGCAGTAGTACTGCTGACCTGCTAAACGCTCTAACATCTGATCAATGAATGGGAGAGGAAAGTGGTCTTTCCTGATGGCATCATTCAGTCGGCGATAGTCGATGCGAACTCGCCATCCCGTCACAGTCCTCGTGGGAATAAGCTCGTTCCTCTCGTTGGTGATGACAGTCATGCCACCCTTTTTATGAACCACTTGGACTGGACTCACCCAAGCACTATCAGAAATGGGGAAAATGATCCCCGCATCAAGGAGTTTAATGATCTCCTTCTTTACGACCTCTTGCATTTTCGGATTAAGCCGCCGTTGCGGCTGGACGACAGTTTTGAAATTTTCCTCCATGAGGATTTTATGAGTGCAAAACGACGGGTTGATACCCTTGATGTCGATAATCTTCCATGCAATAGCCTCCTTGTGCTCTCGTAGCAGCCTCAACAACTTCTCCTTCTCGACCTCGGTCAAAGCAGATGCAATGATAACCGGAAGCTTCCTCTCTTCATCTAAAAATGCATACTCAAGGTGGGAAGGTAAATCCTTAAGCTCTAAGGAAGAAGGAGGACTCTCGACTGAAGGTCGGTCCATCGGATCGTCTCGTACGATCTCAGCAGACACGCCAGATTCAGGGGTATGCGACTCGGTGTCGTCATTTAAGGACTGATTGGTTACGGCAACCATTTCAATCTCCGGAATCTCCCTATCGAGAATCTGGGAGTCGGAGGCAGATCCTCCACAAATTTCGCTGAGAAACTCCCCGACATGCTCCATGATGGTATCAATGAAGTATAAGGAGTCATCAGCAGACTTGGGGTGTTTCAGTGACTGTCGAACGTCAAAGTTCTCTTCCCCAACTCTTAAGATTAATTTACCCTCGCAGACATCGATCAATGCCTGTGCAGTGGCAAGGAATGGTCGGCCTAAGATGAGTGGGACACTATCGTCATCGTTCATGTCCAGGATGACAAAGTCCACCGGGAAGATGAACTTGTCGACACGAACAAGCATGTTCTCGACCACCCCTCGGGGGTATTTCACAGAACGATCAGCAAGCTGGATACTCATATGGGCGGTTCGCCTAGACCCAACTTGCGATACACGGAATACGACATGACATTAATACTGGCACCAAGATCTGCCAGCGCATGGACGACCGTATTATCACTCAAGATGCAGGGAGTTGTGAAACTCCCAGGATCGGACATATTTTCTAGTAACTTTCTCTGCAAGATTGCAGAGCAACCAGCACTCAGAGGAATGGAAGAGACTTCGGCTAACTTCTCTTTGTTCGAAAGAATATCCTTAAGAAACTTTGCGTATTTGGGCATTTGCGTAAGTGCCTCAAGGAAAGGAATATTAAGATGAAGTTGCTTCAGAAGATCAAGAAATTTGGAGTTCTGCTCCTCGTCTCTATCCCTACAGACTCTCCCGGGATATGGGAGTCTTGGTTTGTAGACTCTCGGCGGTGTGCTGGGTAATGGTTGGTTCTCGACCTGGCTGAACTTCTGGGGCTGTTCCTCTGATGCACCTTGGCCGGTGGAGACTCCAACTGAATCTCCTTGTCTACCTGCTCCTCTACATCTACCACAGGCTCGTTAACGACTCCTCTCGTTGCCTCTTGAATCACGGGCTCGCTACGTGCCCCTCCACCGCTCCTTGTCGTCACAGCCTTCGCGAACGCCTTCGGATTTTGTTCAGTGTTACTTGGAAGTGTACCTAGAGACCTCTCATTTAGACGATTTTCTATCTCTCCTATCTGACGCTCAAGATTTTGAATTGACGCTCCTTGATTTCTCATGAATGACTCGTGCTCCCGGAATTTCTCTTGAGTTTCTTTGTGACGGGAGTCCTCTCGAGTCATGAGTTGCGACATCATCTGTGTCTACTATGCCATCATCTCCTCTAACATGGGCTTCTTCTCCCCACTACTCGTTCCCTCACCGGAATCCTGGAATAGGCTCTGACGTTGCTGGAAGCCGGACTGATTTCCATTACTCCAGTTGGAATTTTGGTTACCTCTCCACCCCGAATTATAAGAATTGAAAGAATGTTGATTTCGGTTTGGATTATTAACGAAGTCGACTGCCTCCTCCTGGAAACCTACGGGGCACTGAACAGTATCATGTCCCCCTCTACAGATCTCGCATAACTTACTTTTCACCTGCAAGTCCTTCACGATCTTTGCTAACGCTTCAACTTGTGCCACAAGTGCGATGCTCGTGTCGACCGAATGCATGCCGCGTGATAGGGAATCGACGGTTTTGGTACTCTTAACTGGCGGTCGCTGGTATCCACTCATGGCTAAACCGTTAAACAAGGCAATGCACTCATCCGTATCCTTCGTTGTCAGTAGGTTACCTCCTGCAGCCATGTCTAGCATACTCTGAGTTGCGTACGTCACTCCGTTGTAGAACTTCTCAACAACCGCCCAGTCTTGTAGGCCGTGGTTTGGACATAACGCAAGTAGATTTTTGAACCTTTCCCACGCCTCGTAGAAGCTCTCGGTGTCCTCCATCTGGAATGAATGAATTTGGTTACGCAAACGAGCGGCCTTAGCCGAAGGATCGTATTTTTCAAGAAATTGGGTCTGAATGGCAACCCAAGTAGCAATGGATCCCTGTGGGAGGGACTCAAGCCACAGACTCGCATGATCAACGAGTGAGAACGGAAAGATTCGGAGTTTGATGGCGTCTTCGGATACGCCGGCAAGATGAAACGTGTCGCAAATTCGTGTGATGTGAGTGATATGAGCATGTGGGTTCTCATGGAGTAACCCGTGAAATTGAGCAGAATGAGCAATCGTGTTCAGAACATTAGATGGAATCTGCCAAAACGTTTGAACTCCTATAGCTGGTGGAGTAATGCTGGATCTCGCGCCAACATCGACCGGACGGGCCCGGTCTGCAACTGTCCTCCTCGGTGGTGGATTCGCGTCGCCCATAATCCAATCCCTAATGACGGGTTCAGAAAAAGTAGGAGAAGAGAACGTATTACCGATGGATGTAGATGAACTGGAAGACGGTTTTGTACGACGTCTCTCAAAAAGCTCTATCTCTGGTTCGGAAAATCCTTCAAATTCTGGTGGTCCTAGAGATCGAGTACGTCGCATACAACTATTAAAATATAAAAAAGAAACTATAATTAGCTAAACTATTTTAAACTAACAAACAAAACAAATAAGAAAAAAAAGTAGTAAACAAGGCAAGTCCTAACTCGAGTCGTTCTTAATACGCCTATAAACGTGTCCCCGGCAACGGCGCCAAAAACTTGATGTGTGAAAATATATATATATAAATAAAACACAAGTCGCAACTAAGCATTAAAAACCAAACAATCTATCCTAGTTCACACAAACGGCAAGTGTGTACCGGTCGCGTATAGCACAGATGAGGAAAGTCCGGATATCGAACTCGAAGACACGTGAAAACATTTATAATCACTAAACTCTAACCAAGACTCACCAAAATATTTAATTGATTTTTTTTTAGATTTGATTTAACTACTTAACTTAACTAAATGAAAACTCTTAACAAAACTTCGGAAACTTTGACTGCAATGATAAAAACGTCTACCTAGGTAAGAATCATATTGAAGGAGATGATAAGACGATGGATTGAAAACTCTCACGAAACCGGTTCTAAAGGATGACACAACTAAGGTTCGCTCAAGAAGGTCAGATGACCTCTCGGTCTCACTAACAAACTCTAACTTATCTTAGTTGATTTTAAGAACAAACAGGGAAAACAAATTATTAACGTGTTCTAATGCCGACTCACCTCTCGGTCTCACCGACACACTAGCCTAATGGAAACGAATACTACGCAACCAAGGATAGAGGAACAATTCAACTTAACTTAAACTAGACCAACTAATCGCTCATACACCCAAACCCGACAAGAACAAAACCCGCTCTCGCGCGATCTTAATTCTAACAAGTAAAAGTAATGAGACGAGTTTACTTCTTATCACCTCTCGGTCTCTAAGAAGGTGTTTCACAACAGATTTTATCGAATTAATTTACCCACTTATCCCTTCGGTTGTACTTCCCGCAAATAAACCCTAAACACAAAGTAAAGAGCCTTAAACATGCAACAACTAATCAAAACCGATTCAATTAATTAAAGCACGTGGTTATTAGGTATAATCAACAAAACACAGCCACTAAACACAATCTAATTTACTGTTAAATCAAACTTTACATTAACAATTTAAGCCATGATCATTAACAATCCATATTACTAGTCAAAACCTAACAATATTCATCAAAACTAGGTAGAACAAACAAGATTAGCTACTCATTAAGTTTGGACAGCAGCATACATTCGAATTAAACATCATATAACTCATCATAAACATAAGAAAACTCATTCAATGATCAAGAACAATCAAACACAAATCAATCTCTAAGTAACTTTCAAAACAATCCAACAAAAAGATCAAACTAAACAAGTTAGGGTTCTTGAACAAGAAACAAAGTCTAAAGATGATTACTTAAGGTTTATGAGCTGAGTTTATGGATTTATAAGACCTTTAGCTGTTGTATAAAACCCACCTTGGTGTTCTTCTTCTCTTCCAGCCGTCACAGCCACCAAACCCTAGCCGCCACAAGCTTTTTCTTCCTTCTCCTTGCTGCTGCCGATCGCAATCTGCCTAGGGGGTTGGGGCTGATGAATTTCGGGATTTAGGGCTGTTCTATGGCAGAAAATTAAGTTAATTAACTTAATATAATATCATGTAAGGCTTCTAACTTGTGGGCTTGGGTCGGGCCTTGAGTTGTAGTTTTAAAACTTGACCAAAAAGGCCCCTAGAGTCCTCCAACTTAACTCTTTTTTCACCATGTTTCATAAACCTACAATTAACATTTAAACTTTGTAAATTGTTACACTTAACCCCCAATACTTTCATAAAATAAACAATTAAGCATAAAAACCATGATAAAATCATAAGGAAAGTAAGTGTGTTTTACAACACATCAGCGGGTGAAGAGGATGAATCAAAAAGTGAAGATGAGATAAGTGGTGATTAGGCGTATCAAGATGTGCCAAATGTAGCTCACATGGATGCGGGTCAGGTGAGACCGAGTTGGAATGAGAGGCAACCAGGTATGCAGTCGGGTTATGTGGGAAGTGCGTATGACTATGCACACAAAGGCCATATGATTCGAATTGGGCCTATCAAGGGACTATGCAAGAGGTGGTAGAACGACAAAGACCACCTATGTTTGGGAATTGGTCCGAATCTTCTCAAACCATATTTGATCAACAAACATTCATGGGGGCAAGTATGTATAGTGTGTTAAAGCAAAATTATGATCGCCAAGAGCAATGGAACCAGACTCATGCTTATGCCTTTGAGAACGAGATAAATAGCCGGTATATTGATGATCGTAATAGATGGATGCACGATGTGTGGCATGCGGGGCAACTAGTTGTGGCTGATCCGCCATTCATGGACTACACTACTTTTCCACCATATGATGGAAGTGTGTCATACCCGACGCCACCATTCCATCACTCTAAGTGGGTGGATCCCAATCAAGGGTCGAGTCAAGGTTTGTTTAGAGTTTTTGTAATAAGCCGGATCGAATCGTTGAGCTACTTTCAATATTCCATTCCGTACCCAAACACTTGGCCCCGTTACAACCCATAATAAGCCCTTTTGATTAGTGCGAGTGTTTATTCAATTATTAGGTGGAGGTTCGATAGTTACACAAGCTTATTATAGTAGATTGGCACACGTGCAGTTGGGTGTAATGGCACATCATGCTAGCTTTGAGAAAAGTATTGAGTGGAAAGTTCAAGAGGGGCGTGTTTGTAAGGCCCCGTTACCGGTGCCTCACTTTAACGTTATATTTACTAGTAAACGCAGTTCATAATATCAGAGTAAATAAAAACATTCGCGGAATATTAAAACATTCAAACCATTATATTACATAACCATCCTTTCTTGTCTTAATGGCCATTCAAATTATTTAAACATAAAACATTGTCTTTTAAAATAACATAACACTTCCTTGAGATGCCAGCTTCTTCAAGTCCATGTCATGTGTCTCCCCTTATGCAAGTTGCCTCATTCTACTCACCTGCGTGCATACTAAAAGTCAGCTACGCTGAGTGAGTTCTAGTAAATCAGACGACATACAATACATCCACAGACTGACATATGCACCCGAAGGTACACACCATCATATTTGCTTACATGCGTACATACATTCGTACTTTCGTCTTTTCTTTCATAATTACCTAATACTTCCATTCGTACATATATGTTTTAAGAGCATTTCGCTCTATTAACTTTGTCGATATTATTAGGGTCGGTTCCCTACATTCGCCGATAGTATTAGGGTCGGTTCCCTACATTCGCCGATACTATTAGAGTCGGTTCCCTTCATTCGCCGATACTATTAGGGTCGGTTCCCTACATTTGCACTACAATAACATACCTGTCCTTTACATACATTCCTTGACAATACGTTCAATCTCTGAAGAGCGTTCACGTACCATCAACATATCATACATACATTATCCATACATCATATATATTCATACATACATCATTCATACATCATACATATCAATCATGCCTTTAACTACCACTTGACGGCACATGCAATATCCGAAGATCGTTCACACACCGTCAAGCAATCATCATACATAAATCATACAAGGCATACACTTACCACTTAAGGTAAGTGTATTAACTATCACATCGAGTATGCACACGGCCCCGAAAACATAACAAGGAAGTGGGGATAGAAACTCACCTAAATGCGGTTGCGTTCACCGTTTACGGTTATTCCCTTCTTGAGCTGTGCACGACTAACTGTACAATAATTATACGTATCAATAAACTATCACTACACATATCGTCTTTCTAGTCTAATTATAACCCTCAACGAACGGGGGTCCGGGGCAGCGCCCCTGGCAGCGGGGTCTAGGGGCGGCAGCCCCTAGCAGGGTCCAAGGGGCAGGGCCCCTGGCTGGGGTCAGCTTGGAAAAATTTTATTTCTATTAACCGTCTTATCACATTTTCCAATAACATTTCGAATCATTAATTATTTGCTACTTAAAAGTCCAAGGGCTTCTTTGTAATTAAATCATTCTTTTCAAAGTCCAGGGACTGCTATTGTCATTTCGTAATTCTGTTAAACTTCTAATTCGTTACATTTCTCTTAACGAACTGGTCATAGTAACGAACTGGACCCTCTAACGAATCAATCCATATGGTGAACCAGTCCAAGTAGCGAACTGGACCTTCTAATTCGTTATCTCTGTTAACGAATGACTATAACGAATCAAGGGTAATTCGTTATCTTAATCCCTTAACGAATTGGATACGAACTACAGCTAGTTCGTTAATCTTTCCTTAGTGAATCAGCTGGCGAATTACCTCTAATTCGCTAGTTATTCCTTAGCGAACTAGGGTTAGGTCAGGGAATGTCAAAACATTCCCTGACATTCATAACTCGTATTAACTTTTCCGGCGCCGCCGCCGGAAGTTCGCCGAAAAACCGCAGATTCGCCGGAAAAAACGAGTTCTAACTCGTTTTTCACCGTTTTTCGTCCCGTTCGATCCAGATCAGAGCTAGGGTGACCCCTAAGCTCATCATAGGTTCGGTTTATACCCGATTCCACCCGGATCCCGTGACTTAAACGGTTTAACGGTGTCGGCTCGTCGTTTCGTGATTATATCTAACAGGTTTAAGCTCATTCAATATCATACTATCATTACCTTGGATCAGGATCAGTTTCCTTGGTGATTCCGGCTAGAAAGAGACTAGAGAGAGAGAGAGAGCTTAAGTGTGTGTTTTGGGAGGTGTATGGAATGTGTGAAATGAATGATTTATGGGCATTTATGACTTATATAATTATGGATCATGGGCTTAAGCCCATGGTCCTTTCCTCTTTCTTTCATAGCCCAAGTCCATAACCCATATCCATTTAACCCAACACTAGCCCGACTCAATATAACTTGTATTTTTATTTATTAACCGAAACTATAAAATGGGATGTTACAGTGTTGCGTGAAAGAAAAACAGGAAACGTGTTAAGTTTGGTTGAATTTCTAGATTTGATAAATAAATGCGTTAGTAGTGAAATTACGAAACATGTGGGAATAGGGTTTGACTTGAGACCTTAATCGAAATGCGTTTTGTTGAATGAGTTAACGATTAACTTTGAATGATTGAGTTGCTTGAGGGCAAGCAACGGGTAAGTGTGGGAATATAATGGGTGGTCCATGGGACAACCCTTAAGTGATTTAAGACCGTTAATAATCATTCATTAATTCAGTTTATCTTGTGGAAATAGATGACTACGTTTACTCGTATAATGGCAGGCAGGAAAAGCTAGATGATGAAATTACGAGAACATGGCGAAAACGGTGAAGAAAACGATAATGGAACGAAGAAACTATGAAGAAATCAAGAAACAAGGATTGAGAGTGAAGCCACCTTAGCTTACGGTGCCCACCGTAAGCTACGGTGGGGGCTGTAAGATTATAACTGCCGTAAGGCAGTTTTGCCATACCGTCAATTTTATGGAAGCCACCGTAAGATATGGTGGCCAACGTAGCTTACGGTGGGCGCGACGCAGAAGTTGTAACCGCTGTTATAACTTATGTTTTGGGACGACTTTTGGGATCATAATCATAACTTTTCATCTAAAGACTACCTAGACGCAATTTTGAGGTTCTTGAGATCAATTGTGAGGGTGGTAAACATTAAACACTTGTTTTTAATTTGTATGACTATTATAATCGAAGGGATGACGGACAGAATCATGCTCGGATAAACTCCTTTCTGTTTTCCCTCGGATTGTAACGTTTATTATGTTTGTTTGGTTGCATGTTTAGACAATTTTTGAGATATTGGTTTGATCTTATTGATTAAATTATTATGGTGTTGATGAATTGATTGTTAATTCGTTAGTTTATTGAGTTCGTGTTCTAAGCCGTCAATTATTGGTTTTATATGTAATCGAGATTAATCGGGAGGGACTCGGGATTAGATAATCTAATTGATATTTGAGTGATTACCTTGCGTTATATAATCGGAAGTACTTGATCTTCAGTTATCGCAATTGTTTACATAAACACGAACTTTATCTATTGTTCATCTCAGTTCAAACATTAACTGTAACATTCATGGAAACCTGAAACCGAGGAAAGACATATTTTCTCATATTGATTTTAGGATTATTGGATTAAAATAATCCCACTTTTCATGTTTTTGGTTATTTATTTCGCGTAACATGCCGGTAACAAAAATTGGGTTTTCCATGGTTGGAATTATTTGAAGATAAGCAGTGTGACCCTTCTTGTTAGAACTTGTGTAATGAATGCGTTCCGATACCTTAGCTTGACATTAGTGCAAAAATGATAGAGGCATTTAGGTATAACCTCGTCTGGATGAGTGAGAGTGCGGGTTTTGGGGGGTTGGGCCTCATACATTATACATATGAGCATGGTTAACGAGAGGGGCAGGGGGTTGATTTCATTAGAAAACATTTTTTGGACTTATACTTTCTTCTCAATCAACCCCGATGTTAAAATGCGAGACGATCCGACTTAGTAAGTTTTTTCTTTGTATTTGTAATTGTTTTAGTGCTCATCAATAGAAAGTAGAAAGTATTATGTTATTTGCATTATTGAAAAAAAAATGTGTTGGAGATTCAATGTTCAAGATATGATGTATTAAAAAAACGGAGAAAAAGAAAGAGAAAACAATAGTCGTGTATGTAGTTGTTATTTTATTTCATAGGTTTGTTTAGAATTTTTGTAATAAGCCAGATCGAATCGTTAAGCTACTTTCAATATTCCATTCCGTACCCAAGCACTTGGCCCCTTACAACCCATAATAAGCCCTTTTGATTTGTGCGAGTGTCTATTCAATTATTAGGTGGAGGTTCGATAGTTACACAAACTTATTATAGTAGATTGGCACACGTGCAGTTGGGTGTACTAGCACATCATGCTAGCTTTGAGAAAAGTATTGTGTGGAAAGTTCAAGAGAGGCGTGTTGCGTGAAAGAAAAACAGGAAACGTGTTAAGTTTGGTTGAATTTCTAGATTTGATAAATAAATGCGTTAATAGTGCAATTACGAAACATGTGGGAATAGGGTATGACTTGGGACCTTAATCGAAATGCGTTTTGTTGAATGACTTAACGATTAACTTTGAATGATTGACTTGCTTGAGGGAAAGAAACGGGTAAGTGTGAGAATATGAGTGATTACCTTGCGTTATATAATCCAAGTACTTGATCTTCAATTATCGCAATCGTTTACATAAACACGAACTTTATCTATTGTTCATCTCAGTTCAAACATTAACTGTAACATTCATGGAAACCTGGAACCGAGGGAAGACATATTTTCTCATATTGATTTTAGGATTATTGGATTAAAATAATCTCACTTTTCATGAGTTGGCCAATAATAATCTCACCTGAGTTATTTCCCTCTGGCAGTCCCACCTTTTTCATGTTTTTTGTTTTATGATCCCCCGTTAAAAATAGTTAACGGGGTTAACATTTTGTTAATGTGGCTAGATGAGTTGGCATTCACAAACCCCAAAAAACCAACATGGCTTTTCAGATCAAACACACACACCCAAAAACACATGGCTGCTACGACGTCGTTTTGCACCTAACCTATTCACACCGGAATATCCTCTAACCACCATCGAGCAACTCTACCGTCTTCAACCTCTATCCTGACCTTCACCATCCGCTCACCTACCTCTTTCTGGTTATCACTATACCGTCCGGCGGTGGTTGCGGCAACTTCCAACACCGTAAAGGTCGAGAAACCGGCGGTTTCCAATTAGGGTTCAGATGACATCAGATCGTCTTCTTCGAATTAGGGTTCAGATGACATCAATTTGTTGATCGTCTTCTTCGAATTACGGTTTAAAAGATGTTGCCTTCAACCTCTATCCTGGCCTTCACCAGCCGCTCACCTACCTCTCTCCGGTCATCAATATACCATCTGACGGTGGTTGTGTCAGCTTCCAATGCCGTAGAAGTCGAGAAACCAGCGATTTCGAATTGTGGGTTAATAAAATCAAAGAAAGAAAGCCATGTAGGATTTTTAAAATGCCAACTCATCTAGCCACATAAGCAAAAAGTTAACCCCGTTAATTATTTTTAACGGGGATCATAAAACAAAAAACATGGAAAAGGTGGGACTGCTAGAGGGAAATAACTCAGGTGGGATTATTATTGGCCAACTCATTAAATGTGAGAATTTAATCCAATATTCCTTGATTTTAAACTTGTTAAATTGTTTTTAGTTCTTATTGTTAAATCACATCAAACAACCAAATCATTGAATTTACTTTTTGCACTTAGTTTAATTTAGACAAATTTTATAGCTACTCAGTAACGCAATTTCACATACTCCCTGTGTTCGATACCCGCTTACCGCTATCTAATTAGTGTAATCGGTTTATTTTTGAGTGAGTTGTAACACCCCGACCAAAGGCGGATTATACATCGGGGCGCCACACATTGTTTCATTACTCGTGACACTATTGGGTGTCAATATTTAATAAATACATTCATTCGCGCACGCGCAGCGTAAACACAAGATAACATAAAGCAACATAATTCAACATATTATAAGGCAAAATATTCGAACAACAATAACTTGTCTTGATACATTTTAATCTAGGTCCAAAAGTAAAAACGTCCTACGTGTCCACAAGCTCCAAATGTAGCTACAGCAAACCTGAACATGTGTTAAAATAAAACGTCAAACACTTGCGTGTTGGTGAGAAATCAAGTTTAATACAATACATAGATAACAATAAATCTGCGCGCAACATGTGTATGTCTGGTTTTCAACAAGGGTGTAATCAGATCGGGATCAAGTCTAAGATTCATAGCTCATAGTCAATCTGTGCTCCCAATTGAGCATAAAACAAGAAAACTGTGCAAGTGTAAACAAAAGAGAAATCATAAACGATTGTTCTCCCGTGTTCATCTAATGGTACCATGAAAACTGCGGAATAGACCGACAAGACGGTTAATGATCCACACAAACAAATAAACAGCCAAGTCTACGTCCTCAACACAGGGGATACTGCGCGACTAAAGTTCATAAATAGTTTAAGACTCTAAGTTTGTATGAACACATGAACATCCCAAAACATTAAAAATAAAAAGGGATTAGGTACGAGATTACTCACTTGATAAACGGTGCGGTGAAAGATAAAGCAAGAACCAACTTTAAACAAGCACAAGTTAACCTATAAATAAGATTATTGTTTTAATGATTTGATTTAAGTCTTGATTATAAGTTAGCATAATTAATAAGTAAATTATTATATATAATATATATATTACCGGAAAAGCAGGGCAGAACAGAGAGGAAGACGGAGGCAGAGAGGGAGGCGGCAGAGAGAGCAAGGAGGAGGTTAAATTAAGTGTTTGTGTGTGATGTGTTAAGAAAATAACATTATTATTTATAGGGAAACCCTAGGGAACACAATCCCTAGAAAAGGGGAAAAGATCTCCAAAAAGTAAAAGATATCAAAAAGCATAAGAAAACAAAAGCAAAAGATATGGAAAGATATGGCAGCTGCAGGGGACAAGGGAAAAGCTGACAGGTAACAGTAAAAGCATGGGCGGTTCAGATAAAGGTACTGGTCAAGCATGGAAAAAGCAGATCTCAAAAGATAATGTCAGTCACTTTTTCTGTCAACCAATGGGGTTGGTGCGCATGCTGCGCCGAAAGTAACTTTTCAGACATAAGGCAGGTTAGGTCAACAGCACAGAAGTTAAGACAACATAAAAGCAAACGGCTAGATTAAACAGAAGGAAACTCAAAGTGTCACACCCGGCCCTGAGCGGCGGAAACAGCCGGGCGCGCGCGAGTGGGGATTGATAATTAAGCACGGGCCATTGCAAACATTCAAAGTAAGATTTTCATTGCGCATGAAAAGTTTAATACAAATACATTACATTGTTTAAAAATTACATAAAAACATCCAAGTGTAAAAACTGTTGAAGATTTCCACGCCATATCCCCTTGCGCGGCGGGAACAACCACGCGCATCGAAGGGATAGAACTAAAATCTTCCAAAAAGCTAGTTTTAGATGTTCAGCGTGAGGTGCTCTAAGTGTGACTCCATGCGCTACCTAGTTATCTCCTGAAAGACACGTAAAAACATTTGGATCAGTATAAACTGAGTGAGTTCACAAGTTTTAGTAACTTGATAAATCGTATTGCATCATAATCTTGATAAAAATCATTCTGAAACATAATTCTGATAGCATCATTAAAACACATGCTTGGTAAAACACAGTTCTATCAACACATTCTGATAGAATCGTTCCGCGGGTTACGCGCGAACATTTCTGGGAACTGTGCTCGTCTGTGTAAGTGGCGCTGCCACTACGAGCGAAACAAGTAATACCGTCCCGCGGGTTACGCGCGGACACATCTGAAAAACCGTGCTCGTCTATGTAAGTGGCGCTGCCACTACGAGCGAATAATACCGTCCCGCGGGTTACGCGCAGACGTTGTGCCGGAAAACAAGGCGCTCGTCTGCGTAAGAGGAGCGACCTCTACGAGCGGGCTCAAACCCATAGTACTGCCCCATGACCATACTAGGCACTCGTCTGTGTAAGAGGTGCGACCCCTACGAGTGGGCGGATCAAACCAGCAGTCCCTACCCTTAGAGTTCCAATGGTAAAGTGATCACTTACTCGAATCTGGTGCACTAACATCGAAAAAAAAAAACCATAGATAACCGTTCGCATTGCTCATCATGAAACATAACTTAAACACATAATCGTTTGCATAGCTTGTAAGTATACCATGATAAAACATTATTTAAGTACGTGTCCCTCGCCCCGAAAACAGTTTAAAAATAGTGAAAACAGTGAAAATAGGGGCTGTGAGACTCACCTGTGGTTCTTGTTAAGGGATTAATCGAGATTCGGGTTTTCTTGGTGTTGGCCTTTGAATTGAAGGTCTAGAATACGATTAAATAACAAGAAGTATATATATTAAGATCAAGAAATAAGAGAATATAAGGGTTGGAAAGTAGATCTCAAGGTTATATTCTCGGCTTACCTAGTAACAGGATCGGAAATGAAAACAACGGATGCTTGGGAGATGATTAGTGCAAGTTTGCAGTTCTTAAGAGAGAAGTTTGAAGTGTGTTTGGGTGATAACTTAGGTTACATATTTATAGGCAAACTCAAGGGAACACAATCCCTTGCTTTAGGGGATTGTAATCTTTTCATATCTAGGTGTAATGATGATAAAGTATGGAAATTATTATTATTTATTTAAAAGTGGAGTAGTGGATAAAAGATTTTGATTTGATTTGGTCAGGACATGCAGGTCTGGGGTTGGTGAGAATAGGGTGGCTGACAGTTGACTTTTCATGTTACAGTGTGCTTTTTCAGGTACTTTTGTCAGTGTACAGTAAAAAGTGGAAAATCTCTGAAACACGCTACTGTTTCCTTTTGGGCGGGAGTAATCTCCTTACGTCTGGAGAATAGACTAAGTGTTCTGTGCGTATCACTTTGTGCGCATAGCTTTCTGCGTGAAGGACATTTCTTTGCTGCGGGTAGGTGCGTAACCTTCTCGCAGTTAGGGATATTGAGTTTCATTTGTAGATTCTCCAGGTGGTCTTGGTATTTCAACATAGTGATCAGTTATGTTGAAGTCAATTCCATCTTGGAGCTTCAGACAAACTAGCTCTCAATGTTCCCGCCATGCGGGGAGGTTAGTTCCCCTTCCGCACGCGCATAGACGATTTGGGATGCACCCGCCTTAGCATCATGCGAGACGGTCAGCCCATTAGACAACATTAAGTTATAGAAACATAAAACCAATACACTCGCGCATGGCGCATATAACATATGCCCACGCAGGTTCTTAACATGGCGCGCTCGCGCAGGGCGCACATAATATGCCTGCGCTGACTAACATGGCGCGCTCGCGCAGGGCGCACATAACAAATGCACGCGCTGACTAACATGGCGCGCTCGCGCAGGGCGCACATAACAAATGCACGCGCTGACTAACATGGCGCGCTCGCGCAGGGCGCATATAACATAATTACCTAATATTTAGGTTGATTACTTGGTTTAAGGGATTGGGAATTTACCGGGTGTCACACAAAGGGTTTAGCGCGAGAAGGCTCGAGCGCACGCGCGGGGGCGAAGGCTGACAGAACAAACCTTAGCGCGCCGCGGGAAGAACTAATATCCTTGACGCGCCGCGGGAAGAATTACCATTCTTAGCGCGCCGCGGGAAGAACTTATGTTCTTAGAGCGCTGCGAGAAGAACTATAATTCTTAGCGCGTCGCGGGAAGAACTACCGTTCTTAGCGCGCTGCGAGAAGAACTACAATTCTTAGCGCGCTGCGGGAACAGTTCGCCTCGCGTATCGCAGGAACAGCTGGTCTTCGCGCAGGCTTCCTTGTAAGGAGTCTGGCGCGTGGAGCTGCGCAGACAACCTTAGGCGGGAAGAAACAAAGGACAAACAAAGAGTTAAGAGAAAAAGGGGGGGTTCAAGGCGTAAGGGCGGGACGGCAACAAGAGGGAAAAGAAGGCGGAAAGAGAGAAGAAGAGGGACGGGACGGCGGGAAGGAAAATATTATTATTAAAAATAAAGTATAAGTATAAATAAATATTAAATCATAAAAGAAAGAGATCGGATAAGGGAAACGGGTACCTGGGTCGGGTCGGATCGGGTCAGATGTCACATGAGTCTTCGACTTAACTTCATTGCCCATTTTGTCATAAGTTACCATTGAGTTTTTCCATAATTCTACATTCCAGCAAGAGTGAATAGCCAGATCAGCGCTGATTGCGTAGGCCCTAGGGCACTCCTTCAATCCCTTGATCATTGAAAGAAACAGCTTTTGCTTTGGATTAGTAGGGATTTCTATGGGTGTAAACTTATTGTTACCTTCATATCCCTTGATTGACATATGCAAGTAAAACAGGTCAAGTCAAAGATTGAATTTAGAATCAAGAAAAATAGTAAAAGCTGAAAAATATGCGAAGTGTTGGAAATCGTAATCACATATGGAAAGATGGAATCCCAGCCGCAAATAGTATTGTAATTGCAATCGCACATTAGTACTGTAGAAATGCATGTGCGACTGCATAATCTAAGTACGAATGCAATTGTCCTAAAAACGTGCTGGTGTGAATGCTAACTAGATGTGATTGGGGTTGTTTTAGTGACATGCGAGTGCCAATGCTAATTTAGATGAGATTGCGATTATCTTAAAGACATGCGAGTGCAAATGCTTAAGAAAACAAAATCTCAGATTTTTCTAATTCAACTAAATATTCAATTCCTTTAATATCTAGGCTCGCAAATGTGCCGAGGGTAAAACCCTTAAGTCAATTTATACAACCAGATCATTAACATACCTATATCTAAAGTAAACATTAACTGCAAAACATAGGTTTCTATGGATCACACGAAATCAAATTAATATGAGTTATGGAATTGCTATTATAGCGATATCATAACCCATAAATCATATTATAATAAAAATAACCTTAGATCCCAGATCTAGATCTTGAACAGTTTGGTTATGAAAGAACACTTATAAAAACCAGACAAGAATTACGTACCTTGAATCCCTTGAATAAGTTATCATGAATGCAAGTGTGTATGCGACTTGTAATCAAAACAAACGGTTTGAAAGCTAAGAAGATTTGAGAGTGTTTTCGGTTAAGAGTCAAAGAGGAGAGAAAAAGTGAAAAAGAAAGAAATATTTTCTTTTATAGGGTCTACTCTCTCGTGATATGGTCAAAGACTCTTGATATTTAAGAAAATTTTCAAAATAACCCTCGAGTTCAAAGACGATTTAGATTCAATCCTAAAAAGATCCACTCCAACCACTCAAGTCTTTAAGTTCCAAGCTTTCCATAAACCTTACACGAACGAACTTGACAGCAAAAAGCCCCATTTTAATAAAACACAAGTTTAATTTAATATGTACAAACACAAATAAAATTAAAAATCTTTTTGGTGTTTTTGACTATTTAAAAGATCAAAAATATTCACACAAGAATTTTAAAATTTCTTTTGAAGAGAAATGCAAATAAGAAAAATAATAAATGTAAATATTACGTAATTTTGAGAAAGATCGCAACATGGGATCATATTGACTGGAATGCCCTTTACAACATATCATTTTCAACAAATATTTTAGCACTAAGTCAAATTGAATGTTGATATATTTTTCCAATTTAAACTTACATGTATTTCAACAACTTTATGATATGATTAAGGTATAATAAAGCATAAACTTTGTGTGGTCCCCACCTATCGGAATAACGGTGCCTCAAATTTATTCTCAAGGATTATTTTGCTTCCTCTAGATCACCCCAACTTGATTTCAACCTCCTAGTATTTAGTCAAAAACTTTTAGAACAACAAATTTAAATAATATTTTAAGGGACTTATAAACATTTGCAAACATTAAAGGTTGAACCTTGAATTTACATGCCACGTATTTCGGTCTTACAAACCTCTCGTGCAAGGTGTTTATGACTAACTGCTGTTAGACTTATCGCCCCACCTCAAGTAGTTCTAATAACATTTTTGTATTGATCTTTAAACTTTGAAGCATATTTTGCAGTTTATTTTTGCTTGTTACTTTGAATTTTCATCATTTTTCATTAAAAATAGTAAACATTTTTGTTTCTCATGGTGACCAAACACTAACGGGCTTGAGTATAACTGGGTAACTATTTTCTTCCAATCATTTATAAAGATTTATCATGAGACATGCACATACTTTCAAAGAGTAAGACCACTGAATCAAGCATAGTTTTGTTTATATCACATTTGTTCTTAATTAATATGTAAAGCCTATGGAGCACATCAAATTATGAAGTTATTGCTCTTTTAGCCTATCATAACCATGTGCTAGGTGCATTCGGTCAATATTTTACTATCATATCCCAATAGTCGAATCAATTTCTCAAAATTTATAAGTTTAACATTCATCACTCCAGCTAAAAACTTGCTCTCTCTAAAACTAAGAACTTTCTTTTTAAAGCACAAAGTTAAAATATTTTTGGTGAGTAAACGAACTCATTTTCTCCCTCTAAATGTGTGACATATAAGAACGTATTTACAAATTTAAATAGATACAAAAACATGTTATGCAGGGATATTAATCAAAATTGATCATGCCAAGCGATTCGACGAGATATTCGAATCAGGCACGATCGAAATCTTTTGTGAAAAGATCTATAATGTTGTAATTAGTATGAACCCTTTCAGTATTGACAAGTTTACGATAATAGAAATCTCAAATGAAATGCATTCGAAGATCAATATGTTTTGTCTTTGAGTGCTGGACTGGGTTTTTGACGCTGCATCATTATCACATTTTATGGGAATGTTAAAGAAATTCAAACCATAATCCAGCAGCTGATGATGGATCCAAATGACTTGGGAACATCAATTAGATGCGGCTATGTATTCAGCTTCAGCAATTGATGTGCACATGGTCATCTGTTTCTTGAATTGCCAAGAGATCAAACGATCACCTAGGAACTCACATCCTCCTGAAGTTGACTTCCAATCAAAATTACGACCTTCATAATCACAGTCAGTGTATGCATGCATTTCCAAAGGAGAATTGTTAGGATACTATAATCCAAACCAAGGTTTTCGCTTTAGATACCGAAATATATGTTTGAAAATGGTTAAGTTAAATTCCTTTTGGTAGGACTAATATCTGGCACTATGACAGATGGGGAACATGATGTTTGACTTGCTTTTCGTGAGAAACATTAAGAAGTCAATCATAGTCCTATAAAGGTGTTGATCGACCGAATTTCTCAATGGATCTGGAGCTAGCACTGACCTTGTAGCAATGGGTGTAAGAAATGAATTTGCATTCTTGAGTCCAAACTTTTTAACAATGTCTTGAACACTGTTTTCTTGATTATATCAAGATTATGTCCTTCTTGTGTTTAACTTATATACCAAAGAAGAAAGTCTATTCTAACTTATATACCAAAGAAGAAAGTCTATTCTGGGGTGATCTCGTAGTTCTTGGTCTGTGAAGATGCGTTGTTAGGTGCTCCCACGTGTCAAAATGAATTGCAGCCTCAACCAGAGAGATCAACCTGCGCCTTTGTCTCCCAGTGAACTCATTACGAACTGACTGTGCATGACCATGGAGAAATCTCTACACAAATCATCATTCCTCAACCCGAAGATAATATCTTCAACATAGATTTAGACAAGAAATAGATCATCATCTACCTTCTTGATAAACAGAGTTTGATCAATTATACCTCTTTTGTAGCTATTTTCTAGAAGATGCTTAGTTAGAGTTGTATAGAAAGATCTAGGATCTTGGTGGAGGCCACAAAGGGCTTTGTCCAGGAGATAGACATAAAAAGGATGATATGGATACTCAAAACCTGGCGGTTAATTGACATAAATTTATTATTTGATCTTACTATACATGAGAGAAGTCTTGAAATCCATCTGATAAAACTTAAAATCCAAGAAGCATAAGGCAGAACAAATTCGAATGGCTTCAAGTCTAGTGACTCGGGCATTAACTTCATCATAATCAAGGCCTTCTCGTTGAGAAAAAATTTGAACCAATTTAGCCTTGTTTCGAATGATCATACCTATGTCGTCCTTGTTTCTAAACACCCATTTGGTTCCAATTGGACGCTTGTTAGTGGGTTTCTTCACATGCTTCCACACATTCAACTTCTTGAACTGAAGTAATTCTTCCTGCGTGACAGGAATCTTTGGTATCTATTTGCGAAATGAAGCATGCGAATATACATTTTTTTATGACACTAGATTTTCTTCTTGTCTGAATGCCTGCAGAGGGAGACCCAATTATATTTTCTATTGGATGAGTCTTGTGAATTCTCATTTGAGGGATAGGTTCCATTTCACACCCCCAATTTTCGACTAACAAAGTTTTACCGCGAGACATGTGACATTCCAGGATCTAGCCAAGTGTCATACTGAACAACTATTTAATAAAGTAAAAAAATATCATTTAATAAAACTCATTAATGTGACTAAATACCATTTCGTTGTAAGTGACGTTTGCGGAAGTGTAAAACAATTACAAGTTGTATATAACTAGTTCATAGTTAAATTTCCAAACACTACAATTCATGTAACCAAAATAAGTTTGGTTGTTTGACAAAAGCCATGAAACCACAATGCAGTGCTAACTCCTAATGTGCACGTTAGTTACCTGAGAAAGACTTGATAAAAAGTGTCAACACAATGGTTGTTGAGTTCACAAATTTGTATCTAAAACAAGTTTGTTAAATACGTAAATTATGTAAGCATTGTCTTATCACTAGTTAATTACACAAGTATTCATGATACAATAGTGTAGTGTCCATTGCGACCGAAGAAACATGTTCGTTTATGCCTCCCACCAAGTCTTTACCCTAACTTGGCAATGTTTAGGTCAATGTTACACCGTCCGACATCCAGTCGAGTTTTAGCGTGGGTGGGTTTATCAAACCCAGTATACTATTTAATATTAACTAGCCAGTTAACCTAAACACCCGCAATGTTTAGGTCAATGTTACACCGTCCGACATCCAGTCGAGTTTTAGCGTGGGTGGGTTTATCAAACCCAGTATACTATTTAATATTAACTAGCCAGTTAACCTTAGTTAATAGTCAAATGCGGGTGAGGACTTTCAGCTTATAAGTTCACTATGTATACCTGCGATAATAACAATCCACAAGATCCAAAAGTTTTGTGCATGCTTTCTCCCCCAAAAAGGAGTAATTAAAAGAGAGGGACCGTGAAACTCACTACAAAAGCGTTCTAAAATAAATTCAACAACTAAAGTGAAAATCCCGTACAAGTATCCTAGAGTATAACAAGTACGCGAGAAATGTGTGGTGGTTCCTAGAAACCCTAGTATCCAAACAATCCCATTGTTTAATAATGTTTGACCAAACTTTAACCGAGTTGACCCGGCATCCCTTCGATGAATTATAAACAAACATATTACTTTACAAGATGTTAGTGTCATTTTTAATTCACGAGTAAAAACGATTAAACATGACATGTAAGCTATGTCATCTTATTGCACTAGTCATGTAGCAACCGAGTGTTCACTTCTATAAGTGTTTTAAATCAGACCCATCATGTAGACAAATTAGTTTCTAAGTTTCCAACTATGTACAACACATCTATCAAGTCAAATAGTTCACAGTTGATCATAACGCTTATTATACATCATACTTAGCCATATTGAATTTGCAAGACAGATTTTGACTAAACAAAACTAATTTTTCTACCATGTCAAACTACCAATTCACATTATGAAACTATTACCATAGTAACCTACATGTATTAGGTTTACCAAGATATTTTTGTTATCTTTTTCCAATATTTACAAAAATCAAGAAAATTCATACAAGACAGAAACGTACATGCAGCTATTTCAGTGTGCAACAAAAAGCATAATTTCGGATAAAATTCTATGTTAACCTAAATAATGAAAGAATAATCGAGTTAGATCCTAACTCACTCCATGGTATTCCAGTAGCTTATTCAACCCAATTACCTTTGTCAAACTCAAGATATGTAATTAACAATCAAGACCAAAATATAATCTTTCTAAACAGCCCTGACATATAAGTTTGTAAAATCATAAAAGCGACTAATCCCGTGTCCAAATATTATTATTTCTAGTGTTCCAAAAACTAGACTCAAAGTAGTAGATCATAGAATCAAGAATCAATAACAAATACCAATCTAACATCAGTTACAATACCAACAATAAACAAAAACGAATCTTTCAAAAATCTGTTTCAATCTTTTCTCATACAAACTTTGTTTCTAATATGTGTATGAATCTAACTTACCAATTAATCATCATTCATCATCAAAATAAATATTTTATCATATTAATACAGAAAATCCTTGAACCATTTAGGGTTTTCTTATTCAATTAAAAATCAAGACAACAATACCAACTATCATGTTCAAATCCCAAATCTTTCAATTTTTAAGTTATAGTTCCATACATTAGACTTTGTTTGGATACGAAACCCATATCCCAATCATAAAACATAATAACAATCAATAACGTTATTCACCAAGATGGTCACCAAATAATCACAACAATTTTCTTGCACTTGATCCAATTTTTACCAACTTGAAGATGACTATTTGGGTGTGTTAGATACAACACAAGGAACTTCATCGTTTAAGGGAGACTGTGACTGAACAGGTTCAGTCACATTGGGATTTTGTTGACCATCAACTGCAAACTTCTTGGGTGTGGGATAAACATTATTAGCCGCTAAGTATTGATGTGCTGAAACGGTCTATAAAAACTTAATCTAACTTAGAAACTCTAGTTTTAAATTTATAAATCTAGACTCTCCTAATGCTAGACCACTAGACAGGCAAGTGTACCTATCGACTATAGTAAAGCCTAATGAAGTCCGGATGTCGAACCCACAGGACACTAGCGACACCAAAACTAGACTCTGACTAATAACTTAAATAAATAGATTTAATTGATTTTTGTCTTTTTTAATTATTAACTATAAATAAATAATACTTAAACTAAAACTGACACCGAAAAATCGGACTAGAACTCAAATAGGGGGAACAACTACCTAGGCAAGGAATCCTACTAGTCAACTCGTAAACTCTCGGAATTGGATTTATGATCGGTAACCGGATTCTAAAAATATGACACTAAGGAATAACTAAAGTATGCTAGATCTCCTCCCGGTCTCAACAACAATACCTAAGAACCCTAAATATCATGTAAGCTCAACGGTTTAATGGTTCGGATCACCTCCCGGTCTCACCTTACCTAACTATGCTAAGGTACCCAAATATTTAAATTACCTCCCGGTCTCTCTAATCACAAAACACCCTAAGGCGTAAAGGGGTATTCTATTTAATTCGGTTATAACTCGGATTTGTAAGAATCTAAAGGAATCTAGGGTAGCTCACTCCCGTGCAATCACTACCCAAACCCGCAAAAGACCAAAACAGGCGACACTTAATTACCTCCCGGTCTCTCAAGTGACAGAATATAAGGTATCTCTAAACTCGCAATTACCGTTCCTATGGAATACGTTAACAATATATCATAAACTAGTTGTAAACACACAGTAAACAACCTAATATGCATCCAAACATGAAAGACATTCACAAAGACGCATCTGGAACAATAAATTGATAATAAATTAATACCAAATACGCATATGCATCACAACCAAATAAAATAAAAACTTTACCAAAACATGAGTCAATCAATAATAATCCAAAACCAAAAATAAAACGAGTCTAAAAAGTATACATCCAAACTTAGGCAGTATAGCAGTTTAGCCGATCATAATTACGAATGAAACAAAGATAATATATTTATTGCGGTTCATCATAAAAAGAAATAAATATGATTGAGCTACTAGCCTGGTTAAATTAATTGAGCAGTGTGCCTGGGAGCTTTTTAATTCTTCATACGCTTGACTTTCTTGAGCTACCTTCCTTATGTTCTTGAATATTTGATTTCACGATGACTCTTTTGACGTGCTTGGCTCCACTTGAGGCGGCCGGCGGCCCCCCTTCTGCGTTTGACCTACCTATCAGCCATCCAGTTAATTGTGTTTTTATATGATTTTTTATTTTGGGCCAAGTTCAAATATATTCACGTTTCTCCTGGCCCTGTATATACTACCAAAATTAGTGAGCATCATAAAATATAAATCAATCTAAAATAATTAACATTAATAATTGTGATGTAGCATACACTTTACGTGAAATCTTTTTATTAAGTTTACTATATATTATATTTTAGTAAGTAACTTATAAATATATCATAAGTATGTGAAAATGACAATAACAAAAAAAACACAAAGCTTGTTTTAAGTTTCACTCATCAGTCTCAAGTTTAATGAAAACACTCCATACTAACTCGTTGGCTCTTTAAACCCTCAAAACCCAAACATGAGCCAATTAGACGAATTATTTAATAAAATTAACTCAAAAATGTAAGGAATAGGTATAGTATATATATATATATATATATATATATATATATATATATATATATATATATATAATTTAGCCCATATCAAGTATAAAGAATCGGAATCTGAATCATCATCAATCAAAACTTCATCAGCTGTATATGCGGCTTGTGATGGAGGATTAACTACAACATATAGAGGAGGTATTGGTAGTACTCTGGTATTTTTTGACCCTGTTGATAAGGTAACACGTCCCAACTCATATGTAAGTGATCTCATAAGTGGAGTAGAAGTGACTGTAGTGGAGATGGTAAACAAGACATGAAATTGATTGAACAGGTAGTAGTAGTCAAAGAACCAATCAAGTCCGGTGCGAGAATCTATTTAGTTATGCTCCTTCCATTCAACATTGTATGATTCCACAATAACCCTAGCTTTCTTGTTGTAGATATGATATGCAATCTTGTTGGTAGCATAACCGAAGAAGTAGCATTCATCTACTTTTTTAGAAAAAATAGATTCAGAACATCCATCGGTATACAGAAGAGTGCATGGGCGTCCAAACGTTTTGAAATAGTCAACTTGAGGCTTGGTTTTGTAGTAGACTTCATATGGAGTCTTCTTTAATAGTTTGTTGAGCAGAATGCGGTTCTGCACAATACATGCAGTGTTGATTACTTCGCCCCCAAAAGAAAATTGGTAACTTAGAGTCTGATAACATTGTTCGCATTACTTCAATCTATGTATGATTACGTCATCCAACCACACCATTTTGTTGCAGAGTGTATGCAACACTCATTGACGCTCTATCCCCTTTGAGTTGCTAAAGACATTCAAATTTCCATTACAAAGTTATGTTTCGTTGTCACTTCTTGTCCCTTTACCCTTATGCTACTCTTATCTTCAACAAGAGTCATGAAATTGATCAAGAATTGAGGATTTAATATCTGGACTACAACATAAAAGCCAAATGAAACGGGAAAAATCATTAGTAAGAACGAGGCAATAGGCTTTTCAACCTATTATCAAAGGATTAACATGACCAAACTGATCCATATGCAAGAGTTAGAGAATGGAATATGTAGAATTTAATGCTTTTATTCCATGAGGGAGTTTGTGTTATTTTCATTTAGAACATAAAGTAGGTTTTTTGATAGTAGAAAAAGTTTTAACAGTCAAACCCCTTAGATTTTCACCTTTCACGATCTTGTACAAGTTCTTAATGTTGACATGTCCGAGACGAAGATGCCAAAGTTATGAGTCATTCTCCAAGGCCTTCGTCATTAAACACGAAGCAGTCAGTAGAGAATACGAACTATTCATGTTCCTGACACATTTCTGTCCTGTGAAGGTCAACAATAAATTGACCAAACTTGATTTTATTTCTAGTAAAAAAGTATTCTCTGATGAGGTACCACTTGAAGATGAGTAACATTTAGGTAACCAAACCAAGACTTGTTCCACGGTTTTCAAAGTTTTTGGTTTCTCAATATTTGGTTTTGAAATGGTTTTTGTCAGATCTTTGGATAACCACCACCTCTCAGGTCCCCCAACCGATTCTACCATAGAGGCCAACGATAGACAATAACTCCCCCCGAACACAGCTTACAACTTTCATCGTACTGTACTCTCCAAAGAGAAACCCTTCTCAAAATCTCACTCAAACGGTTCAAAAGGTGCTGAGTTGGAATCCCGTTCTAATTCTAACTAAGGATTCTTGTGATTTTGGAGGATCCAGCTACAGGAGGACCAGGAACAGAGAGCTTTCCCCCCTTTTCCGCCGACTCTTTGGCATTAAGAACGCTGGTTTTAAGAATGAGTGATTGCCCTTCTCCGACCCTTATTGTCCAACCTGAGAGCGGACAGCTAATGCGTTCCACTTATTGAACAGGGTTCTATGGTCGATCTGTGACCCGTGGATGCTGAAGGCGTCCTTGGGGTAATCTCGTAGTTCCTACGGGGTAGAGATGATGGGGTTGGTCCTTGGATTTTCCTTCCTTTTTCCGTATTTCGCTCAAATTTTTTAATCTTAGAATCACTTCTGATTTTATCCCTTTTATTATTCCAAAAAGGTTTTCTTTTAAGTTTTACATTATTTACTTTGGATCTCACATCCATTTCATTGGTTTCACAATCAGCTTTATTGGATCAAGAATCTGTGCTACTAAAAGGTCTAGTCTGAAACTGATTAAGTTGCCTTTCAAAGTCAGTTGTTGCTTGAATCAATGTTTGCAATTTGTTGCAAGGTGAGAAGGGCGACCTCAAACAAAACAACACCTTCTCTTTGGATAAACGTAGTATTCATCGACATTGTATGGTTGTCTGAATTGTGGATAAGATGGATTTGAAGAGTGACAAGAATTTTCATATCTCCCATCTGAATTAGATCCTCTATCATCAAACACCTTTGCATAATATGTTTCAATGTTGCCAAAGCAATCATAACCATAATAATTTCTATCGACGGAATTGTAATATTGAGTATGATTAAAATGGTTAGTTGTTTGATAACATGTTTGGCAATATGTGGTGGAACATACTTATAGGAAATACTTGGTTGATTCACATTTTCAAACACTTTGGTTTTAATTGATTCATCCTTAATGTCACAATGTGTAGAAAACAATTTGGCACGTCAACACAAACATTATCTGACATTAACATTATTAGTCATATCAACACAATCATTATCAATCACATAAACAAAAGGATTTTCAACCACATCAACATTAACAGATTTGACAATATCGGATTTAGTTTTTGAGTGCTTTTATTTAAGAAAATCTTCGTTACATTCTTGAAAAACTTTAGTGTCATTATCAATAAGTCCACCATTCACAAAGAAATCACAAATCATTCTGTCAGTCTTGTCTAATGAAAGTTATCCAAGATATAAATAAATATCATGAACGGGAATCGAGTCGTCAATATTACAATCCAAATGAGTATCAAGTTTCCAACAAAATTATTGCATGCTAAATTAAAGTTCAAAATTAAAGCATCAGCGGATTTCTCAACACACACACCACACTCCTTAGGCTCCTTAACGACTACACCACCTGCTATACAAGATGAACTACTATAAGCACTTACGGGTTGCTGATAGGATCAACATAATAAGATACATGTGGATTTGGTGGTTTAGGTTTTGGCACATGATCAATACCATAAATAATTTCATCTTCAGGATAGATTGAAATCAAAATTTGGTAAAGGTGTAAAATTATTGTTAAATGGTGGTGGTATAGCATTATATTTTGACCCAATTCCTCCTTTTTTTAACACCCAATTGATACTCAATAATCCCACCAACTATCTTTGAGGCAATTTCAAACTTATCAACTGTGATTTTCTATCAAGCAATTTTAATTTAAGTTCATTAGTCCTATTCTTAAAAAAAATTGCGACTAGAGGTGGATCAAGCAGTAGCACATAAAGTTCAACCATAAAAGCTTTATGAGATTTGATTCTTTCATTAAATAGTTTCTCAAATTTGCTAAGTTGTTCTTATAGTAGATAATCTTATAAATTTGGTTTAGCAATTGCACATTATGAGCTCTATATGAATTCACTTTATCAATGCAAAGTTGTGAGTGTAGATTTTCATTTACCTCGGTAATAAACTGATGTGCTTGATTTGTTCCATAGGAGCTTCCATCAACAAACTCAGCATCAGCTTCCTTAATATTTTTCCCATCAACACCTGAACCTTCATCTTGAACAAACCTATCCAAGCAAAATTGATTGGCACCATCAGTGATTGGCACCATCAGTGATTGGCACCATCAGCTCACTGATTTGAGTTTCCCAATTTGGTTCTCCAGATTGAGTCAACATGGTTTTCCCACCTAAACTTAAGCTTTCTTGATCAATTCGCTTAGCTCCTGAGCCTTTACCCATTTCTCCATCAGTAGCCTCCACATTTCTAAAATTATTCATGAACTTCTTTGGATTGGTGCATTCTCTAGAAAGATGATCAGGTTCGTTACAGTTGTAACATCAAAGTTTGTCCTTATCAAACCAAATATTTTTGTTTCTGTTCATCTTCTAAAGACTGTTCTTCACATATTTCTTGATAATTTTTTTTGCTTTGTGAAAAACCATTGCCATTTGATACTTGATATCCATTTCTTCCAGACCATGTTTATTGACTTTTGGAAGATCACCTTGAGTAGTCTGGTGGCATGAGTTTTCCGTTAAGCAAATCTTCATGACATGCCATAAAGGCATGAAAATTGTGATTTGGCAATCATTAGCAGGAGGGTTTTGTGAGTTTGGAGTGTTAATAGGATTTCCCAAAGCATGAGCCTTCAATGCTTTATTAACAGCCTGATTCACTATATCTTGAATTGTTCTTTGAGTGGGTGGGTCACTTAGGTTTGCTAATGACATAAACGCTTGATTTGCTTCAGTATGAACACTAAGCTGATTACCCTTGATACCATTAACAATATGAACACTCGGATAGGCTTGAGACTGAAAAGCAGTTCTATCCTTAGTTCATGTTGATACTCCAGCTTGATTAAGAGAACTCGCATGATTGGCCATTCTAAGCTTGTCATCCAATTTAAAGGATCGGATGATGGAGATCAAGTCCATGAGTTGTGTTTCATACATGTCTCTAGTTATCTTGATATTGGTGAAATTTCCATTCCAAGTGTATGGAAGAGAGTTAACCCGTTTCTTTTTTATTTCTCCAACTTCACAAATAATTATGTAACTTCTCATCTTGGTGTTTAAAGCTTCAAGATGATCAGTGATTGACTCAATGCTTTCACCTTTGATGTGATTGAACATATTGAACTCACCATCAATATTTAGAGTTTCCCTCATGTCAAGATTTCCCTCAAACCTTTTTACCCAAGCATCCCGAAATTCTATAGCCAAAGTACATTCTTTCACACTTTGAGTAATTTTCTTATTCCAACACACGCTCAAGTAACCAAGAGCCTTTTGATCAATTACAATCAATTTAATGTCATGGCACTTATGGGTTAATCAACCATTTTACCAACATCATTTCTAATTTGAGGATAATGAGGTGCTTTTTAAATTGATGTTAAAATCCTTAAGTATTGTTTATTGCAAAGTTCTTAAACAAGTACTTATAAGTTTATGAGGCTAGTTGTTTGATCTGGACTCGTTTTCCAAGACCAAAAAGTGTTTCAACAGCGTCTCAGCTTCGGAGGGCATGTTCAAAGACACTTAAAGTCAAATTTTTAGGATTATGAATTAAAATGCGTCTACAATTATGTTTTTATAATAGCAATCGCAAAATTCCAGTTTTATTGCGATTCAACTATTGCTATTGAGATTTAGGATATGCGATTGCACACTTGAATTGCGAATGCGAACGCGAGTACGAGTATGTTCAGTTTGCGAGTACGAGTCACAGTCTAACCCAAAATCCAAAACTTTAACAGATCTTAAATCCACCCATTTCCTAGGTTTATGGATACTAACTTTCACAAACAACCTCCCACACAAGTACAAACTTATCGTTTTCACTCTCGGATTCGCTAATCTGAATCTGTCAAAACTGCCAAAAACAAAGTCCAAAGTAATTCGAATCTAGCATATAATACAAATCTAAGCTTAGATCTAGCAACAACCATGACGAAAATCTGAAAAGATGACCCCAAAAACCCAAAAGGTTGAACGAAAGATCTGGTACCCGTTGTAGGTTCCCGTGTGGATCTAACGTCTTTCAGGTCAATCCTTGTTATTAATGAGCGGAAATCACTACTAACACTTGGATCTCATATCGTTTGTAAGCAAAAACCAAATTAAATAAAGAAGAAAAGATGAAGTTTCAAGAAATAACCAAAAGCTATATAAGGAGAATAGGTGAATAGATCCTTATATAAGGAGCCCTATGCTTCTTAGGGTTTTCATTAATTGGGCCTAAATGGGCTTGCCCATTGGGCTTTCAAATTTAATGTGATCTTGGGCCGAATACAAAGTGTTAAGCAAAAGCTATAATAATATTACAATAACGAGTGATGTAGATGCCGAGCTCTCAAAAACAAGTATTTATAATACTTAAATACCTATAACTAGTACGGGTAATAAAGTCATCTCCACATGGAATCGGTGAAAAGTGAAAGTCACAGTCATGTTTTACTAAATAATTATTCTAAAGCGGATTGACGATGTCAAGCAATTTTAAAGATTTGATTACGAAAAGTAATTTCATAGAACGCTTTTATGAAACTTATAAAATCTATATGAGAAAGGGTGACTACACTTCAGGTTCAGGTAATGCAATGAACTGACAATTTATAATGCCTATCGTATGGATAATCACATAGACAAGATTCGTCAATTTAATTTGATAAATAATTACAAAACACAACAGTTTGATTGTGATGAATTGCATTACTTAATCTGAAAAATTGACACAACTGAACTTAGTCTACCTAATTACTAGTTTGTTAATATAAAACTCTACATAATTTAATGATCAAAATATATATGGTTCAATGACTATAAGAACTTAATTTCCTAAAGGTTGGTTAGCACAAACTAATAGATTGATAATAAATGGGAATCCCAGAAGAATGACTGTTTAATCAACTCAAATAAACATGAAGATTCAGTTGAACGAAATCTTAATCAAAACTCAACCCACACATATAGATAGAAATCACAAAATCATCAATATATACAAAACCCTACACCTGAAGTGGTCACAAAAGGTTTAGCCTTTCTTCTTGATGTGTTGTAAAACACACCTATTTTTCGCACCTTTTTATCATCTTCTAAGTACTTAATTTTATAATAATTAATGATTTTAACTCGTTTTAACTTGGTCCTACAAAGTTTATTATTTTGTGTAGGAGACGAGTTTTAAAAGAGAAAATGATCGGGTTTTTGAAGACTTAAAAGGCCTTTATGATCAATGTTTGAAGAATCAAGTTAAAGCCCGGTCCAAAAGACTATTTATATGAAGCCTTTCATATATATTATATAATAACACAAAAAAATTAAAAAACCCTAAGCCAAAAAGAGAGAGCAGCGATCGGCATTTGGGCAGGAAAGAATTAAATCAAGAACTCATTGTTGTTGATTGGTTGGTCAACCAATGTTGGCGTGAACCAACATAACAAAGAAAAAAAATAAAACCTTTAAAAAGGTCTGATCGGAACAGGTGTGGAAAAGAAGAAAAACAAATCTAATCTCAATTGTTTTGGTGTGGTGAACGTGGGTGAGCAGCAAAGAAAAGAGAACAACATAATTTTTGACAAAAGTATACATGCATGCACAGAAGGTTCTTTGGAGTAAAACAAACATTATTTTCTTCAAATAGGTTTGCACTTTTAATATGTGTATCTCTTATATATCTTGATATGATGATTATGACTTTTGAATCTGTTAAGTTTTCTTTGGTTATGATTATTGGCTAAATCTTTTGCACTACCTAGGTTGAGATGAATATTGATTTTGTTTGACGGTTTATTTGGTTTTAATTAATTACATGACGTATTATTATTGAAAGGCTTTATATAATTCGATATTTGGTGTGTTAAAAAATTGTTTTTATATAATTATTGATTGTGATTCCGCGTATTACTTTGATTGAGTGATTGTGTGTCGTTCGGTTAGGGTTCTACGTTTAGGTCTTAGACTTGGTGTTTTTGATCTGTTTGTGGTTAGCGCGGCCATAAGAATCTTGAGTTCAATTAATTATTAAAATTCAATATGTTCACCTTCCTTGCGACCGACAGGTAATAGGGAGTCGGTTTGTCTCGCGTCTTTGTTCGGTTAGGTTAGAATTGCGCGAGAGCGAGTTTTGGTCTTGTCCGGTTTAGTTTTGCGTACAAATAATTGTCTTAGATTGGGTTAAATATTGTTACCCCTTTATCCCAAGAATTTTTAGTACCAATTTTAAGCGGGTTTTGTGTCGTTGAGTCCAAGAGGAGATGCGTCATTAGGGTACCTTAGTACTCTTTTTCCCGGTGCATTTATTCAATCTTCTTAGATTTGTGAGAGTTAGTTGGTGAGACCGAGAGGTAATCTAGCGAACTTTAATGAGCCTTAGTTGATTATTTTAAAATCCCGGTGTCGTGTGATTAGTTAATTCCATTAGCCGTTGAACTGCCAATAGGATTCTTTCCTAGGTAACCGTTTCTCCATATTTGTTAAAACCTCGTTAGTTTCGTTAAGTTAAGTTAGTTTAAATTAATTAAAACAAAATAAAAAAATAATAAAATCAATTAAATATTTTAAGGTAGGACTTGGATTAGGGTTTATAATCTGAGCCGTTCTCACGTGTCTACGAGTTCGATATCCGGACTTTCCTGATCTTTGCTATACGCGACCGGTACACTTGCCGTTTGTGTGAACTAGGATAGACTGTTTGGTTTTTAAATATTAGTTGCGATTCGTGTTTATTTTTTATATATATTTTCGCACATCAAGTTTTTGACGCCGTTGCCGGGGACACGGTTTGAGGCGATTAGAGAACGACCCGAGTTTGGGGACTTACCTGTTTCTTTTTACTTGATTAATTTTTTTTATTATTTTTAGTTTAATTTTAGTCTAGTTAATTTTAGTTTTTATTTTTAGTCGTATGTGTCATACCCGCTCACAAGGACCGCCGAAACTTGAAACGTCTGACGATACCGAGAAAGTTCAGCCCGAGAGAGACCGTTCTGTTTCACCGACAGGTTCTGATTCTTCTTTTTTTGTTTCTCTCGCATCTTCTAGGGATAAGAACATGGGTGACCAACCGCCTAGGAGAGTTGTAGCTGATTATGATAGGCTGACAAAGAATCCTCATTCAAGCATTACCTTACCGAACTGTGCCGCCGCTGGCAACTGGTCCATTCCTGCCCACGTCATGCAACTCATCAAAACAGCACTCAAATTCGAAGGGCTAGAGAGCGAAGACCCTTCAAACCACATCGACATGTTTGTTCAAATATGCGAAACTTTCAATATCGGCAAAATGAACGATGAAGCCATATATCTCCACCTTTTTCCCTTCTCACTCGCCGACAAAGCCTACAAATGGCTAAAGTCACTACCTACTGGATGCTCACCACTTGGGCGGGCCGTCAAAAGAAATTTATGACCAAATTCTTTCCGTCATCAAAATTCGCTCAACTCCGCGAGGAGATTTGTTCCTTTCGCATGAGGTCCGACGAGTCTTTCGGGGAAGTTTGGGAAAGATTCAAGGATCTCCTTCTTAATTGTCCTCACCACGGTTTAGACAAGTGGATGCTCATCGAGAAATTCTACAATTGAGCCACTCAACACGTGAGAGAGATGTTGAACTAAACTGCTAACGGGAACCTCCTTAAGAACAAAGATCCCGATGAGTGTGTCGTCCTTTTTGATGATCTAGCAGTGAGCTACGATGGGCACGGGGGCAGAAATTCTTCCACGTCATTGAGAGGAGTACTTCAGGTCGATTCAAGCACTAGCATGCAGGCATAGATTGATGTTTTAAACAAACTCGTAAGAGATCTTACCGTTAAGAGCGTCGCGAAGTGTGAGGTTTGCCGAGGGGGTCACGACACCATTGACTGTCCTTTTAACCAGGGTAGAAATAAGGAGGAGGTTGACTTCATCAACAACCCCTTTAGATATCAAAACCCCGCCTTTGGCGGGAACACTGGCTGGAGAAATCAGAATAACTATCGAGGGGGACAAGCTAGTGGCTACCAAGCCCAATACCAAAATTAGCGTCGAGTGAATCTCTTCAGGCAGGGGAGTTTAGGTCAGGAGAGTTCGGAACAAGTGGGGAGAGAGGAGAAGAAAGCCTCACTGGAGGAGATGATGGCTGAGATGCTGAAGCGAGATGAGTGGAACCGAGTGACAAATGATGCGAAATTTGTGGAACACGATGCTATGCTGAAGAACCAAGCCACGTCTCTAGCTAATGTTGAGCGTCACGTCGGAGAGATTTCTAGCCAGTTATCCGAAAGAGCACCGGGTTCACTACTGAGTAATACCGAGAAAAATCCGAGAGGGTTCGCCAAAGCAGTGACTACTAGAAGCGGTGCAAGAAGAGAAAGAGAGGCTAATCCTTCGAGAGTTGCCACACCTGCGGTCGATGAAGAGGAGCAGGTGGACGAGGAGATCCAGATGGAGCCTCCTCCATCCAAGGCACACGAGCAGACTATTCCAGCAAGTACGAAGCCGGCCTATAAACCTTCTTCGTCATCAAACCCACCTTTGAGAGTCTACAAACCTAAATTGCCTTATACTGGGAGAACCCGATCGGATAGAGACGAGGAGTAAAACTCCAAGTTCCTTCAACTTCTCAAACAGCTTCACCTAAACATTCCTTTCCTTGAGGTGCTCACTCAGATGCCCAAAGCCAAATTCCTCAAGGACATTCTTTCCAATAAGGAGAAGCTAGGTGAGGTCTCTTCTATTTCGTTGAGTGATGGGTGCTCTGCAGTATTCCAGAGCAAGTTGCCTGAAAAGATGGCCGGTCCTAGGAGTTTTACAATTCCCTGCATCTTAGGCGACGATACGGTTCGACATGCTTTGGCCGATCTTGGGGCCAGCATCAATCTCATGCCGTATTCTGTGTTCAGTAAGTTGGGTATGGCGAACCGAGGCCAACCCGAATGAGTATCCAACTTGCTGATCGTTCCTTGAAATATCCGCGAGGGGTGGTCGGGAACATGCTTGTTCGTATCGACAAGTTTATCTTCCCAGTGGACTTTGTCATTCTGGATATGAATGAGGGTGATAGTATCCCACTCATTTTAGGCCGACCATTCCTTGCCACCGCACAGGCATTGATCGACGTCCGTGAGGGAAAATTGATTCTGAAAGTTGGGCATGATAACGTCACCTTTGATGTAAGACAGTCACTTAAGCACCCCAAGTCGGCGGACGACTCCCTGTATCTCGTTGACACCATCGTATCGCATGTGCGGGAGTTTTTCACTAACATCTGTGGAGGACCTACCTTGGACCCATAGATCCTCGATAAGGAGATTTCAGAGGTCGAGATGGTTTCCATGACCACTTAACCATTGATGGATGACATCGTGTCACCACCCCTAGACTCAGAGTCAGCTGTTGAGATCGTGCGAGACGATCCAAGGGACCGACCCACTGTTGAGAGCCCTTTTCCTTCCTTAGAACTTAAAGATCTACCCGATCATCTGGAGTATGCATTTTTGGACGAGGAGAGGAAGCTACCCGTCATCATCGCGTCTTCTTTGACGGAGGTCTAGAAGTTGAAGTTGTTGAAGGTGCTGAAAGCGCATAAGGAGGCGATAGCATGGAAGATTATCGACATCAAAGGGATTAATCCCTCGTTCTGCACTCATAATATCCTCATGGAGGATACTTTCAAATCCGTCGTTCAGCCTCAATGGAGGCTTAATCCAAAAATGCTAGAGGTTGTTAACAAAGAAATCATTAAACTCCTTGATGCGGGAATCATTTGTCCCATCTCTGATGTCTGCATCGACTACCGCAGACTGAAAGACGCCACTAGAAAATATCACTTTCCTCTACCCTTTATTGATCAGATGCTAGAGCGTTTGGTGAGTCAGCAGTACTACTGCTTTCTGGATGGTTTCTCCGGGTATTTCCAAATCCCGATCTCTCCCAATGATCAGGAGAAAACCACATTCACCAGCCCCTACGGCAGTTTGCCTATAAACATATGCCCTTTGGACTTAGTAACGCTCCAGCTACTTTCCAGCGATGTATGGTGGCGAACTTTCACCACATGATCGAGGATTCCATGGAGGTGTTCATGGACGATTTTTCTGTCTTCGGGAATTCTTTCAATCATTGTCTCTCCAACCTGGAAAGGATGATGGCTCATTGCGCTGACACCAACCTAGTACTCAACTAGGAGAAGTGTCACTTCATGGTACACGAGGGCATCGTTCTAGGACATAGGATCTCTAGTGCGGGGAACGAGGTGGATCGAGCTAAAATTGAAACCATTTCTAATCTTCCCCCACCCACTTTAGTGAGTTCCATCCGTAGCTTCTTTGATCATGCAGGTTTCTATCGCCGGTGCATTAAAGATTTCTCAAAAATTGCGACACCGATGACCAAGCTACTAGAGAAAGATGCTCCATTTGTCTTCTCTGAACAGTGTATCGAGGCGTTTGATCTTCTAAAATACAAACTCATTAATGCCCCGATCATGATTGCTCCCGACAGGTCTTTGCCATTCAAATTGATGTGCGACACGAGCGACTATGCTGTTGGAGCCGTGCTTGGACAACGGAAGGAGAAACACTTCCACCCGATCTACTATGCGAGCTGGATCTTGAATACTGCTCAGGAGAATTACACCACCACCGAGAAAGAGTTGTTAGCCGTGGTGTTTGCATTTGATAAGTTCAGGTCCTATCTTGTTCTATATAAAACAGTCGTCTACACGGATCATGCGGCCATTTGTTATCTTTTCAACAAGCATGATGTTAAACCTCGTCTCATCCGATGGATTATGCTGCTTCAGGAGTTTGATATCAAAATCCGTGATAAAAAGGGGGTCGAGAATGTAGCAGCCGATCACTTGTCACGTCTTGAGAGAGCTGAGATTGGAGATGATGGGGTCATCATCAATGATCATTTCCCGATTGAGAATCTCATGTTTGTCAGAGCCCAGGATGACGGCTACCCATGGTTTGCCGATATCACGAATTTCCTCATCGATGGTTCCCTCCCTAAGAGGATGTCTCACCAGCAAAAGAAGAAATTCTTTGCTGACGTAAAGTTCTACATCTGGGATGACTCGTTTCTTTTTCGTATAGGTGTTGATCAGTTGGTGAGGAGATGTGTGGATGTTGAAGAGGGGTGGCGGATTTTGAGCCACTGTCATGAGGGACCGACAAGAGGTCACCATGGTGTTGTTCTTACTGCTAAGAAGGTCTTCGATTCACGATTCTATTGGCCTTCGATTTTCAAAGATGCTCATGCGTTCGTTAAAAGCTGTGACCGATGCCAGCGTGTCGGCAACATCTCATCCCGAAATGAAATGAGATGCCCCAAAATGCTATTCAAGTTTGCGAGGTTTTTGACATTTGGGGTATTGATTTTATGGGCCCCTTCCCAACGTCTAGAGGGAACAAGTACATACTTCTGTCAGTTGATTATGTCTCCAAGTGGGTCGAGGCCAGAGCCTTGCCTACTAACGACGCCCGAGTTGTGGTGAGATTTCTGAAAAATCTTTTCTCTCGTTTTGGTGTACCGAAAGCCTTGATCAGGGATCGAGGTACTTACTTCTGCAACGCGCAAATGGAGAAGGCGTTGCAACGCTATGGGGTCACCCATCGGCTTGCGACTGCCTATCACCCACAGACCAGTGGACAGGTAGAGGTGAGTAATCGGGGCATTAAACGCATTCTTGAGAAGACGGTTGGGCTAAACCGTCAGGATTGGTCCGACAAATTAGATGATGCTTTGTGGACTTTCCGTACTGCGTACAAAACTCCAACCGGTTTCACACCGTTTCGGATTATTTATGGGAAAGACTGTCATCTGTCGGTAGAGTTGGAGCATCGTGCTTCTTGGGCACTTCAAACAGTTAACCTTGATCTTTCATCCGCGGGCGAGAATCGTTTCCATCAAATACATGAGTTAGAGGAACTTCGTGATCATGCCTATGCACACTCGTACAATTATAAGCTAAAGACCAAAGAGCTGCATGATAGGAAGTTGAGAGGTGATAAACAGTTCAATTGTGGGGATCGGGTTTTGTTATATAATTCCTGATTACAATTATTTCCGGGAAAGCTGAATTGCCGATGGTCAGGCCCGTTCACCATTACTGAGGTATTCCCGTATGGCACAATTGAGATTGAAGACGAAAGCGGGAAGTTTAAGGTGAACGGTCATATGTTGAAGCACTATATAGGTGAGCCAATTGTTGTTCAGACAGTCGAGGTGTTGTACCTTGACTCGCTCACCGAGGTGTAGACGTGTTGGACGCATCACTCGGGAGACAACCCGAGTTGTAGAGTGTATTATGCTTTTCTTTATTATGTGTTTTATTTATTTATTTTTTGTTATTTAAAAAAATATATAAAAAAATTAAAAAAAAAATACAAAAAATACAAAAACACAAAAATATGTTTATTTCTTATGTTTTTGTTTTCTGTTTTGTACGTCGCTACATGCGAGCAAGTTTGAGTTATTACAGGTATTATTATGCGCATGGTAGCTCTGATGGCGTTTTGGAACTATTTCTCCCGGGGTTGCGGCTGCGAATGAAATGTTATACGGTCGCTAGATTGATACACAACTGATGAAGATTTTGCATATAAACCAGGGGAGTAACCCGTTCTCTATTTTACTTTTTGCTATTTTAAGTTTTAATTTTATTTTATTTCTTTTCCTTGATCTCATCGAGGACGTTTCGTTCTAAGTGTTGGGATGAGAATTTATTTTACTTATTTGTAGAAAAAAATTTAAAAAAAATTATGAAAAAAAATAAAAAAATAAAAATTGTTTTGTTCTTTCGCTGAAAAATATGTCGGTTACTCAAGTTCGAGGGACATATACTTGTATATGTTTGGTCCCGTTTTCTACCTGTAGATGTACGGGATAGCCATTCACACTAAAACTTAAAGTGGTTGGGGCGACTGAACTTTAAAAAAAAAGTTTTAAAGAAAAATGTCCCTTGAAAATTGTTTTTGTTCTACGTTAAGCAGGAAATGATATTATTATCGATGTGTTAACAAGCTCTCGGAACTTTTGAAAAATATAAAATAATAATAAAAGAAGAGATGGTTTGCATATTTGATTTGGGATGTGTCGGTAGGCCCAACTAGCTTTGATAGTCCCCTTTAGCAGATTTTATATATATAATAATTTAAAAAACGGTGAAACCGAATTTCGATGCTTAGGGAGGATTACCATAATCTGAAAACTTTGAGATGGTTATACTTAGATTCACTCAAACCAGCACACCACCACATGTCCATCTTTTTACGAGCTTAGAAAATAGTTATATATTTTAGGGTGATAAAAAAAAGATGAAAAACAAATTGAAAAAAAAAAGTATGTTATGAAAGTTATAAGTATTCTGAAAAGTTGTTTCAAAAAGCAAATGATTGTGAGAAAGTTATATATTGTAAAATGCCAAAGAAGCATTCTCAAAGTTAGTAAAAGAGGCCAAAGATGCACATACTAGACGGGACTTAGAATTTACATGTTACCAAGGGGATAGTGACTCTGAGTATACACTATTGGGGCTCGAAGGTTCTTAGTCGATAAATATCAAATTAAGAATTTATAGGACAAAGTCCAATAATATTTAGGAATAGCTCGTACGACCTCCACATGACCATTCATCCATCAAATTTCACCGAGTGCATCTAATTACTACCATCAACGAGTCCTTGGCTTATGGTGATTTGTCGAACCAGTTTGCTTCGACTCTAGTCTTCTAACTCTCTTTGTCTGAGATGGGGTAGGTCTAGCCTTGATTTTTGGACTTAAAACGCTTAATGCAATTGGGGGCTTGATTGGTTTGTAGCTGGGTTTAAGTGGACAACAACACCGGAAATCGCGGTCAATATGTCGAGCTGTTTCTTGTGCTTAATAATGATAAATAATATGGGAGTTTGTTGTTTTCACTTGGTTAAGATCCTGTGTAGATTTCTTTTTTAGGGAGAAAAAAGTCTTAAGTGTGGGATGTTTGATGTGTTGTAAAACACACCTATTTTCTGCACCTTTATATCATCTTCTATGTACTTAATTTTATAATAATTAATGATATTAACTCGTTTTTACTTGGTCTTACAAAGTTTATTATTTTGTGTAGGTGACGAGTTTTAAAAGAGAAAGTGATCGGGTTTTTGAAGACTTAAAAGGCATTTATGATCAATGTTTGAAAAATCAAGTTAAAGCCCGACCCAAAAGAATATTTATGTGAAGCCTTTCATATATATTATACAATAACACAAAAAAATTAAAAAAACCCTAAGCCAAAAAGAGAGAGCAGCGATCGGCATTTGGGCAGGAAAGAATTAAATCAAGAACTCATTGTTGTTGATTGGTTGGTCAACCAATGTTGGCGTGAACCAACATAACAAAGAAAAGAAATAAAACCTTTAAAAAAGATCCGATCGGAACAGGTGTGGAAAAGAAGAAAAACAAATCTAATCTCAATTGTTTTGGTGTGGTGAACGTAGGTGAGCAGCAAAGAAAAGAGAACAACATAATTTTTGATAAAAGTATACATGCATGCACAGAAGGTTCTTTGGAGTAAAACAAACATTATTTTCTTCAAATATGTTTGCACTTTTAATATGTGTATCTCTTAAATATATCTTGATATGATGACTATGACTTTTGAATCTGTCAAGTTTTCTTTGGTTATGATTATTGGCTAAATCTTTTGCACTACCTAGGTTAGGATGAATATTGATTTTGTTTGACGGTTTATTTGGTTTTAATTAAATACATGACGTATTATTATTGAAAGGCTTTATATAATCGATATTTGGTGTGTTAAAATATTGTTTTTATATAATTATTGCTTGTGATTCCGCGTATTACTTTGATTGAGTGATTGTGTGTCGTTCGGTTAGGGTTCTACGTTTAGGTCTTAGACTTGGTGTTTTTTATCTGTTTGTGGTTAGCGCGGCCATAAGAATCTTGAGTGCAATTAATTATTAAAATTCAATATGTTCACCTCCTTGCTACCGAGAGGTAATAGGGAGTCGGTACGTCTCGCGTCTTTGTTCGGTTATGTTAGAATTGTGAGAGAGCGAGTTTTGGTCTTGTTCGGTTTAGTTTTGCGTGCAAATAAGTGTCTTAGATTGGGTTAAATATTTTTACCCATTTATCCCTAGAATTGTTAGTACCAATTTTAAGCGGGTTTGTGTCGTTGAGTCCGAGAGGAGACGCGTCATTATGGTACCTTAGTAATATTTTTCCCTGTGCATTTATTCAATCTTCTTAGATTTGTGAGAGTTAGTTGGTGAGACCGAGAGGTAATCTAGCGAACTTTAATGAGCCTTAGTTGATTATTTTAGGATCCCGGTGTCGTGTGATTAGTTAATTCCGTTAGCCGTTGAACTGCCAATAGGATTCTTGCCTAGGTAATCGTTTCTCCATATTTGTTAAAACCTCGTTAGTTTCGTTAAGTTAATTTAGTTTAAATTAATTAAATTAAAATAAAAAAATAATAAAATCAATTAAATATTTTGAGGTAGGACTTGGATTAGGGTTTATAATCTGAGCCGTTCTCACGTGTCTTCGAGTTCGATATACGGACTTTCCTGATCTTTGCTATACGCGACCGGTACACTTGCAGTTTGTGTGAACTAGGATAGACTGTTTGGTTTTTAAATCTTAGTTGCGATTCGTGTTATTTTTTATATATATTTTCGCACATCACTTATGCATCATGACAAGCTGGATTGTTGGTTGGAAGGATGAATTCATGGATGAATTGATGATCGATGTGTTAGTTTGATGACAAATTTCTCCAATACCATCCAAAACTGCTAGGGTATGAATATATCTTGATTTAGGGTTGCACCGGACTTAAATATGGAACCAAACACCAAAAATTGCCTTTGTTTGTCGAACCTGCTGTAAGCTACAGTCAGGCCACCATAGATTACGGTGGACCCGACCCTTACGACAAGTATCTTCTATATTATGGTGCACATTACGTTGTTCTTTACCCAGACTCCATCATAAGCTACCGTGAAACCACCGTAAGCTAAGGTGGATGTGACACCCGCATCTCCGTTTTTAATTTTATTGATGGTTACCATCGGGCCACCATAGAATACGGTGGACCCGACCCTTACGACAAGTATCTTCTATATTATGGTGCACATTACATTGTTCTTTACCCAGGCTCCATCATAAGCTACCGTGAAACCACCGTAAGCTAAGGTGGATGTGACACCCGCATCTCCGTTTTTAATTTTCTTGATGCTCGTTCGACCATCTGACTCCTCACTTTATTTTTTGATTTCATAACTTGATTCTTCACCATCTTGAATGCTTCAAATTAGTTCCTTCAAGCTCCAAGCACTTATAATCATAAAACCAATCAAAGTAATCGTGTTTGTTACATATAAACAACTAAAACACATGAAATTAAACACTAAAAGCATGTTATTCCACCCACACATCAACGAGCCATCTAATACACAATCCTAACATAACACAATAAGGCCCCACACTTAGCCACACTTACTATCGACTACAACAACTCCTTATAGCCATGGTTTTCCAAATTGATGTGACTAAAACATACTCTTTTGTGACTGTATAATAGAAAAATGTCACACTTAGAATACATTTATGTGGCCACTGCTACCCTTTAGTCATATGTGTTATCTTTGGTTCCAACAACCCTATAGTCATGGTTTTTGGATATTAATGTGACCAAAACAAAGTTTTTGTGACCATTTAACATAAATGGCCACACTTTCAATACGTTCATGTGACCCTTTGTACCCATTAGCCACATTATTACGCTTGATTCCAACCACCTTTAACCGCAGTTTTTTTAAATGGATGTGACCAAACGTAGTTTTTTGTGACCATATAAAACAAACGATCACACATAAAATGCATAGATGTGGCGGTTGGTACCCTTTAGCCACACGTATTTGAACAAAATGAATAATTCCAAACACAAATATTGATACCCTTTAGCCACACTCTTGATTTGCACCGTCACTAAAATGTGAGTGTGATGGTATGGTACCTACGGTGACGCAACCTTTAGTCACACTTAAGTGAAAAAAAATTATTCGTGGCCAAAGGTCTACTGCCACTGTTTTTTCATGTGGTCGTATCCCATTTTTGATGCATTGAAATTTAAACATATTGAATTTAACAAACATGCATTCTAAATACTATAAAACAGGATTTACAATAATCACATTTGTCCTTGCTAAGATCTTGACAAATGACTTTCAATGACTAGTCCACTGTCACACAGACGTTATCTTGATGTCCTATGAGTACAATGATTTTGCCTTAGGCATCATGCCTATATTCGCTTTCAACATGGTTTTTACTTCATCGCTATGTATTTACTTTACATTGCATGTCTATGCACATCCTATCTATATTGACACGTAGCTAGCACAACCGTGCCTTCAAGCATGTTTGTGCAGTTATTCTCACATGTATATGCCGATCATTAGATTGTCTAATGCAATCGAGAAATTACAATGAAACCGCATTCACCTACAACCTTGGTCCACATTACTACCCATCCATAATGTGGATACTAGACTAATATCACAATTCTAAATAATAAAATCCTATAAGGCTTAGATATAGCATTTTACTCGTCCATTACCATCCTAAAAACCCAGTGCAACGTGTGGATACTAATATCTAGATGTAATTAAGTTTATTAAGGTCGTATTTAGTATGTAGAAATCACGGGCGGAATGTGAATGAACAACTATAAGGGAATGAAATGTTTGGTTGGCCAACGGAATAAACTCAACTATACAACAAGAAATTTCATTCTCTCTAAACACAAAAAGCATTCCTCCACCCCCCCCCCCCCTATTTTTATATTCCAATCTTTCACCTCCATCATCAGCCACCAACGCCAACACTAACACCAATATCACTAGCCACTAGCACCATCATTGCTACCATCAACCACCATCACCAACACAACTACCATCAGCCACCACCACAACCATCAGGCGCCACTACCACCACCACTTGTTGTCACTATTACCAACCCTCATTACCACCACCACTACAATCGGCCGCCACAACCACAAGAACTACCAGCCATCATCTTTGCCAGTATCACCACCACTACATCTGTCTCCAGCACCACCTACATACATCACCACCTCTACAACTATCACCGACTACCACTACCGGTCACCACCACCATATTTTTATTCAATTTTTTCATTGTTTTCAAACAACACAGAGGAATTATTTATTCCATTCCCATAGGTTTACTAAACTAGCCAATGAAATGGTACGTAAAGACTTATTCATTCCTGCTCTTTCTAATTCTTCGTCCATTCCATTTTTTCGTTAATTACATTACCCGATACCTCCTTTGTATCCATACTTTCTATATACTATATAATATAAAGGGAATAAAACAACAACCAAAACACCATTACATTAAAAATTATTACTATAGAAAAATTTGAAAGTTTGGTGTCGCTAGACCTTTTATTGGTCCAAGTGGCGCCGCATTGTTGGCCGCATCAATATTTATGTTTTTGTATTACTATTTTAGTTCTGTTATTGTAACGAACTTTATCGAAATCGACCAAATTCGCGACGACTTGCAGCTACAACATTCGAGACCAACAACACTCTGGTTTTATTGAGTTTTTTTACGTAACGAACGTAATAGAAACCAATTGAATTTACATCGAATAACTGTTGTAAAGTCTAGGAATGACAACGATTGTGTTTACCAGTGCCCACCTTTTACCAACCCCAGCTTTTACCAGCTCACCGTCGCAACACCGGGGGCCACAACGCTCCGGTTTTACCAACCTATCAAAGTCATTTTAAATATATTTTTATATGTTAATTTGACGAAATTATTTTTTTAGGTTTTACCAATGTACTTAATGAACGCAGCCGATCCTAACCGAATTAACGTAGACTCGCCATCATGACGCTCAGGTTTTACCAACGCCCGAGTTTTATTGACCGAAAAAACATCATTATAAATATTTTTATTTTGATATGTTAATTTAACAAGTCTATTTTTTTGTTTTTAATTCTGGCATCGTTACGAACGTAATCGATGCCGACCGAACTTTTTAACATGGTATTTAAGTTATACGAACGTTGCTACTGATTCTGTGTTAACGTACACATTATTTTATTTTTTTAATTTAGTGTCGGTATCTTAACAAACCTAACCCGTACAACTAACAATCCAAAGTTTCCGTTTATTGTTTTAATAACCGTTATCCGACCCGTTTCTATGTTCGGGTAATTTAATCAATAAAATATCGCATTTATCGAGTTATTATTATTGTTTATCATATTTATTTAATTATTTATTATAACTTTGAATTATGTATAAAACTCACCCTAAACTTAATTTTAACTTCTACTGCATCCATGTATGAAGTGCAGGGACTAATTTACAAATTAGATTAAATAAGATGTATCATACCCAGGATCCAAACCCGTATCCAGATTCCAAACCCGTAACCCATTTTATTTCGTGTGCCTAAATTAACGTAGTATATTCAAAATTGATTCACCAAATCGTTTACATTGCCTAAACGAACTTTCACCGACGAGTTAATTAGAGTATAAGATCAAAATTTGACTATGTTGTTCAAAATACGTCACCATCATATGCCAACTTATTATTATACCTGTTAGGGTTAATGTTAATTCAATTAAGCTCATGCACCCGTTCCTACAAGCCTCGCGAACATAAATCGTCAATTAATTGCATTATATCTACTTGTTAGCGTTTCAAGTTTGTTTTTGAGCCGACCATGTTTCAATCCAATAGACCTTCTATTTTTAACTGTTTGAGGTAATTGTATTATGTTTATGGTTCGTCGTTAATCCATAAATAATAACCCCATAACAAATCGGCCAAACATCAAACGATTTGGCCGATTGTAAATTATGTGGTTCATTTGATTTGGAGGGATGATCTGGGTTGTGTATTTGAATTATTAGTTCTAACTATACATTGCGCTAGACACTAGCCCATTTGGCTTGTGCATAATGGTTTGGTTCAGGTGGACAGTTGGAGGCGCGGGTTCGAGATTGACGGTTTTTTTTGGGTATTTTAGTTTTATTTATGTTTTTAATTAATAAAGCCTAATATAATTAATATAAAAAGGGTAATTAAATATATTTTTGAGTATTTGGCACTTCTAGAATGGCGTTTTCCGTTTCTTTTTGTTAGAAAATATACATTCATAAATGTGTGTGTGTATGTGTGTATATAAAATATGTTTTTAAATAAAGGTTTTAACAAGTAAAATTATAATAAATGTATTAATGTGTTTTTATATTAAAATAAAATTTTAAAACAAAAATTATAATATAAATTATCAAATTCTGATTATTTTTTAAGTATTTTATTTATAAGTATATTTTATGTATATAACTAAATTAAATTATTTTATATTATATAATCTTTACACTTGGTAAATAAAAGTGATTTTTTCAAATAATAATAAATTAAATAATAAGTGTTTTCCCAGACACACCCGATCATCATCAAAACCGAATCTCTATTAAGTTATAGAATCCGTCTTATTTTTTCAAATAATAATAAATTAAATAATAAGTGTTTTCCCAGACACACCCGATCATCATCAAAACCGAATCTCTATTAAGTTATAGAATCCGTCTTTAATTTATATTTATTTCCGCGATCAGTCTTAACTAGGGTTTATCGTTGACAATTCTCGAAGACCGTGACGTTTCATTTTCTTATCACATCATTTACCCTTTTTGATTATATGATAAGGTGAGTAACTCATTCCCCTTTTACTTATTTTAAAATATTTTGGCGACATATGTGTATCATCTTATATTTTTAGGTTATCTAGTACTAACACTAGCAAACTGTTTAATATTGTGTGCATATCAATTAAATGCCGAATTTGCTACGTGTCTAATTGATTATTTAATCGCATTCGGAGAGGTCCATCATATTCATATTAATAGTATGATCATACGACCATCGTAGTAGCCAAAGCCCACTTCGCAAGGCAATGGTTTTACCGACACAGTTAATTGCTCAATAGCTTTATTGTTTATCTCACAAAGGACAGTTTTGCACTTTTTGTATTATATTGTAACTTAATTTACTGATGTTTTACTCACTCAACCTTGTATTGACAAACCTACTTTATTTAATACGCATATGCAGGTTTTAGTTTGACTTGATTGCCAAGATGAAGACTTAGGTGCTGTTTGTTTTTTTAAATGTAAAATGTCTGCAGTTTGTGGACCACATCTGCAGGCATCTGCAACAAAAGAGGTGAACCAAACCTCTGCAGTCTGCAAGAAGAAAACTGTCTATTTTTTAACGTCTGCAGGCTGCTAACAATTGCAATAATAACAATTGAACTATTATGTAAACTAATCAATTTCTATAAACATTCAAATCAGTTTCTATAAACAACTTAATTTCATCATTTAGATCTCATCAAATATATATATATATATATATATATATATATATGATTGATTTCTTTTGAGAACCACTTTGAGTTTTAAGAACTCGAAAGGACTCAACGTAATAATTTTTTTTGAATTGTTTTTACACATATGTAATACGTAAGTGTAAGTAACGTAACAAAATTACAGTATATTTTTACACATCGAATCGATTTATTACACATGTGTAACTAACATTTAAACTTGAGTAATTATCAGATATTTTTATTCTCTCCCCTGATTGATTTTTTAAACAGATTTTTCTTTGCCACATATCACATACTCATTTAATTAAATGTGTGGTCCATATTGAGTTTTTAAAATTCTTACAACTTATTATGTTCTCAAAATATATCTCCCATATATATATATAATCTAACATGCTAGGTTTAAAATTCATGTCTACACAAAAACGACTATTGACAACTTCACTAATATAAATCATTTCCAACATGAGTTGTTTGTGTTCTGTCCCAAGCACTTGATCGTCAGTCTTCATTTATGCACAAGCTTTACCTATGACAAATAAAGCCAAATTTTAGTACTCATGTATAACATCATATTAAATCATATTTTTAATAAACACAAAAGCCATGGAACAAAAAATAATTCAACACACACTATTATATGCATCAACAAAATCCAACATGATCAATGTCCTACTAAGCAACCCGTTTTGGCCCGTTAGTGCGAATTTCTTGTGTAACCCATTTGCTAGTATTTAAAACCCAAAGAACACCTTATAACAAACGAATACAGTCAATTAATAACAATATTCATCAAACCTAAACTTTCTATAAACTTTTTTCAACTACAAACTAATAACAATATTCATCAAATCTAAACTTTCTACAAACTAATAACAATCTAACGAAATTAACAAAAAACTTTAACAATTAATAAAAAACTACAAACTTTTTTCAACTGCAAACTAATAACAATATTCATCAAACCTGAACTTTCTACAAACTTTTTTCATCTACAAACTAATAACAATAATTCATCAAACCTAAAATTTCTACAAACTAATAACAATCTAACGAAATTAACAAAAAACTTTAACTATTAACAAAAAACTACAAACTTTAACAATAATCAAACAACACATTTATAAATCTAAACATTTTACAATGGTAAACAAAGAAACAAAACCCACATAACAATTCATGATAGACTTCAAGAACAACATCACCTTATAGTTTAGTGTAATTACCTCAAATTGATGAAATATGTGTGAGACGGCGGCTGCTGTGGTGGGTGGAGGAGACGGCGAATGTGTTGGGTGAAGGAGAAGTGGCGGGTTGGTAGAGGAGCGGCGGGGCGGCTATAGGGGTGGAGGAGCGGCGGCAGCTGTGGTGGGTGGATGAAGTGGAAGGTAGGTGGAGGTGGCTGGGAAGTGGAGGTGATGGAGGAAAGGAGAGGATGTGATTAGGGTTTGAGAAGATGAGAGTGAGCTGATGAAAAATATGTGTAAGAAGATGCTAGAAGTGGTTGGACCATGTCTGCACCAGGAAGTGGACGCACAGACGTTTTTTAATGAAACGTTTTCGGAAAAACAAACAGTCTGCATAAGGCAATGTCTGCGCGGCGCAGACAGAAGAGGGCAAGAAGCTCTTTTGGGAAAAATAAACACCACCTTAGTGATGATTTTAAGTTAGAAGAAATTACAAAGACTTAATTTGAATTAATTTGTTTTTATTATAAAGATGATGTACTTTGATTGTTTGGAATATTTGGATTATTTAATTTAATATTTAGATATTTTCACCTTTAATATTGCATGTTGGGGTGTGACAATACCAATCAGATCTGCATTTCTAAACGCGACAGGACGAGACGAGTATATAAACATATCCCAACTGCTCTGGCACAACACCGGGTAAAAACTAGTTTTGTAATAAAGAAAATTTGTGAAAACCTAAAGTGCACCTCCTAGATCTAATCTCTGTATTTAGATACGAGTGTATTAATATAATAATATTGGTCGGGAAAAGGCAACAAGTTAAATAATATTAACAAAATAACACCAAGTTATTAACGGGACCCATTGCAGAAAATAGTGGCTTTATTGCTCCACCTTAAAGCTAAGAATAATCGTTATTCTCCATTTGATTTTCTAACTCACATCATCTCCTAAATCCTTTTCGTTACCTTTTGTTTTATACTTTTTTCTGTGTGTTTTTGAATTTAAGCTTGCGATTCATCCAAGCAACAGTCTTCAATCCTCACAATCAAATATGGTGAAATATTTGCATCAACCTACAAATATATACTCTCCTATCCATTCTTTTCTTATTCACTTGTCACCACCACATCCCCAACATCTTTCACTCTCTTGTTAGGCTTCTAGCATCCTTCAATTTCTTTAGCTCGAGTGTACCACACGATTTTAAGCCTTTGGATTTTTGTTCATAAACACTTAGCCATGGTTATATCCTAACATTTGTTGTTTAGCGAATCTAGAAAAATATGTGCAAGTTAAAATCGAATGGCTAGTGAGGCGGATGCATAGCGCTTATGGTTTAAACGTGTAAAGGATTCCACCAACATTAATCAAATTTTATAAGTGTCCCATTAAAGTTTTTTATGTCTTTCTAGTAACTTCGTTTACATTATATGTTAGAATTTGTGTAACTTTTTATAAATGTCAATTTTTTTAAATATAAAATAAACTAAATTGAAAACAAACACACACACACATATATATATATATATATACATCTACATATTTTAATAAAGTAAAATAATTGTGACACATGTCAGTTTATGGTTAAATCTCACAACTTTTTTCTCTTCAAATCTTAATTGACCATAATATATGTTCATATTCACTATACTTTTACATTTTATTTATATTATATTTATACATTTTATAAAAATAAATTTTAACATATTATTTTACTTTATATTCCAACATACTTTGTGAAATCCAAAAATTAACAAAAAACCATGTTTGTTAATGATTGAAATGAATATGTAATTTAAAATGTTATTATTAACATATTTACTATGTTTATTGTTGAAGATTATAAAGAAAAACAAAACTCGAACATGGTTTCATTTTACAAAGTAATTTTTTAATTATTAAATCAAAAATCTATGCTTAAAAGTTTATTCATTTTTTTAAATCAATCCATTTATCTATTATTATTATTATTAATGTAAATTGTCATATAAATTTATAAATTATAATATATGCTTTAAATTTATCAATTTATTTTTCGGTTAATTTAGTAAACTATATATTTTTTTAGTTAATTTAGTAAATATATATCAATCACTTTTATATATAACAACGTTTATCATATTTATTTTCTTGGTTTTTTTATGAATTGTTTCGGGTTTTGTGGAACTTAAATTTGGTTTTTACAGTAAAAAATTGGCAAATAGATTCTTTGGTACAAATTTTCAAAATTTGTTGTGGGTCAAAATGAGAAATTTGAATATTTTTAAAAGTTTGAGAATGCAAATAGATTTATCGTCAATTTGTTACGGGTCAAAGTGTTGATTTGAAAACGTCAAATGTATGAAAGTTAGATGTAAGGCCCCGTTACCGATGCCTCATTTTAACGTTGGATTTACTCATAAACACAGTTCTAAATATCAGAGTTAACAAAAACATTCGCGGAATATTAAAAACATTCGAACCATTTCATTACATAACCATATTTCTTGTCTTAACGATCATTTCAAATCATTAACATAAAAATTGTGTTTAAAATAACATAACACTTCCTTGAGATGCCAGCTTCTTCAAGTCCATGCCATGTGTCTCCCCTTATGCAAGTTGCCTCATTCTACTCACCTGCGTGCATACTAAAAGTCAGCTACGCTGAGTGAGTTCTAGTTAATCAGACAACATACAATACATCCACATACTAACATATGCACCCGAAAGTACATACCTTCACATTTACTTACATACTTACTTACATACGTACTTTCATTCTTTCTTTCGTACTTACATACATACTTTCATTCATACATATACGTTTTAAAGAACATTCCGCCTTATAACCTTCGCCGATATTATTGGGGTCGGTTCCCTACGTTCGTCGATATTATTAGGGTCGATTCCCTACATTCGTCGATACTAGTAGGGTCGGTTCCCTTCATTCACCGATACTATAAGGGTCGGTTACCTTCGTTCGTACTACTATAACATACCTGTCCTTACGTACTTTCCTTGACAATATGTGCAATCTCCGAAGAGCGTTCACGTACCATCAACATATCATACATACATTGTTCATACATCATATATATTCATACATACATCATTCATACATCACATATATCAATCATACCTTTAACTACCACTTGAAGGCACGTGCAATATCCGAAGATCGTTCACACACCGTCAAGCAATCATCATACATAAATCATACAAGGCATACAATTATCACCTAAGGTAAGTGTATTAACTGTCACATCGAGTATGTACACATCCCCGAAAACATAAGAAGGAAGTGGGGTTAGAAACTCACCTCAATGCGGTTGCGTTCACCGTTTACGGTTATTCCCCTCTTTAGCTGTGCACAGCTAACTGTATAACAATTACGCATATTAATTACTATCACTATCCATATCGTATTTCTAGTCCAATTATAACCCTCAGCGAACGGGGGTCCGGGGGCAGCGCCCCTGGTAGCGGGGTCTAGGGGCGGCTGCCCCTAGCAGGGTCCAAGGGGCAGAGCCCCTGGATGGGGTCGAGCTGCCAGGTCAGCTTGGAAAAATTTTATTTCCGTTAATTGTCTTAACACATTTTCCATTAGGATTTTAAATTGTTTTCTGATTCGTTAACTCATTTCTTATAATGAATTAAGCCTGATTCTTTAACTAATTCGTTATCTTTCATGATCTATTTCGTTAGTTGATTCGTTATTCTGGTTCTCTATCTCAACATGGTCTGGTTCGTTACTTGGTTCTTAACGAACTGGGTTCATAACGAACTGGTCCTTGTAACGAATTGAACCCTATAACGAATGACCCTCTGTAACGAATTGGACATTCTAATTCGTTGTCTCCTTTAAGGAATGGCTATAACGAATTGGGGTTAATTCGTTATCCTTTTCCTTAACGAATCTGGATGCGAACTAAGGCTAGTTCGTTAAGCTTCCCTTAACGAATCTCTTGAAGAATTACCCTTAGTTCGTTACGCCCGCTAACGAACTAGGGTTAGGTCAGAATATCAGGGAACATTCCCTGACATCCTTACCTCGTACACCTTTTCCGACGCCGTCGCCGAAAAAACGCGATTTCGCCGGAAAAACGAGTTTTGACCCGTTTTTCACCGTTTTTCGCCCCGTTCGATCCGGATCTGAGCTAGGGTGATCCCTAAGCTCATCTTAGGTTCGGTTTATACCCGAATCCACCCGGATCTCTTTACTTAAAGGGTTTAACGGTGTCGGTTCGTCATTTCGTGACTATATCTAACGGTTTAAGCTCATACAATATCATACTATCATTACCTTAGGTCGGAATCGGTTCTTCTACCTTTCGGCTAGAGGGAGAGAGCTTAAGTGTGTGTTTTGGGAGGTGTGTGGAATATGTGTAAAATGAATTAATTTGGTGATTAATGGTTTATATAATTATGGATCATGGGCTTAAGCCCATGGTCTATTCCTCCTTCCTTCATAACCCAAGTCCATAACCCAATTCCATTTAGCCCAACACTAGCCCGACTCATAATAACTCATACATTCATTTATTAACCGAAACCCGAAAAAAATAGGATGTTACATTAGAGTTTTAAACATGATTTGGGTTTCAAATTTATTTTCAAAGACATTTTTGGAAAAACTCAAAAGGTTCAAGATTTGGTAAATTGACTATTTTTCCCTCGACTATTAAAATTTTAGAATAGATAGTGAACACTTACGACATGCCACCCCAGGCCTATCAATGCTTATAACTTGTATCAAATTTGAAATATTTGTTTCAGCATTAACTTTTCCTTCAATAGTGATCAGAACATTGTATGGGAAACATGTCATGTAAAACTATGCTCAAATGAAACAAAATATTCACAAAATTAAATGGGTTAACAAGTTATTTTTTATGTTGTCAAACTTATCAAAATCCTTTTTATGGCTTAGCTCAGAAAAAACGTAGTTTTTGAAGAGCATTCGTCGTTATAAAATAATGTTCTTCTTTCCTTCTATGGGTTGCAAATTGATTAATATATCAATAAATATAACACTCCTTCAATATTTCGGCTAAGTGGTCAGAAACACTATTGTATGAGAAACATTTTTCCTGAATTCTTTCAATTATACACATATGATACTGACAATGAAAGTTTCAATAAAAGGAGCGTTCTCGGGTACATTTTTGCACGTGAATTTTTTTATTAAGTTCATTTTAAAAAATTCATTTTGTGGTATAAGTAAAATCAATTTATATACACATAGTATAGATACAAGTATAGATGTAATACATTTTTTATATGCGTTATATAATTATTTTCTTTACTTGTAATTTTATAATTTGGATGATCTGTGTGTTACACGGACTCTAAAACTAGTGTGTGTGTGTGTGTGTATAGGGTTGGTATCATTTAAGAACTCAAAAAAAGTTAAGAACTCTTAGGAACCGTTAACAACCAAACATTTTTAAAATTTTTTTTATATATTAACATTATTTAAGAGTAGTTTTATCATATTTTATATAAATTTTTTGGATTACATATATTAATCACAAGTTTACATATATGTAAAATTTATGTACTAACAATTTTACATAGGTGTCAAACAAAACATAGATATGTATAAAAACTAATTTTCAAAATTGTAATTGTAGATATAGATATAAAAAATGATAAAACTAATCTCAAAGAACATTAACATACAAATTTTTTTATAAAAAACATTAGTTTTCAAGGGTTCCTTCAAGTTCTTAAATAATTTTACAGTTCTGTAATGATATTCATCCTATATATATATATATATATATATATATATATATAATAAACAATTTTCAAACTTTATTATTATTTAGTGCATTTTCCTTCACTATATGTTACGTTTTAGTTTAAGTTAAGAAAAAAATGAACATTAAATAGCAACTAGGATTTCTTACTTAAGTAGCTTAGTTTTTGAATGTTTTAACACTTACAAATTACAAGAAAATTTTATAATGTGAAAACTAGAAGCGGCAATTCTGACACAATCTAAAACAACACAAGGAAGGAAAAAAAATGTTTTGGGTATGCCGAAGAGACCCGTTTATTAAATAGGCCAACCCATATATAGGACTTGTTAAAAATCAGGATGACCCGTTAACTCACTTTAAGAGTTTTTGAATTTGATTTTAGAGATGAAATGTGCTAAAATTTCAAGTTATAAATTCTAATTTTTACTATTTTATATAACGATTAATTTTGACAAATGAAATATATTTCTCTTTTGAACCATTTTATGTATTATTCACTACAACAATTTTATTGTATTATTTCTAACTGACAAATTCAACTAATTGATCATATTCCCATTTTTTTATTCAAATCTCGAACTAAATAAATCAGTTAGTTAATTGGAAAATAATAGATAAATACGTAAAACAATTGAAATAACACAAATTACTAAAAAGGTTTCATGTGAATATGAGTAATTAATTAATGGTTTAAATTGCTATAATTCGCTATTTACAACTCATATCAAGTAAACATATACCTAGAGGTGCACAAGAAACCTGAACTTGGAACTGTATCTGAAATAAAAACTCGGAACCGGTTTTTTATACCGAGGTTTTTAATACCCGAACCCGAACCGGGCCCGATTCGTACCCAGTAATACCCGAAAACCCGAACCGCTTCCATACCCAGAATCGGGTTTTTTCCAATACTCGAAATCGGGTATTTCAAATACCCGATCGATACCCTAAAATACCTTATAAAAAATACCCGATAATACCCCTAAAAGGTGCAACCTTTTAAAAAATCCAATCAATAACCGAAAAATACCCAGAGAAAAGCCCGAAAAACACGAAAATAGAGTTTTTTCAATACCCGAAAATAGGTATTCAAATACCCGGTTTTAGAATACCCGGTATTACCCGACCCGAACCCGATGCATAGGGTATGGTTTTTAGAGACAATACCCAGACCCGAACCCGACCCGGGTATTACCAATACCCGATTTTCCAATACCCAGTCATACCCGAACCCGGTTCAATACCCGAAACAGGGTATTTGAAAAACCCTATTAGTGCACCCCTACATATACCGGGTCGACCTGAAACACGAACCGCATACAACACGATTTCTAGGGGGTCAACCAGAACATGTCACAAATAAGTATGTTGGCCGGGTTAGGGTTGTAGACCACAGCCCACCAAATCATCAACCTAAACACACCAATTCGCTAACCTACTAACCCAACATAATTTACACCCCTAATGAAAACATCAAGTGAAATTGAAGGACTTCAAATAAATAAAATATTGTTTGGGTTAACTTGATGAAACACTTGTGAATTTGGAGGTTCAATTGACCGGCAACATCTCCACTATGAATTGCGATATGCCCTCCCAAATAAAATCTGGTTTAACAATGGTTGTAATTCGCACCAAGTGATTTTTTTTTCAAACCGAAAACTATTATCAACAAACCAGCCGAAACAACCGAACCCCTCTCCACAACCAAAAGAGGAGCCCAAAGAAAACGATTACCTTAGATCGAAACTTACGCCATTTTATCAACCTATCAATTTACATTTAGATCGAACTTACAACGGTCATGTAGTTGATTATGGCAAGAAATCAAGCTTTATATGCAAAATTAAAAGGATTTTCTAAAAAATGTAATCGAACTCTTAGTGATGGTGGCCACCTAAGAGTTTTTAAGGATCATAAATAGTTATGACTAGTACATAACATAAATTGTATGTTTTTGTCAAAAGAAATCGAACATCTCACCTAATGACATTGTTGTATTCTCATTAAGGAAAGGGGATTTTAATAGTTCTATTTATAGAAATACACCTCGTGTCCATTTCAACTTCACTTTCCCAAAAGAAGTTTATATTTTAATCTTCTAAATTCTAACTGATTTTGGATTACTCAAATGCTCTTAAATCATGTTAAAAACCCTATATTAATTACATACTCAACTAAAATGATCAACTGTTTAGTTTCTTTGATATTTAGACTAATCACACAATCCAACATAAAAATCTTCTATTTTTATTTGTTATTTGGCTATGTGTAGCGGAGAGGCTACAAAATAGGACGACTTGTGATATCTGGCGCCTAGTCAACAAAGAATAGCTTTTATTTTAAGGGTGTAATGGTATTGTAGCCCCTCCATCGCCACGTCATCTTTTCTATTATATTCTTTTTATAATTAAATTAAATAAATAAAAACCCATTAATTTATAAACAAAAACTTATCAAATTAATTAAATAAAAGAAATACATTATAATAAAATAAAAACACACCTAAAATAAAAAAATATACATATAAAAATACTAACTTTAAGACTCGTCTTCGTCCTTGTCCTCGTGTTCGTGTTCGTCCTCATCCTCATCCTTGTCTTCGTATTCGTCTTCAACGGGACGATGATCCAAAAGGTGTTGAACCAACTCCGCCTAAAGTTGGTTATGTATTTTACTTGATGTGAGCTCATGATTGTTTCGTGTTCGTTGTTGTTCGGTTGGTTCCGGAAATTGTTCTTGAGCACTCCCTGGTATATAGTGTTGGCATATTACTCTGTCATTGTCTTATAAAATCATATTATGCAATATGATACACGTATACATTGGCATCACTCATTTTTGCAGTCGACCATAAACGACATGGTTTTTTCACATAATGTCAACGCTTTATTGGAACCCTGAAACACCTCTCAATATTCTTTCGCGCGGACTATTACTTTTTAAAATATTCTCTTTTTTCTTCGATCGAGTCTTTAAACATTTTGACGATGATTGAGTACTCCGAATATATCTTATCTCCTGGATAGTATCCATGACAGTAGTAGGTAACGTTGACATAAAAAGGTAATACTCTAACACAGGCGACACGTTGAGAACGTTTATGTCATTGTTGGACCCGACATAGCCAAAGTAGGCCGATCAAATCCAAAGGTCGTGTGAACAAATAGACAATTGGACAGTTGTCCCACTCCCAATGCATGAAATCTATACTCCCGATCATGCGGGAAAAAAATAAGGTTTGTTTTCGTGTACATCGTATATGCGAGTTAGGTCATTTGATCAGATAAAGAGCGCTGTATAATTGAATGTTCCTATATAAATAAATGATTAAAACAATTTAATTTAAAACAAATAGGTTAAAAATAATTAATATAAACAATTTAAAAAAAATAAGTTAACAATTTAAATATTACCGATGCAAAAATTCTCTCGCGTCGTTTTATCCGTCATCTTTTAATACTCGTCGTTATCGTCGGTCGTATTTCTGTACGCGAGGATGCGTAGCGCCGAAGTACATTTTGGATGTCGGTGAATCCTAAACATCCTCTTGTGTCAGGTTTTTGTTAAAAATAGGGATACTCCCATTCCAAACTCACGCGAGGCGTAAAAATAAACGTCTAAACATCCGAAAACGACGTTCAAACTTAGCGTCGTCGTATCTGGGTGATTCGTTGAAGTAGTCTCTCATCAAACAATTGTTCGCATCAACACGATCTCGAAGGATATACGATTGTTTACGGAGCGGCCGAGAACTAGTAAAGCCAGACGCTATGTTATTTGCTACGGCCTGAACTGCACTCATGACCTCAGCTTCCTCCTCCGTCTTCTCTTGCATGAGTTGATCTGTCTTTTTCTTATCCTCAATAAATTGTTCCAAAATGTCAGAAGTATTTGTGGAATCCATTTTGATAAAGAAAGTTGATGAAAATGGGTTATGAAGGTTAGAGTTGGTGTATGAAACGGTGAAAATGGTTGATTTGGTTTGGTATTTATATTAATTTTGTACATTAATTTTTTTATTTATGTTTTTGACCGTTCAACGGTCAAATGATTAAAATATTATTATTTTTTTAAACTTTCCGGCCACAAAACACATCCTCACCCCCCCCCAACCCCCGCGTTGTCGCCCCTCTTATCGTCGAGGGGGGGGGGGGGTTGTTTCACCCTTCATTGCCCAGGTTTGCTGGCCATTACGTATAGCCTTAGGGTTTATAGTTGTTTTAATACGTAAAACACAGTCTTATACTAATATCGGTTCAGTTTAAATTTATTCTTCTCAAGTAATGTCGATTAACTTTTAATTTATGCAAATGGAAGAGAAACCTCAAAAATATAGTCGTAATAAAGCTAAAAGTGCATTAAAACGTGTTTGGTTCGTTGTTGCAGAGAGAATTTGGTCAGTATATTCTAGGTGCATTACGACATGGCAGGCTATAGCAAATGAATGAGAAAAAAAATACTCTATGTAGAATATTAACACTCGTATATCTTATATCTTATGATAAAATATATATAAAATATATATATAGTTAGGATACTTAATGAAGGAAGCTGAGTGTTCGTGATATATGACTCAAGAGTTGGTGGTCAACTGAGCATCCTTAATTCGATATATTTAACTTCTAATGATGTGTGAATTTCATTAGGGACTGCTAACTTAATTATTTTTGTCGTAAAAGGTTCTTAAACTAACCATCTTTCTATCTAACGTGGTTTAATTATATATACCATCTTCTTTAATTTTCTAGACGGTGGCATCTCTATCTTTTTTGAGTTATGTATATTTAACGCTGTAAAATAAATCAGCATTACAAAAAACATAAATGATTGTAATTATGACTTAAATAAAGATGATCAAGACATATTGAAGAAAAGAAGCAAAATGCGTAAAGAGGTTGTATATAACTATATATGTGTGTGGTTTTAGTGTGTGCTTGAGATATAGAGACAAGTACGTGACGTGGGTTACGTAATACTACACATCTACGTAGAAAAATGTACACTTTTAACATAAATTTGATCAAATGTCCTTTTAGGGTTAGATGAAAACATGAGCCCACAAGAACCAGTGGGTCCTAACTCCAATTCTCTTTTGTAATTCCCGCACACTAATTATCACATATGTCTCAGACATCCTTTTGCTTCAATCTTTATATATATATATGGTCATGTTTGTGGTTCTTTTTTTTGTTGAGTAATACACTTGAACACACAGTAAGTAAGAGGTGTGCATATAGAGAATGGGGCAACACTCATGTTGTAACCAGCAGAAGGTTAAAAGAGGACTTTGGTCACCGGAGGAAGATGAAAAGCTCATTAGATTCATCACAACACATGGCTATGGCTGTTGGAGTGAAGTTCCTGAGAAAGCTGGTCACTCTCTCTCTCTCTCTCTCTCTCTCTCTCTCTCACACACACACACACAGATTGTAAATTGACAAAACGAACCCATTTCTGAATTAGGTTTTGAAAAGTTAAGTTGTTTCATTCTTGGTGCACATCTCATTATAATATTACATGATATATAGTTGTGAAGAGATGGTGACCCAAATTGTAAAAATCAATTTATAAGTTATATGGCACAATTTAATGAAGAGAACGTGCTATATATATACCTGAAAGGGTATGAGAATATTGCCTGCTATAACACATGAGAGGCTTAAACAATGCCAAGATATACATGGCATTGCGTAACAAAACATGGTTCAAAACACCTTAAAATGAGTTATACATTGTATACATTATTAATATTGAGCTACAACATAGCATTAATGCATAATTAAGAATGACAACATTTGAATTATTTTTGTGAATGTGCACGTCTCGAGGGCGCTGTTTTCGTTTCAGGGCTTCAAAGGTGCGGAAAGAGTTGTCGATTGAGATGGATAAACTATTTAAGACCTGATATCAGAAGGGGAAAGTTTACACCAGACGAAGAGAAGTTGATCATCAATCTTCACAGTGTTGTAGGAAACAAGTTAGTTTTCTCGTATCCTACCTTCAAACGGCATATACATCGTATTCATGATATAGATTAACAAAAAATCGGTGGTAAATTCATATAAATGCAAAAGTTCTACGGATGATACCGTTTGAACCCTATTGTACTTGAAGCAAACTGCATAATTCTTCATATAGTTTATTTTATAATTATATGCATAGTTTCAGAATAAAAAGCAACTTTCATAACTTCGGGAATAGTAACTACAAGATTCTATATTTAATAATGAATTTGTCGCGGTTTACCAAATTGGTTTATTGAAAAAAAAATAATAATCAAGTTAAGACCAAAAATAACACATTGAAATGTGTAGGTGAATGTGTCTCCACTAAAAAGTATATGAAAAACTAAATGCAAAGCTAAAAAATATAATGAAGCCATGTACATGATATATACAATTTAATTAATTAAACTACAATATTGGTTGCAATTAATAACTTTCAAAGTTGTTTACACTACGGTTGATGTTGAAAACAATGTCACACCAAGCTTCATGTTTGTAGTTTTCATGATCATATGCCCTCGTCATGCTAATTAATTTAATTAACTGTATGCATCAATTATTAATTTATTGTTACACCAAATACTACATGTGAAATATATGTGAATTATGAAAATACATAAGCTAATAAACTTTTGTCATTTATAAGCGAGTAATAAAAATGCCAAAATCTATGTACTTGTAGATAATACAATCTCGAATAATGAATGTACATGTGAAATAAAAAGAGTTCGCATTCATATATATAAATAAAATATCAATTACAAAGCGTTCATGCACAAAAGTGTATGATGATGATAAACAAGAATATATATGATGAATGTCTCATAATTAAAAAAACGTGGAGATTTTAATAATCCACCCATCCTTCAATTAGAAGAGAAGAAAGAACCATAATAATAATTCTTCAATTCATTTCTTCCAAAACCCATCCTTTTAATCTGGAATTTAACAATGTTCTCTAGTGTGAAGATTTAAATTTAAGCTTTACAATTTTCTCCGCACACTTTTATAATCATGCTTTTAAGATGTTAGACATGCTAAAAAATTAAGTAACTTGTAGTGATATTACACATACACCCTACAAAATGGTGACAACGCGTTATGACTTGAACGCAGATGGGCTCATATAGCAAGCCACTTACCAGGAAGAACAGATAATGAAATTAAGAATTACTGGAATTCATGGATCAAAAAGAAGATCAATCGGAAGCTCTCTTCAACAAGCATGGCGACACGCCTAAGTACAACAAGCACTAATTCTACAAGTATAGATCAACCACATTTGGATTACGGATACAACCCGACCCATTTGAGTTTCTTGACTCAAGATATGGGCACAGACAACATCAAGCAACCCATTCAATATCCTGTATTCACTTCTTCAAGCACATTATTCATGCTTGACACAAGTGGTACAGTTCGTGAAGGGGATTGCATTCCACCGACCGAATACTTCAACGACTCAATGTGGCAAATGAACAAGAATCAAATCTCCGAATTGCCCTCACAATTGTTGAACTTCACCACAAATAATGGCATGTATTCCAGTTATTTACCGCCTTTGATGGAGAACTTGGAGAGCATTGTAGAGGGTCAAAATTGTCATTTGAACAATGGGGAAGGAAGGGAGTGCTTAGATGAAAAGCAACATGTGTTTAATGAATGGACTGTGGATCAAACAAGCCAACAATGTCCAAATTATTTATTTTGGGATGATGAACAACAAGAAGTGCAACTTGTTGGTGAAGAAATGGTTGCGCCTTCTTCATCAAACATGGGACCTATGTTATCATCTTACCCTACAACATTATAAATCTTTCCATAAACGGGGTTGACTATTTCTTCATTCTTTCTTCATTTTATTTTTTTAATTTGGGATTGGTGAGATTTTGAAACGAGGGAATTTGCAGGCATGCATGCAATGATCTCTTTTGTTTATGTTTAAGAAATGACGTGACAAAAAAAATGAGAGAGTACAACTTACAAAGGTTTGATGTAGATTAATTAGAGTCGTATGATATGTTTTGACCTTTTAAGGGTGGTAATTAATTAAAATAATAATGTAATGATCGATTTCAATCAATAATTGTTTAATGTTTTGGCATTCGTTAGAATAGTAATTACTTTATTGTTGGAAAAAACAAGTTTTTAATTTCCAAACGTTTGTATCTTCTTTTATTGTAACTGTTGTGTACGTAGTTATAGTTTTAAAATTGGATGAATAGATAACTAGATGCTACTATTATTAACAAGTGACAAATGACTTATGCTTATACATTTATCATGATTCTACTTTAAACTAGTTATGTATTGTGCATGCCTTATAGTTATTGTAAATATTTCATACGAATATATGCATGATTTTTGTTTTCATTAATAACAAAGAGCCTTTAAGCCTTCAATTTATTTTGCGGAAACACCTATAGTTTTGTTTGTACAAAGCATAATCAGTCTGCGCAACTGCAAGAACGCTGAACAAAATAAGACAAACTGGATGTGGCTAATTCCACTTAATGAATGCGTTTTCCTTGATATTGATTATTCGTTGTTGCGTGTATCTCTAACTAGCGAATATAATTTCAATTTTTCCAGCCACCTCTAGTGAACTATGAGTCTATGAAATCAAACCAGAACCACACCGCCTCGGTGTCAAAACAAAAGGGGTATATGAAATTATCAATGGGTTTCCGACAAAGTTTAACAGAGGATATCAATGAATGTATCACACACAAAGTAATTACAAAATCTTTTGTCAATTTATACGTCAATATCATAGATGGATCACTGATAGATATTTAATCGACTGGTTCTCGTCATCGACAGAAATTTACTGATATTGGATTACTGAACCACATTTTTTGTTGGTTGTCTTCTTTTAAAATAAATAAATAAGTTGTTTTTGGTTTCCTGAATTGAAAATATAAAAGATTCTTATTAGAATCAGTTTTTTTTTTTTAATATAGAGTTCAAGTAAAACAATCTAGTTAAGTAGTAGGAGGATCATGGGGTATGTGGTGGTGAACATACTGATGTCGAGAAACACTTTTCCCATGGTCACTCGGAGTTCTTGGAACATGTCTCTTGATCAATGCCAACGAGCCCTTAAATGGATTTTTATTAGTATACTGCATGTGCAGAAAATAGTGAAGATGTCATAAACTTTTACAAGAAATTTGGGTTTGAAATCACAGAAATGATCAGGCGTTATTGTGTACGCGTTACTCCACTAGACTACGACAACAAGAAATCTTGAGCAGCCTCAACCTAAGAACTGATGGACTGAGTTCACATATAAGATAAGATCGATACGGAGTTGAAAATTGAGAATTTGTGAATTGGACAAGGATTTATGGATGGTAATTGTTATATTCAGTTTGTTTTGTTTTTGAGGCATGTTTGTTATTGATCTTGTTTGTTGAGACCATAATTATTTGTAAGCATTAATAATCTAAACTAGGGAGAAGATAAGTGATATCAAATTGTCAGGAAGATGATGACTGAGAGTTGTGATGAACTTTTTGACGCAGCCGCATGAGAGTGAAGCCCGATTTGGTACATACATTAAGCTTTGTTTGTTTGCTAAATTGTTGATTTTTATTCGAATATAATTGAATCTATGCACGGATTACATGATTTAGTGCTAAAATTGGGTAATATCAGTTATAGGTAAGATTAGAAAGTAAGTAATTTCAGTGTTTCGTATATGGATTACATGATTTAGAGCTAAAATTGGACAAAATCACATAACGTGACAGTCCTGACCTGACCCGAACTGTCAAATCGACCCGAAAATTTATTTGACCGGTTCTATGAAATTGGGCATCTAAAAAGAGTGACTCAATATAACAGTTTTTTGGATCTACCACTGTCCATTAACCAACTTTGTTAGTTTATCAATTTATGTTTCTTGCTTTCATGTATCCATATTTCATAGGTGATAGGATAAAATACCTATTGGTTTTGGTAATCAAATAATTGGTTAAATGATTTCCGTTTCTAACTATGATTAATTATATCGCGTGATTCTTTTTTGTAATAACATATTTTAGCATTGTTAAGATATACATTGAGCATGTTTGGGATTGAGTTTGAAAAATGTCTTTTGGCTTTTTGATGTTTTCAAAAAGCCAATAAGCCAAAATGTGTGACAATCACAAAAATCCTTTTTATTTAGCTTTTTGAAAATGTTAAAAAACAGTTTTCTAAAAGCCTCAAATCTGGGCTTTTCAAAATGGTTTTTTGAAAAAGCCAATAAACCAATAAACATTTTTTAAACTCAATCCTAATCATACCCATAGTTTAGTTTGAGAATAATATGAGGAGAGAAATTTGCAGCCCAAAATAAACATTGTAACCCGATAGTTAAGTAATTGATTTTACCATTAGCCTAAAATAAACATTGTAGCCCAATAATACATTTTAGCATTTATAAGATTATATGCTCAATACGTCCATATCTCAACCTGGTAGAGTCCAGTCCACAAACCATGGTTAGCCCTAATTGTTACAAAAACAAGCCGAAAAAACAATCTGAATAAGTTATCAAAACAGTATACTTACCTAAAATCACCAAAATAGGCATGTGGACCACCAAATTTGTTAAAATAGACAAGGACTTTTACATTTGTTTCATTGGGCTATTAAGGAGCCGGAGTTTTAGAGTCTGGGTTGTGATGGAACCGAATTGTCGTAGTGTACTATTGACATGACAAAACTGGCTCTTCTGTACCCGTAAGTGAAGTGGGTAGGCTCTTTCGCAAAAAGCCCAGCGACACGTGTACGATGAAGGTTGGATCTTGTGTGGCCCCATCTCACCTTTTGGGAATTTTAATGTGAACTTGTTTATTGTCGCATGCCTATTTGTCCTCTATTGATTTTTTTAGATTTGTTATTTTTATTAACTTTAAAATTTGATGTCTATTTGTAGAAACTTCTTTTACGTAACCAAACTCCGATAGCATATACAAATTGAAACTTCTTTTTATAAACTAAGGTACCGTTTAATATGAGGCCATGAAGGACGGAATGAAATGACTCATTCAAACAAAATAAAAATATGTGTTTGCTTGAAATTAATTTGAAAAAGAATAAGCCATTACCAAATGAATAGTTTTCCTTCTAAAAATAATTATTTTCATTCCTCTTATTTACCCTTTTTTTCGTTCCCTGCCTTATTTTCACTCTTAATTCCCTATTATGTACTCATTCTGTCCCATCATAAGTGTCCAGGTTTGAAAAATACAAAGTCTAAGGTGAACTGAATAATTACATTTTTTTACCAAATGACAATAATGTCCTTGAAAGGTGGGTCTATCATATTGTTTACTAAGGTTAGTTGTGTGTATTTAAGGGTAAACTTGTAAATTAGCTAGTAAATTTTGCAAGTTGACACTTATAATGGAACAAATAAAAAAAGAAATATAAAACAACCTGGGCCTTTTGAGTGACGGCTGAAATTTGAAACGAACTTATTATTCCCTATCTATAAACACGATCAGCCTGTTCCTCCTGTTTATTATCAATCTTCTCAATTCTCACTTCATTGTTTCTTCATAATTGATTATTGATGGCTTCCCAAGACACAACACATGGAAGATGTTGGGTTTTCGGAGGTTGCCAATCTCTCGCTAAATAAATAGGAGTTTGAAAACGATTTGATTATTGAAAAAGAAAATTAATATAAACCTATGACTGATATAGTTTTTGTTTGGAGTTTGAACTTTATATAAAATATAAATCTATTTTTGGCCTTTGTTTAATATATTTGTATTTTTTTTATATTTTTTTGCCGTACCCTTCCCGTACCCGTATCTTGGATTTTTGATTTTTGTCGTTTCCCGTACCTGTAACATCCCCGTATCCTGGTCCCGTACCCGTTCCCGTGCTACTTAAACAACCACAATTCTTAATCGTTCATTAGCGTGAATCCCAAACCATTGTTCTCAAAGAACGTACCATCATGACGATGCTCTAGAGTTCTGACGTTTCGTTCACCCGACACGACATGTAGTAGAAATATTCCCCAATAATCTTTAAGAATTATACACGAATACCCATTTTAAGGTAAGAGTTTCGTTTAAGTTATTATTTTATTATTATATTCTATGGCTTAAACCATAGTCGGGGATATAGCCCAAACCTTGATCAAATTTATATTTACATAAGCTTTGTATATACAAATGTTATAGTTAAAAAGAATGTTTCTTTATAAATAAGAAACATTGAAATTTATATACATGAGGAGGATATATACACATATTGTTTCTTCATGATTAAGAAACATAAAGTTTTATATGTAAGGGGTATAGTTAAATTAATGTTTCTTTATAACTAAGAAACGTAAGATTTTATATACAAAGGTTATAGTCAATTGACGTTTTTTCTTGAAGAAGAAACCTATCACAAATGTTTCTTCATGAAGAAGAAACTTAGCATATGATGGATAAGTAGACAGAAAGACTACAAGTCTTTATTTTAAATAAATGATCAATCAAGGTTTAAAGCTATTAAAACCAGACTAAAGGTTTGTAGCCGGATCAAGAGACGATCTGGATATTTATATAACCTATTTTATTATAGGTTACACATCATTCATTCATAAAGGTTTTTAAACGAGATCACCACATTATTCAGAATAGACAATTATAGGTGAATACGTTAAACTTTTACAAACAGACAGACATTTTACTCTTGTGATAAACAGGTTGTTTATTACAAAGAGTCAGATAAACATTTGCATGAGATTACATGATCTCTAAATTCGTTATAATACAAAATAGAAAATAAAAGCAACTCAGACCAATTACACATGTGTCTGGATCCAAACATAACTGACTAAGCGGGCATGCAAATAAAGTCAGTCATAACCAGTTCTCCAATGGGCTAACGGGCTCAGGGAACCTTTGAATTGTGTGTGTAGGTCAGTGGTACAAATCCCGGGAATGACCGGCATTCCTACTGAGTTTGTAATTGAAAACTATATATATTTGTATTTAACAAATGTTATAAATCTTTTAAGAGTCAGTCAATGTTTCACCACCTCATCGCTGACGTATTTTTCCCACATTGCATGTAATTAAGTTCAGTAACCAATAGCAAGGATTAGGGTCATCATGAAGATAAAAGCTCGCTTACAAGATGGCTCAGTTTTGATAATTAAATCCTTGTAATATGAAGAAACAATATTTTGTAAACTATATACTCGGGTATTTAATTCCCGGGTAAATTTTCAATGTAAATTAATATATTAATAAACTTAAAAGTCTTCCGCTAAAATAAACTCGCAACTCTGCTATATTTGCAAAATAGATACCAAATATAGTCACACTCCTAGACCCTAAGTCGGGGTGTGACATTAACAAACAAAATCAAAGTAGATGGCCTTAGACACTTTAATTAATTAATTAAACATTAGCAATCAATCTTAACTATATTGTAAAGATATAACAAACCAAATGCAGATTAGAAAATTACAAACACATAAACATAAAACGAAAAAAACCCTGATTGAAGGACACAATCATACGTGGATCAAATGAAAAAAACACACTAAAACCTTAGTACTTCAATTCTTACCATTTTATTCAGACACAAACTAATGATGTTTGTTTTGTTTGTTACTTCAAAGTGCAAATGATAATCAACTCAAAATTAAAGAGCTTTGCATTGCATCACTTATCACCAAACAAGTATCCCACAGATGATGCTCCACCAGGAACCGAAGTAACTCTCGTCGACGGGCGACCCTAGAAATCATGAAACATTTCAAAATTTAACATATAAAGAACATAAGTGATTAGTAACATTTGATCTTTCATAAAAATCTTTGAATTTGAAAAACTTACACCATCAGCTTTATGGTAGATATAAGTCTTGTGCAATGGGATATTATCATCTATCTTAGATGGCGAAGGTAGAGTTTTCTTTGGTATTTCCTCCTCGACATCATCAGTGCCATATGGTGGTATACAAACGGACGGTGAAGAATGTTTAGGTTCACGGTTACTTTCTTGGTCTAATGCATTGGAACCAAACAAGTACCCTAAAGAACTTTGACCTCCGCCGGAAGTAGAAACCCTCGGTGAGGGCACCTTGGATTGATCATTGTCTTGTTGCTCTAACTCATCGGATATATTACCAAACAAATAGCCTAAAGAACTTTGTCCTTGGCCAGAACTCCTCCCACTCATTGGAACCAAACATATACCTAAGCCTGAATATATGTTGTGTGTTTATAAGGGTAAAGTTAAAATACAAAGGACAACAAAAATGAGAAGAGTGAGAAGGAATTCAGTCAATTGATTTTAGATTTGAATGGCTGAGATTAATTTAATAAATAAAAATTGATGAAAAGGGCATTAAGGTAATAACCCACATTTGTTGACTTTCTCTCTTCACATGCAAGACACATGTCAATCCCCCCATCATTTTAAAATGTCCATAACTTTTTCATACGACATTATTTTTTAAAAAAAAATTCACCATAATAATAAACATTTTTTTATCTTTAATATGAGTACCATATTGTTATATAAAAATAAAAAAAAACTAACGGGTTTTTTAATTTTGTTTTTTTGTTCTTTGTGTCATTATGTAATATGTTGTTTCCATTGTGTTTTACATTTCAAGTCATTGTGTTATATATATTCACCATTGTGTGTTATGTTTTAGGCCATTTTGTTATACGTATTCGCCATTATGTCTTACGTTTTAGGTCATTGTTTTATACGTATTCACCATTGTGTTTTACGTTTCAAGTTATTGTGTAACATGTATTAATGGCGAAAAAAGACACAATGGTGTGCGAAAAGACACAATGGCGAGAAAAGACACAATGGTGTGCGAAAAGACACAATGACGAAAAAAGACACAATGATAAGCGAAAAGACACAATGAAGAAATAAGACACAATGACGAAAAAAGACACAATGGTGTGCGAAAAGACACAATGAAGAAAAACACAATGACGAAAAAAGACACAATGATAAGCGAAAAGACACAATGGTGTGCGAAAAGACACAATGTCGAAAAAAGATACAATGATAAATGAAAAGACACAATGGTGTGCGAAAAGACACAATGAAGAAAAAAAACACAATGAAGAAAAAAGACACAATGAGAAACGAAAAGACACAATGGTGTGTGAAAAGACACAATGGTGTGTGAAAAGACACAATTATAAGCGAAAAGACACAATGACAAAAAAAGACACAATGATGTTCGAAATAACACAATGACGAAAAAGACACAATGATAAGCGAAAAAACACAATGGTGTGCGAAAAGACACAATGGTGTGCGAAAAAAGATACAATTATAAGCGAAAAGACACACAATGGTGTGTGAAAAGACACAATGACGAAAAAAGACACAATTATAAGCGAAAAGACACAATGACGAAAAAAGACACAATGGTGTGCGAAAAGACACAATGACGTGATTTTTGTTTTAAATTTATATAACAAAATCATACTCATATTAAAGATAAAAAAAACGCTTGTTATTATGATGAATTTAAAAAAAAAAAAAAATATCATACGAAAAAGTTATAGACGTTCTAAAATGATGAGGGTATTAACATGTGCCATGCATGTGGAGAGAGAAAACATGACATCTATACCCTTTTCCTTTTGGCCTATACTTGACACATGTCAATTATTTATGGCTTCTCACACTTCTCATTTTTATTACACTTTGTAGAATAACTAACCTGTGTTTATAATCATCATATTTATATATGTCTGGAGTGACTTGTCCCTGCTTATGCCTTATAGAGGCAACTATATTATTTTATTAAAGAGGATGTGGGTATCCAATGCATCGATTGAATTAATATCGACAGTGGAATGCTAACCAGAGGTTACATCACTATAGTTAGTTATATATCATAGTAAATGACCTCGTGAAGTATCATGTTATATATTTATATTTTTTTGAACGGCTCTAAACAGGGATGACGCGGATTCACCCGAAATATGACAAAAATCAACCCAGGCATTTCAGCGAAATAAAGATACAACCCGGATCCATAAAGGATCAATGACACGATTTATTGTGAGCCCTTAAGAGGACTAAGAGAATATTTCCCCAACCTAGGTTGTCATAACACGTCGGACACGACATGACAAGACATGATGGCCTGTTGTGTTAAACACGAACACGACACGATAACTAATCGTGTCGTTTTTCAAACACGAACATGTTTAGTAGCAGGTTAACCTGTTAAAACCTGTTAATGGACATGTTTAAAGACACAATGAATAATACACGTGTAATGAAACCAAAATTTTTCAAAATGAGCATAAAAGCGTTAATTAATAAGATAATCCATAACATATTTGAAACAAAAAACCATAAATCCATAACATACTTGAAACAAAAGATAACAAATTCATAACATACTTGAAACAAAAAATCATCAAAGCAAATCACAATATCCATAAAAAAATATATAATCCGGTTCAGACAGGTATTAGTGAAATGTCGTTTGTAAGTATGACTTTAGGTTAAGACTTTAGGATTTTATATATATTTATTTTTTAAAATAAAAGTCTACACAGGTTAACAGATTAACAGGTCTTTAACATGTTAGGACACGAATTTAAACATGTCTTAAATGGGTCGACTTGTTTAAGACACGAAACATGTTAAGCTCAAACACAAACCTGTTAAAACTCTTGTCGTGTTAACAAGTTTGTGTCATATATTCCCAACCAATAAGAACGACCATGTTACTGTCACATTCCAATAGGTCATTCCACTAGTTGGGGATCGACCAAACATGTAATCGGCGGCATCAGCCCTACCCGACATCAACACACTACAGAAAAACTGCGCAATAGCGGTGACATTTGTCGCTGCTAAAAATCCCCCATTATCGTCATTAAATGTATTAGTGTCGACGGTGGCGAAACTTGGGCTTAGTCACAAGTCAAAACGGCGACCGAAGCCACAAACTCAATACATCGGTGGTGACCGTGCTCAATACCTATAAGAATTTTCGGACAAAATCGCGTAAATTTATGCTACTAAAAGAAAAAAACGGTAATAACCGAGGCCTCCATTATACTTTGCACTTGAGTGTCGACAAATCACCGTTAATAAGGTCGCTCGTAAAACTTCGTTGGTAATGCCTAAAAAACGCCTCAAATACCTACGGCGAAGATTTTGTTGGAAAACTTTCTAGAGACAGATTTGAAGATTTTTTTAACGCTACAAACATGATTAATTTGCACGATAGTTTGTTATTAATCAAATTCAACTCGAAATGAAACAAAACACGATTATTTTCTCAGTAATTTGTACATAAAATTGCAACGTGAAGAATTCGGTCCATAAAAATTGCATATATGTATATGTCGGTAATTGACAATGGTTGTTAAATGAGACAGTCGGTGAACCGAAGGTCATGACGATGCTAGTGGGCCCAGTGTCGGCTTTGAAGGAAGGCGGAGACAGAGTGGTCGGCAGTTCCCGGCCCTATCACCCGGTAGGCCCGAAATTTTTATTTAAAATAAATTTTATATATTTTTATGCAAAAAATATGTTTTTTAATGTTTAAACCCAATTACCCAACTCATTTTAAGCATATTTTAAGAGTAAACTGTGGTTTTCGTCCATGTAGTTTGTCCAAATATGCGGTTTTAGTCCAATAGTTTTAAATATGCGATTTTCGTGTATGTGGCTTCATTTCACTTGCAATTAAACCCGACCCCACTAACCCCGTTAAGTCTGATCGTTAAACCTATCAGTGTGCCCCTCGAGTGGGGCTTTTGTCCTTTTTCCCCAAATACACCTCAGCCCCTCACGCGAGGGGCTTGTGAATTAGGGTTGGAGTTTATTTGGGGAGAAAAAGGACAAAACTGTCCCTCACGTGAGGCGCACGCTAATGGGTTTAACTACCAGACTTAACGGAGTTAGTGGGGTCGGGTTTAATTGCAAGTGAAATGAAACCACAGGGACGAAAATCGCATATTTGAAACTATTGGACTAAACCGTATATTTGGACAAACCACAAGTACGAAAACCACCGTTTACTCCTATTTTAATAATAAAAAACGGTACATCCCAAATCATAACTAAATAAGTTCATTTAAAGAGCGATGTTGGCGGGTGACGGTCTTGACGGTGGCGGATGAAGGTGGTGGTGATTTAAGGAGAAACAAGAAGATGCCTGATTTACGTGTTGAAGGAGATGACCTTGAATTGAGAAAGAAGAAGATGAGGGGTTAGAAGATGGGGTGGCCATTTCACACTGTATCAAGGCTCAGGAAGTAATAATCTTCAAAAAGCACACGTACGGATCATAAGCAATAGCAACGACGGAATTAGCGGCTACAACAGCCATTAGGAGAAAGAACTCATGCATATATGCTCTTACCCTTGCCAACACATATACTTCAAACTTACTCTTTAAAAACTCAATATTGATTATCACGTCATAAGGTGGTCACAAAAAGAACCCTATTCGGAAAGACTAACAGTGTCTTTTTTGCATGATTAACTAACCGTCAATATATATTTGCTAGAGTTTTCATCAAAAGATCTAGTTGTCGAACTAGGATCTAGGCATTGCAAAAAATGGTTAAACCACATGCATAGACTATTATTGCAATTTTCTTTATGAAAAAGTTGTAGAAATGTGACTGATTAATGGGGTTTAATCGACAAAAAGAAACTATAGTGACTAATAACCAATTAGAAGATCGCCCCAACCCAAACTTCAGGTATTATAAACAAAAGAAAAAGCACGGAGGTGTGATTTGTATAAAAACTAAATGATGATGTATACATCATTGGCGAAGCTTAATAGAGACCAGATGGTTTCCGCTCAGTGGTGTAAATTACCTGTTTTGATATGAAAATTTTGACAAATAAAGTAAAGTTTATGTTTTCATCTAAGCATTAATGAGTACTTTGAACAAGTTTGTTTGGTTCAACTTCAAAGTAATATATTGTCGGCCATCAAAAGGTGGAGTTCACAAAAAAAATATAAAGGATAATATATAGATAATGGTTGTCATTTCTGTAATTGGAAGTTATGGTCGTGTGGGAGGGAAACTAGTAGGCCAAAGCTTACTAATAAATTAATCAAAATTAACTTTATTAGTTGTAAGTTATCTATAATCATTATATTTCTTCACATCAAGTAATAGTACTGACAGACATGCAGCAATAGTAAATGAAGTAATCTTACTAAGAAAATATTATCATATATGAAATATGTATTAGCAGCAGGTATCCTTCCAGCTAACAGAACGGAATGGCGAGTCCATGTCGACAAATAATTAAGCACATTATATATAAATGAGGAAGAAGTTCTAGTCTTCGGATGTAAATGATTTAGAGCACCATTCTAATATCTTGAGCACAATGCTAACGAACCGCACGATAAACTTTCCAAGGTTCACGTAGAACGACACTATCGGGCTAATGAACGGGACTAAAAATATACTGTAAATCTTCAACAATACTTGCAGTATCAGTTTTTGACTCCTAAAGAACCCTGAAATCAAAACATTGTAAGGATTTGATGTTTAACATAATCAGCAATAAGTAATAAGTAATCACACACTATTGTATATAGTAATTTATGAGGTTATTGAGTTGCATACATTCAGTAGCCTCTGGGAAAGCATCAAATAATGAAGTCACAATCTTCAACAAGACCTGCAAGCAGTATGAGAGTATATATATAATATATCGTATCACTAGTGGACAATGTTCGGACGTATTTACACATGGCAATCATGACCCCTTCTTTAACATTGCTTGATTTTTTTTATTTTTTTTTTGGGTCTACTTACATTATCCAACGAGCCAAAATAGGTAGAACTTGCTAACATAGAATGGGTCCAAATGGCCACCCTCACCCACCCTCACTAGCGGGTGAAACAGTTTGATATATTTTTTTCCACATGTTTAGCTCAACCTATTTTGGTCAGATTTAAAGGTGTGAATTTGTAACACGATATGAATCTAACACGAAATTCACGGCCCTGGGTTTGGTGTAAACGAGTCCGGGTCAATTCTGGTCGAATCTGCGAACACGTTTAGCTAAACGGGTCTTTTGGGTCAACCCATTTATTTTTATATGTGTTATATATATATTTTATGAATTTTATGCCAAGTTTAGAAGTTAAGTGAGAAAACACTTTGTAATTAAAACTTAAATGTATTATGTGTGTGTATTTTTGGTTGGAAAAGGTAAAAGTAAATAAGAAATCATATTAAACGGGTCGTGTTCATGTCAACCCACAAATACTCATATCATGTCCGGGTTCATGTCGGGATGCCAACCTGTTCTAACACCCCTAGTCGGACTTGTTTTGACCCGAACCTAGATCATATTTTTTTTTAAATTGACCCGTTTTGGCCCGAACCTTTATTGCCAGGCTTATGAGTAATAGGCACATACCAGGAACAGATCTCCTGGTTTAATTGGTGACTCAACAAAAACTAGTGCATTCCTGCATGTTATTTTTAATTTTCTCATCATAAGTTAGCCTAGATTCAACATATGCATTATCTTTTGAATTATAAACAATACCTAATTCTTAATCTCTCTCCTTCTCTTGTTAGTCTGTACACGCTGCAGCCTCTCGTGAACGGCACCTGCTTGTTTTTCCACTCTGTCATGCACCCGTAAAACATTATTGGGCTGATTTGGGTTATGTTCTCTCAGGTCAAACAAGTAATAATAGATTTGGTTTCGGGTCACACAACTAAACAAGTAACAATAAATTTGGTTTCAGGTTGATGAATGTACCAAGGTGCCAATTGACTCCGGCTATAAGATCACCGCCACCTTCATAGATATCGCTAACGTGAAACTCAACGTTCGGGCCCATTCCTGTTGTTAGTTGTTTAAGAAAACGTATAACCTCCTATAATACATAAAGTTTCGATAACGTCTTAATTCATCTAAAAATTGCACTTTTAACAAGCAACAAAAATAGGAAAATAGTAAGTTTGTGACCTTTTTGCCCTTAAATGGTTTTGGAAACGAGTAGTCCTCAAAGAAACAATCATCGGCGAGATAACTTTCGAGTCGCTTGACATTCTTTTCATTCATGCATTTGTAGAATTCTTTTATTGTATCCGATGGTGTTAGCTCGGATGTGACACCCGAGTCCCCAATCATCACTAGTGGCATGTATCTCATGTTGTAACGTTTATTTTCGTTGCCCATTTTCATACGAAGCTGCACTTGGTTTTTGTTCGTTTCATGTTTATGCAGTGTCGAAACATGAATACCAAAAGCAGATAATGGCATTTGGGTAGCCATTTTGTGTTAAAATGTGTTAACATGCTATGTGTATTGAATAGTATGGTTGAGATCTCGAATCTTAATTGGAAAGAAAAGAACCACATGTAACTTGTGCTTATTGGTCACATTTGGAACAAATACTTTGGAACACAAAATCAGTTCTAAAAGAGAGTATATAAAATAGTCCAAAAACATTCAAAACCTTAAAAACTAAGCATAAAACATATGACCATCATTTTTGTTCCAATTAACATTTGTAAAACAAACACAAACCAAAACACCAATTGCAAACTACTCAACAGTTGTCACTTGTTGCCATTCACCATCAACACCTTCTTTCCACAAAGTGACATTATTGTCCCCAGAAGCAACAGCCAACAGATTCCCAGTAAGCGACCACGATACCCTCCAAACAGGGGCGTTAAAGTCATTCAACACCTTACCCTTCCATTCCTCACCTTCTTTAGCATTAGTCCATATAACAACCCGCCCGTCTTGTGACCCACTCGTGATAGTGGACTTTGGTAGGCCCAAGTTCGGGGCCCACGCCACATCACGCACCAAATCAGTGTGCATTATAAGAGCTGACGCGCAGTCCATTTTCCAAGCCCCGTTACTAAATTTCCAAATCTTCACCGTATTGTCATTACCACCAGAAGCCAGTTTCTGAACCGGGTCAAAATCGCCTGACCCGATTAATGAACCAGGCTCCATTGACGGGGCCCACGTGACAGAGGTGACCCCAACAGGATGAGCTTGGTCTATCTTCGTAGTGTCCCACCCGCCATCTGACCTGGCGGTGTGAACCGAGATGTTACCATCGGAGGACCCGCAAGCCAAGCAAAGACCTAGTTCATGTGGGGCCCAGGCAATCGAGTTAACAGATGATTTGTGGTTGTTGAAGGTATGGGCAGGTGTCCAGGTGTTTAGATTGTCTTCTTTCCAAATTACAACAGTGCCATCGTATGAGCATGAAGCTAGAAGTGAACCAAACTTGGGGTGAGCCCAAGTGACCTGCCAAACGGGCCCGTTATGACCGGTCAAAGTAGCGAGGTGTTGTGAGCTTACACTGATGATCTTGATAGTGGCATCAGATGAGGCAGATGCGACTCGTTTTCCATAGTAATCCATGCTGACATCATGGATGATGTCAGTGTGACCTGTTTCAATCTTCTGGCCTGGCATGATTTCCTATTGATGTTTGTTACCGCACTATTAGTGATTGATCCTACATGTGCAGAAGATAGAATTTAATTTTCTCATAGTAATTCATGCACATAATATAGTAACAACTAATAACAGCACGTTTTCAAAAGATAAAACTAAACTTAAAAAGAGGCAATATATATCATGCTTCCATTTTGAATATTCAAACCATGCAGTTAATGCAGAAAAATGTCGGAAATCGGTCAAAGACCAATATTTGAGATTTCGGTTATCACGGTGAGATATCGGTAATTCAAATATCATGCAGAATTTATATATGTGTGTGTGTGTGTGTATAGCAATTTAACACACAACTCAGTATACTCTCCTACCATTAACAAATTATTTTGCACCTTACAAACAATTGTAGCAAGTAGGAACTTATTAAGACTTAAAACACTAACATTAAACACTAAAAACTGACAATTAAGACTTAAAAAAACTGATATCGGGAAAATCGGTCATATATCCGTCAAATATCGCTGAAAATATCAGGACCGATATTATGACCAAGGGACCGATATATCGGTTTTATATATCAGTGATATATTGGCGAGTTCACCTGCATAGTATTCAAAGCTTTCTTTTGACAAAAGGAAACTGAGCATCAGATATGTTATATACTCTTCTGATCTTAATTCTAGATAACCATTACACTTAAATTTTTTATGATACACCTATGCTTCACAAATGGAATTGAATGTGATTTAGGTAACAAATTCTATTCACTAATCTTGTTGCATGAATATCGTCTTCACATATATACATACGTTGCTCCAAACAGTACATATAAAATACACACAAAATAAAACTGCCAAGTGATGAGACTTAAAACAAATGAGCCCTCACACGTTCTTCTACTATAAGGTCTTTCTAGGTAGTCAAAGGCGCAAAAAGGTTACGTGTCGCCTAAGCGCAAGGCACAACAAGGGTGCATCCCGACAAAAGAGAGCACAAAAAAATACATACATGTTAGGTATACAAAGATAATGTTACTCCCCCGAATAAAATTAAAAAATTAAAATTGATATAACTAGCAATTAAAATAATCTAATCAATATCAACATTTTAAAAACCTTTCAAACAAATCAAATTCTAAAAAATCTGATAAAACTAGTTATAAACTAGAATTAGAAAATCAAAAACCTTTGAGAATCTCTACCCAAACAATAAGTAAAAAATTCTGTGCTTATAGGGCATCTGTGTGGTAAAAGAGAAGAAGAAGAAGTTGCCTTGTGTGTCTTCAAGAGACCTAAACCTCGCCTCTCCTGAGCTTTATGTTAAAAAAACACGAGGCACAAGCATCAAATACGCAAGGTATTTATATAATATTTTTATATTTTCTAATAAGTTTCTAACATCGTATACACCCCCCAAAATTTAAATACAAACAGCCTCATATTCAATTTAAGATATAAGTAACCTCTAAGTACAACCTCAAAAGTTATATTTAAAACCTCCTGAAGCACAAAACATACAAGAGACTCTACAAATGTGTGTACAAGCTCTACAAATGTGCACACCTCAAACACACTTTTTACAACCAAGTGCCTAGGTACCGCCTCTTATATGACTACATAGAGGCCTTTTACAAAGATCAATCTTATTTCAATCTTTTTTACTATAAATGTTTAGAGTTCAATGTGAAGTTGGAAGGCAGCCAGCTCAATATTTCTAAAATCAAAGACTAAAAAGTAGACAGCGCAATTCAAATTCATCCTTCCAGTCGAGAAAAGAGTGGAAACAGTTATAATCTCACCCAATTCCAAGATACTGAAATAGAGTGTTATTCCCCAGTTCACAAACACTCAGAATCAACTACACACAGATTATGAATACGAAAACATAACTAGAACAAAACTTCTAATTTCACACAATTACACACGGATTACGTGAATCGAATAAAAACTAACTAGCATAACTAGTTGTATACTAGGTATAGAAAACAAAAGCCTTTAGAAATCAACAAAGAGTTTTATACTATATTAACTCTACCCAAATGAAATGAGAATAAAAAAAAATTACTCATGCTTATAGAGCATCTATGTGATAGAAGAGAAAATAAAGAATTGCCGACCTCGCCTCACACAAGCTTAAATTTTTAAAGGGAGAGGGCACCGAAGCGATAGAATCCTTAGAGTCGAGGACCAAGGCAAAGATACACCCTTCACATACGCAAGGCGCAAGGCATTCATACATTTCTTTTTATACAAGTCTAGTAAGTTTCTAACATTGTATACACAAAAGTTAGATACAAACAACCTCTACGATCAACTTAAGATATAAAGAACCTCTATGTACAACCTAAGAAGTTATATCTACAACCTTCCCATGCAAATCTACCCTTGTATAAAAGGCGCTACAGACGCGAGCGCATGAGCCACGGTTTTTAAACCAAACGCCTGCCAGCGCACGCGTCTTTTGCCTACGACTCATAGAGGTCTTTTCCAAATTAAAATCTATTTTTCTAGAAATGATTTTAATACACATCAATTTGGAATTGGAAAGCAGCCAGCTCAATATCCAAAATCAAAGGTTCAAAATTACACAGTGCTAACTTTCTGGATCGAGAAGAGAGTGGCCAACATCAGACTCAGATCCACACCCCAATTTACAAACATTCGGAATCAGCTACACACAGATATTATAACTAGAACAAAACTTGTAATTTCATACAGATGGAATAAATAAATAATCATGTTACAGATGAAGGATGTATGAAGCAACGAAGGAATTGATACGTATCCGAATCTGTGTTAAGTTTCAATGGGCGAATGAATGGTTCATACAAGTTTCGAATTACAAACCTAGATCTGAAGAAATAAATATAATTTACAGAGAGCATATCACACAGATGGATTAATAACAGAGATCTATGGATACAGGTGAAAGAAAGATTACCTTTGATGGGTTGTTGGTGCCGATAGAGGTGAGGGTTTCGTTGAAAGAAAGAAAGAAAGACAAAGGTGTTCTCCGCTTCCGATTCGGATTCGGGTTGGTTATAATAATAATAATAATAATAATAATAATAATAAGAGAAATTTACATTTTGTCTTCCTGGTTTATATCGTCGTGCGATGGGTTAACCCCTGAAAAAGATTTTGCGAACTTTGGCTCCTATGTTTCTTCGGCGGGTTCTTCTGACTCCTACCGTCAGTTGACCCGTCGTTGACTGTTAATGTATAAGGGTAAATTCGTCATTGAACTGTTTATCCCCCTGATTCAATAAAACCCCCGATTTAGGGTTATTTTCTTCATAAACCCAAATAGTGGCCAATTGTTCGAACGTTGAACCCCTAATTTTTCCGATCACCGTTAAAATCGCACTTCACCTGCACACATCGCAATGTCAACCTCGTATTCTATTAGGCCGGACAGTGAGTATTGTGACCCGTACGACCTATATGGTAAGGTGTTACTGTGTGTTCAAACTTTTTTTGTTTCTTTACTTTTGTGTTGTTAACGGGTTGAATGAACGGTTATTATAGGTGAAAATTATTCACATGCGTTCACCATAAAACTTTTCCATGGAGGGTATTTCGCTACCGATGGGCAGCGAAGATACGAATGGGGGAAGATCACTTACGTTGATGAAGTTCAAGTTTCTGAATGTTGTAAAAGTTTGTTGGTTGGAATACTCTGTAAGTTACAATATGGTTGTGGTACAGCTTGTTGTTTTCATTACAAACATCCGGTTGTCAGTCTGGATTTGGGTTTAAAGCCATTGATTGGAGATTATCATTTTCAAGATGTTTGTGATATGGTTAAAGGTAGTGATGGTATAGGTAGTCACATTGTTGAGATTTTTGTAGAACATGGCAGGACTAGTGGTGCTGAAATTGTGGTATATAATTCTGGATTTGTACCTGGTTTTGAAAGTGTCCATGAAGTGGGTGGTGAAAGTGTCCATGAAGTGGGAGGTGAAAGTGTTGATGAAGAGAGTGCTGAAAATAGTTCTAGTGAGGAAGATGATGACAATTATGATAGTGATCGATCAGATGAAAGTGACCCTGAGTGTACGGTCGCCTTTCAGACACCCTTGGAGGATGTAGAAGTTGACATGAGGTTGTATAAAGCTATTGTAGATTTTGATGTGGTAGAAGCAGTAGGTGATCATATTAGTGATGATGATGGTTTAAATCCTTGCATGGATACCTATGAGAGCTCTGATGATGAGCGCTTGAGTGTCTTGAATAGTATGCTAAGAAAGTTCAAGGGGAAGGAAATGAATAATGATGATGAGTGTTCATTTTTTGTTGGTCAGTTAATACCATTAAAGGAAACATTGAATGAGATGGTTAAGAGTTATGTATTCATTCCAGAAGAGATTTCTATATCAAGAAGAATGATCCTTTAAGGTTTAGGTGATTTGTTTGGGGACCAATCCTAATTTGGTTGCTGGTGAGGGGCCAAATGTGTCAAGTCAGAAAAAGTTGAAGGTAAGAAAAAGGGATATGAAACCCACTTGCCCTTGGACGATGCACATCTCAAGACAATCTGTTGAGGATAATTGGTGTGTGAAGGCCATTCATAAAAAACACGACTGTCTCAGAAGTAGAATAATTGGTTTGTTTAATGCTTTTAAAACTAGTATCATGTAGGCAAATCATGCAAACATTACATTAGATGTAATCATGTCAAATTAAAGTACAATTCATATGCAAACAATACTAGAAACCAACTAAAATGTTACTTCCAATGACAATCATCATTTGACCAGTCAGAGTCCCACACTGGATCTTCTTCATATGGATCATGATAGTAATCTTCTTCCGGCTCACTGGTGTACTTAAAAAGTTGCTTTCACAACCTCAGGGTTATAATCATCACCATGATCCATTTCATGTTCTTCACCTGTTCTAAATAAGTCATCTTCTTGCACTAATAAGCCATCAACTCATCTTCACCCAATTGATATTCCTTGTCTTCCATTTGACTTTTGTCTTGGTCAAACTGCACATTCTCAATTTCATCCTTCCCTAACTCAACATTCTCAGTTTCATCATGGCTGCAACATGACTGATAATGTGGAACACAAATTTAAAGCAAATAGATGAAACAAGAAGCTCTAAAATTTAACATAAACTAAAATAATAACAACAAAGATTACGTTGTCCCATACTACAAAGACAATGTTAACAGCTAATCAATAAACACACACATAAACGAAGAACAAAAACCAACTAATTCCTAGCAACATCTTCAAGCTTGTTATTTCCTTGGTTTTCATTCTTGCAAAATCATCTTTCTTGTTCATCATCTTCACCATTGCTTGAATTACATTTTCACAACTAGGGCATGTGGGATCATCAGCCCATTTTAACCATCCACAACTCCCCTTCTGTAATGGACTAAATATATCAACAAACAAACAACCCTAATTCGATTCACAGATTAGAACAATTACCCCTAAAATTGAACTAAGCCACACAACAGACCAAATCATCATCGATTAACAGACTAGAACCCTAATTCGTGAGTAATTAAAACTTACACAGCACAAGAATCGACGACCCGGGTTTGCATTGGTCCTGGATATCCGGTAACATGTCGCGGCACCACATGAGCATCTCAAACAAAGCTCATCTACACGGGAAGGCTTGGAAGGTGAACCCGAGGAGAATTGACTTGACTTGGATTGAGACATCCGTCAATCGATCGCCGGAAAATCGAATAGTACGGGGTACAGGGAATCGCCGGAGATGGATTCATAAAGGGAAAGAGGGTAGATTGTTTAGTTATAAAAGGAATCAGGGGTAACATAGTAATTTCCCTTTTTTTAACGAGTCAACGATGGGTCAACTGACGGTAGGAGTTAGAAGAACCCGCCGGAGAAACATAGGGGCCCAAAGTTCGTAAAATCTTTTTCAAGGGTTAACCCATCGCACGACGATATAAACCAGGGAGACAAAATGCAGATTTCTCTAATAATAATAATAGGAAAATTGCATCAAGTAATAGGAACTTTTCTGAAACACAACAAATCATTCAAATAGGCTACTAATTAAATTGACTAAATTCACTATATTGAAATACACTTGTTTTCTAATCGTGGAAAAACTCTCACCTAAAGCCAACGTCCGTGGACACCCGCCCGAAGGCATGACAGTGTGATGAGATAAAACTCGTTTAGTTTAATGATCCAACTAATGAATGTCGATTATTCGCCTAGTCTCTCATCATCACTCAGTGATGTCGAAACTAAATGATGAGGGGCAATAATCGAACATGTGTCACATGAAACTCCAAATCTCTCATTTCCTACTCCATCATCAGCTAACGACATATTTGTGATAATAACTACTACCAAGTGGTTAATGTGAGGAATTCAAAGACTTCATTCTAATAAAGGGAAGTTTTGGGTTCAAATCCTTCCTACAACAAAAAAAAAATAGGGGTGGGGTTGGGAGGGGGGGGGGGGTTTCAGGAGGTTTCTCACTCAGTGAACCAATTGGTCGTTTAAAAAAAGATAGTTGCAAAATACATACTTAGACATAATTATAGAATTTTTAAACACTCCATTTATGCCATATATAATGCATTTATCATACATCTATCAAATTATTTTGTGACACTTATTTTGTGAAGCGGAGTCTACTTTGGATGGTTTTAATGTGTATGTACGATGGGTTGCGAAAAACAACAATTAACATTGGAAATATTTGGAAGGATTCATGATGATAAAAAGTGACTCAAAGCTCAATTGTATTACTAAGGGCACGAATCTTAATTTTATTCATACTAGTAATAGTATGTATAAGTAGGTTTGTTTTATTTGTTGGATTCGACACCCATCAATTTGACGTCGTTGTTGGGGACATTGAAAAGCCGTTTTATAGCAAGATCTTTTTGTTGAGGCACACCATTCGAGATCGGCCTGGAGATAGAAAAGTAAAGAGAATAAGAAAGCAAACAACACTTCGAAAGAAGTTAGTAAGCTCCTCAAACTCTACATCCTCACCTCTGGTCATCAACATTTGGCAAGACATTAGACATCCCCATGTCTAGTGATCTGAAACCATATCACCACAATCGCTTTCCTAATAACCAAAATCACATACTCCAAACATCCCGTTGGTAATTGAACAAACCCTTAGACATTGGGCGACTCATGGTGCACCCAACAACCACCTTGCAAATTAAGTTATAACTTTGTAACTTATTAATTTTCCCCTCATAATAACACAAAATAACACACAATACCAAACACCTTTTTGTTTTTTCAAAAGTTAATAATGAAAGAGTTTTGTGATAGAATTGTCGCCTTCTCCCTTCTCATTCCAACCATATATAGGTACAAAACCAAATCATATAGAATCATCTAAAATCATACAAGATCATCAAAAATTATACAAGATATCTATTACAATATTTACTAAATATAGATGTCTATTACTCCCTCGTAGTCTAAGCACGAGGAGAACGGATGCTGAGGCTGGACTGAAAATCTTCAAAAAGCGCGCGCGGGAGACCCTTGGTAAAGATGTCGGCAATCTGAAAGGGAGACGGGACATGTAGAACCCGAACTTGACCCCGTTGTACCTGTTCTCGAACAAAGTGAATGTAAAGTTCTATATGCTTCGTTCGTTGATGTTGTATCGGATTTCCGGATAGGTAAATGGCGCTTACGTTGTCACAATAAACTAGAGTGGCCCGAGACAACGGTAGATTAAGTTCCATCAAAAGATTTCGAAGCCAACATATTTCGGAAACTACATTCGCTACACCTCGATATTCCGCCTCGGCACTGGATCTGGAGACAGTGGGTTGGCGTTTTGATGACCAAGATATCAAATTCGACCCTTAGTAGACACGATAACCCGACGTTAAACGCCTGGTATCCGGACTGTAACACCCTAACCCGGAACAGGCTGACGTGTCACTATTACAGATATCAAAACAAAATTGAAGAAGCCTAAGTCAAATTATATTTACTTAATAACCAAAAATGGATAGTCTTTTAAAAATAAAATCTTGAACTTCATTAGTTTCTCTCATCACTAACTTTCCCGAGTCCCGGATTACCTGTAAACAAAATAAGGAAAACAAAACAAGAAAATACGGCTGAGCCAAAAATTGCCCAGTAACGGATAGAACAATAGTTTATGTAAATACAAACTTATGAAAAAAACGAAAGAAATAGAACTGGTATTAAACCATAACCGAACTAACTGAAACTAATACAAATACTAATACAGATGCTGATATAACCTAATATACTAAATAACAGAATCGGATACAAAACAGTAATAATAAGCATATACAGAAACAGATGCAGAAACATATATCAAACTACACGACAATAATATATCCATAAAATAAGTCGTGTACACAGAATCACCCATAGCCAAAACAGATGGGTACACAGTTAGCTAATCTATGCACCAATGAGATGGTACGTGTGGCGTACACGCATTATTCCATCCCCCAGAAATCAGAAGTCAGAAACATAAATCAGAATTCTGAACATAACTAGGATCGATCCATACGCCCCTAAGTAGCCCTAATACTTCACAAGTACTAGTTAGAGACGTCGTGAACTTTAAATATGCACTGTCACGACAAGTGTCATGTCGTTGACGCCCCAATGACAAGTCAGAAATTGCTCGGGTAACAGAGTACAAAAACTAAAATCGTATAACTAAACATATTCAAACCGGAACATGTAATATAGAGTACAAAATAAATAATCTATTGCATGCTACAAAAATATATTATATAATATAAATGAACTCAAAATATATCCGACGCGTAACGGAAATCCGTACTACAAAGTAACGGAATAGAGTCAATACTATAAGTAAACGAGAACGGAAACCGTATTACAAAGTAACGGAATATAATTAATACTATGAGAGAAAGAAACCAGAAACCGTACCTTAATTTAGCAAGCAAAGCAAACTGAACAAGTCATCCTTAACGCGTACAAGAACCTTAATACTCGATTGAACAGAGCGGATTAGCGCAGGTGTCGAACGACGCGTGGTGGTGGCTGCACCGATAGTTGGAACCAATAGGATAACAAAACGGTACTAACGAACGCGAAGAAATTGTTGGTCCGTGACTGAGTCTGAATTAAGGGTGACAGGCAAAGAAGCTGCGAAGTTGCAGTTCTTCGGGGACGAGTTGAAGGGCGGTGGTGGTGAGTAAATACGGCGTCGTCGGCAACTCAAGGTGGTTGACTACGATCACGACAACAAGCGGCGGAGGTCACCGTTTTTTCCAGCGACGAGTTGCAGGGAGGTGGTAATGGGGAATGCGATATGGATCAACACAATGTAGGGTTTGTGAAAATAATATATAGTTAAACGAATCTTGCACCTCAAGTTACCTTCATTCTTTTGTTAATAGGATTAGATTTAATAATTCAAATTATAAAATATTTATCCCGAAAAACTCGTTGAGGAAGATGCAGCATGTGGGTTTACAGTTCAAGTTTTGGCATAATGACGAAAATGGTCCTCCTAGTTTGGTCCACAATTGATTTAATATTTATAAAACAAACCTTTTTGTTTAGTATTTAATTTAACTAACCCCTAAACTTATTTTTATCATTATCTAAAATGTTTGACTATTTTATTTATTTTTATTATTAACGTTCCAACTGGTTAACGAGATATTAACACATCTAATAATTGACCCCAAAACATTCAACGGATATTTCTTTAATATTTTATTGTTTCGATTTTTCGTATATTACACGGACACCCAGCCAATCGGCCGTTCATGTAAGCAAGAAGTGAGGGGTTTACGGACTTTCCAAGTGTCAGACCGAGGTTAAGTGTACCTTGAATATACCGCCAAATTATCTTTAGAGAATCCCAATGGGTGGTCATAGGAGCATGCATGTGCATGCATATTTGCTGTACCGCATAACTGATGTTGAGGCGAGTGAACGTGAGGTACTGTAGTGCACCGTCTAGGCTCCGGTAGAGTGTAGGGTCATCAAATGGTGTGCCCGATATGGAACTTAGCTTACCACTGGTGTCAACCGGTGTGGCAACGGGTTTGCAGTGTTGCATTCCGACCCGTTGTTTGACTTCGCGAGCATAGTTACCTTAGGAAAGGAACATAGTATCACCTGTATGAGTGACAGAAATGCCAAGGAAGAAGCTGAGGTGACCAAGGTCCTTCATGGCCAACTCAGATGATAGATTGGCCATTAATCGGTTGTGGAGGTCGTCTGAGGATGTGGCGAGAAGAATGTCATCTACATACAGTAAAAGGTAAGCCGAATCATTGCAGGAGTTCAAGATAAACAAAGAGTTGTCACACCTACTCTGTCGAAAACCCAAAGTCAACACATAATCCGTAAACCGTTGATACCAAGCCCGGGGTGCTTGCTTCAACCCACAAAGAGACTTTTTAAGGCGACACACGTGATTTGGGTATTCCGTGTCCCAGAACCCCATAGGTTGATACATGTAAACCGTTTCATTCAATTTCCCGTGTAAGAAAGCGTTCGTAAAGTTTAATTGATGAACGGGCCACGACCGGGATAAAGCAATGGACAAAATGGTGCGAATGGTTGCCGGTTTAACCACCGGGCTAAACGTCTCCCCACAATCGATACCAACCTGCTGTGTACGACCGTCACAAACCAACCGAGCCTTGTAGCGGTCTAGTGTGCCATCCGAACTAAATTTATGTTTAAACAACCACATGCTACGGATCACATTCATTTGTGAATGACGTGGGACCAACTCCCAAGTCTCATTTATAATAAGGGCATCAAACTTTTTGCTCATAGCGGTTCGCCATTCCGGTGTGGACAAGGCGTGGGCAAGGTTTTTCGAAATCGGAATAACGGTGCTGGCAGAAAGGTTAAAAAATTTATTTGGTTTTAAGATCCCATCTATGGCTCTAGTGCGCATGGTACGAGAGGATGTGTAGGGGGCTGGTACTGAGACGGGTGGTCATATGGGAGGGTTTGCTGTTTGCGTTGTTTGGGTGGGTGGGGTAGGGTTCGTGACTGGTGAAGGTTCGCTAGGAGTGGGTGGTGTTGTGTGAGGCAATGTTTGTGTGGATTGGGCTGATGTTGGAGATGTGGTTTGGCCGATGTAGGGTAGGTTTGTTGAGGTGGGGTGTGGGATGAGGGGGAGGGTGGCATGGATTCTGTCGAGGGCAGATTGGTTTGTTTGGAAGGTGATGGGTCGAGTTGTGTTCAAAGGTGAGGGTGAGGAGGGGTAGATAAGAAATCATAGGAAGGCGGAGCGAGAGATGGTGAGAGGGATTTGTTTTGAGCAAACGGAAAGATCGTCTCGTCAAATACAACATGAGGGGATATGATCATTTGGTTGGTGTGAAGGTTTAAGCACTTTGTACCCACGATGATTAGACGGGTAGCCAAGACAGACACACGAAGAAGAACGGTGGGCAAGTTTGTGAGTGAGGGTGGATAGGTAAAGAGGGTAGCACAAGGATCCAAAGACACGAAGATGATTATAGGAGGGATGTCGGTTATATAGAAGTTCGGTTGGAGTTTTGAAGTGATGTGGTTTGCTAGGAAGAATATTTATGAGGTAGGTAGCCATGCCAAGGGCATGGTGCCAAAATGTCGGGGGATGGGGGGGAGGCGTTAGCTAGAATGGTACGAATGATGTTGTTGATAGATCTTATTTTACGTTCGGCTCTTCCATTTTGGGATGAGGTGTGTGGGCACGATAAGCGATGAATCATGCCGTTTTGATTACAGGATTGTTTAAACAACGAGTTTATGTATTCGATTCCATTGTCACATTGGAACGTTTTAATCTTTCTTTCGAATTGGGTTTCATTTTGTTTGGAGAAAGTATTAAATGTTGTGAATACATTAGACTTTTTGGCTAAAGGAAAAGTTCGTAAAAAATCTGTGAAATCATCAAGAAAAAATATGTAGTAGCGATGACCACTGGAACTAACCACGGGGAATGTCCAGAGGTCACTATGAATAATGTCAAATGGTAAATTGATGAAAGTGTTAGAAGGAATAAATGGTAATTTAATGCTTTTCCCAAGAACACAAGATTGACAAAGAGTCTTATTTATTTTATTGAAAGATATAACATCAGATTGTTTTAATGAATGCAAAATAACGGTCCAGGATGATCGAGCCGTTGATGCCATAGTTGATGGGATAGAGCAGCAATAGTAGACGGTGATGTGTAGTGAGTAGACTCTGGTGGAAGCAGGGGATAAAGGTCACCGATGCTGTTGCATCGAATGAGAGGAATCCGGGTCCTGAAATCCTTCACAAGAAAACCAAAAGGGTCAAATTCAATAGAAATCCAATTATCAAAGGTTAGGCTACGAACAACAATTAAATTTTGAATAAGTTTGGGGGCGAGGAGGACATTGTTTAATTTGAGGGGTGGGTAGGGTGGTGGTAGGTGTTGGTTGCTGGTGCTTGTTGTGTGTTGCGATTCATATATAAGAGAATGGATATTCAGCTTTTGCACAAGATCGTGTTTCAAATTTATAAAAGTGATTTATACTAAGACTAAACACACACAAAATAGGCAAGTGTACCTATCTTATATGTAGAATAGTATTTGTAAGAGCCAAGTATCGATCCGTGGACACAAATGTTTCTAATAATGAATCGTCGTTTTACTTTAATCGGAGGTTTTAATCATTTTGGGGTTGATTTTTAAACTTTTTATAAAATATAAATACTTATATATAATATATAGGTGACAAGAAGAGAGTTTCTAAGTGAGTAATTCAATTCTATGAAGTTTTGCCATCTAATATCAAGGATCCACTCCATTATTCCTTGATGATTATTAAATGAACATGTGATAGACTTGTCCTAATAATATATGATAGAATAGTCCCTCAATTCTAAGTGAACATATTCTATGATATAAAAGAAAGTAACATGCGCATTTTAAAGTTCATATTTTCCTAATGTCATGCTACCACGAGAATATCAATTTAAGTAGAAAAACAGTTTGGTATAGTAGAACGATTAGGATTGACTTCGATTTCTCAAATACCATTCCTAACAACTTCGGGTGGTTATAGTTAACTCACACAACCTCCCCTTGGTTGATTTAATTAGATTATAAGTACACATTCCATTAACATATGATTTCTTTAACTAGTATCATAACCTAAACAAATCGTGTTAACAATGTTATTTCAGAATTATCAAAACTAGATAAATAGATCATAGCTTATATCTCATCATTTCTAAGTACAACATAAGGATCCATGTTTTATCTTGAATAAAGTATCAAAGTATTCTTTTTACCATTTCTAGTTTACAAGAACATGAATTACCATGAACGATTATAAATCGTCAACCTTGATGTATTGAATTAAAGTGATAAAACATTTGTTCATCAATGGATAATTGCAAAATAATCATGTACTATACCAAACTAAACCATATGTCTCATGTAATCATCAAGTAAAACAAAGCTTCTACATAGATTATCAATGGTAAATGGAGTTTAGCTCATAATGAGTATTGTCCTGAATATAAAAAGAGATGATTATAACAAACACATGATTAAACTAGATGATGTTGATAACCTCCAAGCCTTCAAACTCCTTACTAGATCTTCAATATGAGTGTAGTGTGGGTGTTTTTACAAGTGAAAACCGTATAGAACTCTACTTCAAGCACACTTCTCAAATCCACAAGAGCCTCTATTTATAGGCTGTCTGGAGGTAGAAGCACGACCTCGTGCTTTATTAAGCACGGCCCCGTGTCCTCGTGTCCCAGTTGCATGTTGTCAGATCGTAAATGATGACCCACCATAAGGGTGTGCTTTCAGAGGCATGCCCTCGTGCTTTTATTAACATGTGCTTCAATTCTTTTTGTCTTTATCTGGAGGTGACCACGGCCCCGTGGCCAAAGAGGCACGGCCCCGTGCTTTTGTTGACCTGTGCTTAACTCTTTTGTCTTTATCTGGAGGTGACCACGGCCTCGTGGCTATAGAGGCACGGCCCCGTGCTTTTGTTGACATGTGCTTAACTTTTTTTGTCTTTATATGGAGGTAACCACGGCCTCGTGGCCAAAGAGGCACGACCCCGTGCTTTTGTTGACATGTGCTTAAATTCTTTTTGTCTTTATCTGGAGATGACCACGGCCCTGTGGCCCGAGAGGCACGCCCCCGTGCTTTTGTTGACATGTGATTAAATTCTTGTAGATTTTTGTCTTTTCTTGTTTCTAGAAGCATGGGGGCGTGTTTCTTGCTTTTATTGTGTTTTCTTCCATTTTTCTTCGTCTTTTCGCTTGTTTCTTTGTTTGAGGCTTAGGTTTACCTGAAATTACATTTTATTAAGATAAGTAGCTTTATTAAGATAAGTAGCCTTCCGTGCTATATTATTTGATAGAAGTTGCAGTTTTTAGATGTTATTTGATGCTTAAAAGATGTATAATTTTATATACATCAAACATCCCCACACTTGAACCTTGCTTGTCCTCAAGCAAGCTACTTATAAATATTCTCTAAAAATAGCAAGTTAGTACCATAGCTTAAACATCCCCAACGGATTTCCGAGAAAATGGGAACAAAATAACCAACCTTAAATCATAAGAATATATGTAGTGATATAAAAAGGATGATTTGGTTTCTTGAGCTTCTGTTTATGCAAAACGTCACATTCTCACAATGTTCACTCACACTCGGTTTTATATCTGATCATACCTGTGATGTATGTATGTGAACACTCTTAGTCAAAATGCAACCTGTGAAAAATAAGCTTGTAACAATTTCAAACCTCCATCTTTGTGAAGGGTGGCATAGGTTAGAAGGTAATATGGGTTGGTTTTGTAGAGATTTGTTTTGTTTTGTTTTTTTTTTTTTTTTGTGATGGTTTAAGGGTTTAGGTTAATGGAGATGGAGATGGTAAATACAACTTCTGCTGATTGTTGGGAATCTTGAGATGTCTTCGATGTTTAAATCCTTGTTTCCCAAATTTTTTTTAGAACAAACCTAGTGACTCTTTTAAGGCCAGATCGTCAAGACCAGTTTTGTCGAGGATGTGGATAAGTTCTTCCTCAATCCTGTTCTGAACATAACTCCCAACTCTAATGGATCGTTCGGCTTTGAGCCTAATAGCTCCCACCCTCATTAGTTCGGTATATTCATGCTGAGACTGAGTTTGACGTTTTCTACATCTTCCTTCGTGAGACCAGTTTCCGCAACCTAAACATCGTTCGTATATTTTTCCTCTTCTTTCCATTGCGCTTTTGGAAACTCCACAAACTGGTGGCCTTTATTCGTCTTGGCGCCACTTTTTCCTCACCTCATTTATAAAGAGAAAGATTATCTCCCTAAGTTCTGGAGGCAACCTAGGTTTTGCGAAATGTATGCAGCAAAGGAAATTGAAATCGAAAGAATGCATTTCCAGTTCTTTAGGGTCTGCCGGTAAAAGACCAGTGCTGTATTTTACCGTTTTGTAAGGGGTAAAGTGGTAAGGTTTTGGTTTAGGGTTTTGTGATTTGGAGAATGGTTTAAGAGGTTTGTAGTGATATTACGTTTTTCTTTACGCAACGCTTTGTGCGGTCTTGAAATGAATAATTGCGAAAAGTTCTAAATCACACGAAACATATGACTCACTCAAAGCTTCCGAAAAAAATATTTATATGGCATGAGGTTTATCTCACAGTAACGGAGGAATTTGGTATAAACGCCATATTTTGCATAAATTTGTTCTCAGTATTACAAAACTTGTTTTTACTTTTTCACTTTTTGGTTATAATAGATTTGTAGTTGGTTATTTGCAAAAAAATTTATTGGCTTTTCTTTTGGTTTTGTTATAAAAATACTCTTTATTTGCTACAAAAATTTGTTATTTTGATAATTATAAAATTAGTTGAGTAGCAATTAGTCAAATAAATTCCCTCCCCACACTTGAATCTCACATTGTCCTCAATTTGAAAAGATTTATAAAAAGATTAAAATTCTAATTAAGTATGGTGGGTTAAAATGGAGAGGTAATTCCCCTATGGTTTAATGAAATTTCGGCAGAGCGTCCCCTATTTTTCGTCCGTTTTCCTGTTTTGTACCTGTATAATGTAAAACTGCAAACAACCACAAACAACCAAACATAATTTTGCTGAAAATTGGGTATGAAATCATCCATACCCTGCCCATACGGGCTAATTAAGTACCTGCTAGAATGTCTTGGCACCCACGGCCATTAAAGTATCCAACCAACCAAACAAACAAGTAAACGACAGAATGTAAATTGTTTAAACAAGCATAATAATAATGTCATGAAAATACTACCAGCCCATCCATGCCCATACCCGACCTACCATTACCGCTGCTCATCAGTTGCCCATGTCCGAGTCAAACGGTCCCCATAATAATAATGTACTCGATTTTGCCAAGCTAACCTCTCTATTTCGGGCTCGTAAATTAACGGAGACTGTCGGCCCGAATGGCGGGTGTGCATAAACCTGTAATCTGCACAACTAACACAACCCGCGTAAAATACAGAGAAATAAAGTTTAAACTAAAAATTGAAAACGAAATTAAACTAAAATTAAAATTAAACACAAAAATCAAATAACACGAAAAACACTAGGCGCACTAACTCCCCGGCAACGGCGCCATTTTGATGACCGTCGTTTGAGTCAATCAAAAACCTAATTAAACTATCTAGATAGGATAAGTAAGGTATAGTATCCACCAGGAGTATGTGGTCAATGTGATTCGTGTAAGCAACTATAATATTATGAAGGAACAGATTTAGTGCTGATCACACAAGCAATGATTTAAATTTAGAGTTAAACAAGCAAACGAGTAAACAAGTTTCAATCAATTAACAAAGCAAATCACACCCGGGAATTCAAGTAAGCAACCTATAGTAATCTCATGCAAGCTAACAGATTAATTATTACTGGTTAACTACAGGCTGATCAATCAGACAAAATCTTAGACATCAATAATCGCTTTACACACGACACTGGTTATGAAACGGTCCTTGCCAGTGTGACTCAGTTAAGGGCAATTATATGTTTTATCGTATTCAATCTAATAAAACAATCATATGATAAATTATCTAGCAACTGGTAACAAATCGTTCAGACCAACGTAAACCTAAACCGACTGAACACAACATCAGTAATCATATATCAACCATAAACAATTATACATAGTGTTCTTAATCACATGAGAAAAACAGTAAAAGTTACAAACTATACATCCCGGGTGTGATTCGGAGAAGACTAGCCGAGCATCGTAATCGAAAGATCTTCAATTATGATGAGGAAGGCCATTAGGATTGATCAAGAGATGATTGGTAGCCCTGGAATTCACCCAAAATCGCCTAATAGCCACTGGAAGTCGTCAATACTGATTAGGGTTCGGAAAATAGAAGATATAGGTCAAAATCCGTTTTTCACGTTATTTAAGACCATCGCGTACCGCGATGGCCATAGACCCTACCCGTCGCGTACCACGAGCTAAGAAAACCTCATATTTGGATTCCTCTCATTGAGAAACCCAAAATTCATATATTATGGCTCTCGTAACTCAGTTTCTAGCTCAGGATATAGTCGTTTTACTTCAAGGTCGCATTTTGCCAACCCATCTTGTTCAGTTTTATCATTGGCTTATGATTTCTCATCCATACTCTTCCCGAATCCTTGTAACACTTCCCAAGACATAAAATCATGCTTCGGTCTTCCCGAGATATCATTCCATGCTCGTACAAGTCTCGCATTTAGCATCTTTAACGATCAATTACCTGAAATACAAAAGCACGTATGAAGTACCAAAGTTCTAACAATATACTCAATAAAACTACATAATTAATACACTAATATATATACAAAATACCCGACCATCACATCTTTACACTTATCTTTTGCTTGCCCTCAAGCAAAACTCTAAAGTAAACATTTACCTCCATCATAGGTATGTGAATTATCGCCATTAATACTAGTAAGGTTTAAGGTCATACCCAGTTTCCCAGACTGACACTTTCTAGATTGACATCCCACAAATACGGTTAAGTGCTATAATAAAAACAATAGAGCCGTCCAGACGAGTGTACTTTGTTTTCGGTTAAAGCATACATGTTCATACCCCTCACACTATCAACACTCCTCTCGGTTTAATATCTGGACTAGCAAAAGATGTGTCAGTATATGTCTCTGCCCTCAAATACCAAATATGAGTCACAACTTAATAAGCTTGCAGGCCAGTCTTATCTCCACCCATTACCCACCGGTAGCATAAAGACTCGGACTAAGGTTTTGCTGGGGCTTAGGTTGGGTGCAGAATAGGCATATTTAGTGACTAAAGTGGATGTAACCCAGTTTGCAAATACACAAACAACTAATAAAAAATAAACAGACTGCTAATTACATAACTGAATAAGAACTGACTTTCTTTTTGGCTTTTTTTGTTGCTTTTTGTTTTTTTTTGTTTTTTTACCAACTGATAGACAATACACTGAAGAAAATAATTATACAACTCCGACAAACACATATTTACAACTCAACCGAGACGTACATACATTGTGTACTATGCTCAACAACTGACTATATACAACTCGATAACAAACTGTATTTCATCACACAGGGTTAAAATAAAGTGAAGGCCAAGGATGAAATGGTGTGTAATGTCTGGTTTAGCAAATAAACAGGAATTAGGTCCAAACGGGCTCCTAGGGGGATATTGTCGGGTAAGGAAATTTATTTAGTGGAGGAAAAGTGTATGTTAAGGTTTTCTAAAATCCTAATCTCCATACAGGTGGTGGTATTAAGATCTCGATAAGCATGTGACAAGCACATTCTAACTCTGTAAAACATACCGGTTTCCCTCAATCAATGGTGTAAGACATGTTTTATATCTATTAAATAGTATGTGTATTAAGTATAGGGGGCCATCTCACAGTATGTCTGGAATAATGGGTTGCCGATATGAAACATGTATACCCGTCCCCTTGACTCGTTATCCCCGCCTAAACGACCCCATTTTCAACTTCTCTTTTTGAAAACATTCGTGAGTAAAACTATCGAGAAGCTGAAAAACCAACCATGACTAGAAACCTATAACTTGGCATTAATGACAATAACTAACACTTAATAACTTTGGTTCTCGAACACTCTTCGAGGTACTATCGGGCTAAAATTTTCAAATTTCCCCCATCCCCACACTTGAGGTTTACATTGTCCTCAATGTTAAAATATTTAAACAATTAATGAACATTTGAGGGACGGGGTTGAAATTGACTTTTTGACTGTTAAACAATTTTAAAAATTCGGGCTCAAATGTGACGGTTCTCCTAGCAAATATACAATTACACTTTTAACATTTAAACTAATAAGACAAAATAAATTATGAAACTGAAATCACCTGATATCAATGAGATTGGAAAAGGATCACTCGGCTCGCGAACTCTCATAAACACTCGTATACTCTCGTCTCGAACAAGTACCAAACTGACAACCGAACCTGCAAAATCTCGAGACGTGTAGAAGCAAGCTTCTCATAAGTGTAAGACATAGGTCTTTTACGAGTTATGAATATCATTTTCTGTTAATTTTATTAAAACAATTACCGAGCCAAATTAAGTCGTTTCATAATAAATTCTGTTAAATTAGTAAAAAACATTAAAAGACCTAACTCACATTCGTAGGAATCACGATTTCATTTAGCGTATGCAACAAGCCCTGTAAACCCCCCGGTAGCTCGGGAGGACGAGTGGGGTCTCGTGAGGGTTTATAGTGAACTACACCCACAAAGTTCGGTTACAACATAATATACACGTACCTGGATTAACCACAACAAAATGAACATGAAAGCACTATGGGTCGCTTAACTGAAACCTCATTTTCTCGTGGAGCGGTATCCCCACACTTAGCTTTTGCTATGATGGTACGCTTGAAATACAATTAGTAATAAATAAAAAAAATGCAAACTAAAAATATACAAAATGTACAAATACCACCCTTTTGAAAATTTGATGACATTCAAGGTGGGCGTCTAGCCTGCCCCCGTGCAGCCTTCTCGTTACATGCACGCTCCTCAAGAGATTCCTCCCAACCTTTTGGAACGCCATGATCCCACCATTTTTCATTTACGTCTACCGGTTTCTTTACCTATTTCTTTTTCGTCTTCTTTCCCTTTCTTGTAGTTGCTTCCTCACCATCTCTAACTCCATGCAACATCTCATTCCATCCTTTCTCTTTCATGCTACTCCTTAGCTCATTCTTGTCAGTCACAAAACATTTCTCTTTTGTGTGATCCTTTCTCAAGGATTCACACTTGTCAACAACATGGTTAGTAGCATTTTCAAACAATGGTAACCGTTTATCATGATCCCCACACTTAATCTCCAATATTCCCTTAGCACAATCAATTACCGCATGTGCTGTGGCAAGGAATGGCCTACCCAATATGACTTGTGGTTGTGTATTATTCACACGTTTGGCATAGTCAAGTACAAGAAAGTCAACTGGGTAGAAAATTCCTCCACCTGAACCATTACATTAGTCACCATGCCCCGTGGAAGTGTATGAGTTTGGTCCGCCAACACCACGGTGGTGTTTACCCTTTCTAATGGGTCAAATTCATACTGATCATATAAACTACCAGGCATGATACTAACACAAGCTCCAAGATCTAGAAGTGCCCGATCAGTTTTAAATTTCCCAATTTGAATTGATAAAAGTGGCACTCCCGGGTCTTGGAGTTTACTTGAGGTGGTATTATTCTCCACCTCCTCATCTCTCATGTTGGTCAATTTACCATTTAAACATTTTTTACATGTGCAATTTTCACAAAAAGACATTTGATATGTTTTTGGTTTAGATTCATTTTGAAAAATTGATTCATTTTGACTGACATAATCACTCTCACAACTAACATCTTCCACCACCCCCTCAACAAACTGCGGTGGTGAATCAACTTCAACAACAGAAATTTCAAAATGAGGTAAAAGACATACAGCGTTGATGTGCACATTGTTTCCCTTCTTGGAGCTTGAGCAGTAATGGTTCGGGTTGACTGTAGTATCGCTTGGGAGTTGACCTGCGCTCTTTTGTAACTTTTTCATATCTGCTGCGAGCTGACCAATCTGCTTTGACATTGCCTCTGCTGACTTATCATGTAACTCAAACTGTTTCTTTATCTCAGCCTTATGATCTGTCAAAAAATTCATCAATGCATCCAACTTTGAGTGCACCGACTCATCCGCATTTCTCGAGGACCCCCTCTGATGGTCCTGATTATCTGATGAATTTCCACCCCGGTTACCGTCTCTGTTATATCCCCGATTCTGATCATACGAAATTTGTTGCTGCTGATAACCGCCCTGGCGGTAATTACCCTGCGACCTGTTCTGGCTCGATCCCTGAAAGTTTGGATTCAATTGAGAAGACGCGTTCCCGTAACGAAAATTCGGGTGATTCCTCAGGCCCGGGTGATATGTGTTCGAATTGAACCCTTGGCCTTTGGAATCTCCGTAAGCATAATTAATCTCCTCGGGCTCATCCTCTTCATCATCATAAAAATCAGGGCAATTTCTGACTTATGCCCGACCTCACCACATTCCTCACATACCAGAAATTTCACTCCAACTTTACCAACCTCTTTCTTTTTACTGTTTCGGTACCCGGCCAATTCACGTTCCAACTCAGCAATTCTTTCGGATTCACTTGTGACTGACTTAACAGACCTGGAGGAAGTACCATGTCTTCGTCTCTCAGCTGCTACTTCTGCCTTTGAATCTTCACACATAAACTCCAAGAAATCCCAATCATCCTCTTCAGGTTGATTCAGCAGCTGACTGTTACACGAGGCTTTCAGATGCTTTCGGTCCTCGTATGTCAACCCGTCAACAAAGCATTTCACCAGTTCCCACAATTCAATCTGGTGGTGTGGGCATTTTCTGATCATCTCCTTAAATCTGGTAAACGCTTCATGAAATAATTCGCCCGATAACTGTGAAAAATGGCGAATTTCCATTCGGGCCTCGCTCGTCTTCGACTGCGAATAATACTCGTTTAGAAACATCTGCTGCAACTCGGCCCAATTTCTGATACTATGCAACGGTAGCGAGTTAAACCAGTGTTTTGCTTTGTCTTTTAGCGAAAACTGGAATAACCGCAATCGAACCTCGCCCTGATAATAAAAACCATCACCAATCAACCTGCAAATAGCCGAAAAATCAGACAAGTGTGAATACGGGTCCTCAGAATTCATCCCGTGAAAATGTGGAATGATGTTAATGTAAGATGGCCGGGACTTAAATGTCTGGTGTCCCGACACTCGTATCTGGGGGGACAATGGGGGATGCTCCATCTGATATAGCCGGTCTGAACCGGCTGTTAACACCCTCAATTGGGACTACATAATTTCTCCTTCGCACCCCGGGGTTTCCCAAACCGCCCCAGTTAACCTGAATACCACGAACTCTTCCGGGCCGTTCCGCCCAATTCACCCTGTCTCGACCCCTTCCGTTTCTGTTAACTGGTTCAGCCTGTCTTCGATTAACCGGCTCTTCTACCTCTTCACCCCGATTACCATAACCCACATCTTCCAGCTCAAAACCTTCGTTCTCGGGCTCAACTGCCCGATTATTTCTAACCCATCTGTCTACCTCATTATCAATCTCCATACCTTCATTTCCATTTTTATTTTCCCCTTCGTCTTCCTCTTCTGTCAGAACACTCGGTTGAAAATCATCGATATTTATCCGAACTCGGAGGTTGGGGTTATTATTTGGAGCGGATGGTCCGGCTCGGTCAAAGTTGAGGTTTAGGTTTCGTCTTGGGTTTTGGTTTCCGGTTCTGGAAGCACGAGCTGAGTGATTTTGGTCATCTTGGTTATTGAAGTCTGGTAGGTCAGGTATGTTGGCTGGGTGAAACGCGTTAGTTTTTGGGAGTGGGTCTTGGTTTTGGTCATTGTTCTGGTTTTCGTGTTGGTTCTGGTTCTGGTTCTGGTCTGCCATTTCTGAATTTCTATTTTGTACTCGGTTCTGCCGAGCTAACCTCTCTATTTCGGGCTCGTAAATTAAAGGAAACTATCGGCCCGAATGGGGGTGTGCATAAACCTGTAATCTGCACAACTAACACAACCCGCATAAAATATAGAGAAATAAAGTTTAAACTAAAAATTAAATACAAAATTAAAACTAAAATTAAAATTAAACACAAAAATCAAATAACACGAAAAACACTAAGCGCACTAACTCCCCGGCAACGGCGCCATTTTGATGACCGTCGTTTGAGTCAATCAAAAACCTAATTAAACTATCTAGATAGGATAAGTAAGGTATCGTATCCACCAGGAGTATGTGGTCAATGTGATTCGTGTAAGCAACTTTAATATTATGAAGGAACATATTTAGTGCTGATCACACAAGCAATGATTTAAATTTAGAGTTAAACAAGCAAACGAGTAAACAAGTTTAAATAAATTAACAAAGCAAATCACACCCGGAAATTCAAGTAAGCAACCTATAGTAATCTCATGCAACCTAACAGATTAATTATTACTGGTTAACTACAGACTGATCAATCAGACAAAACCTTAGACATCAATAATCGCTTTACACACGGCACTGGTTATCAAACGTTCCTTGCCAGTGTGACTCAGTTAAGGGCAATTATATGTTTTATCGTATTCAATCTAATCAAACAATCATATGATAAATTATCTAGCAACTGGTAACAAATCGTTCAGACCAACGTAAACCTAAACCGACTGAACACACAGAAATACTAAACATCAGTAATCATATATCAACCATAAACATTTATACATAGTGTTCTTAATCATATGAGAAAAACTGTAAAAGTTACAAACTATACATCCCGGGTGTGATTCGGAGAAGACTAGCCGAGCATCGTAATCGATAGATCTTCAATTATGATGAGTAAGGCCATTAGGATTGATCAAGAGATGATTGGTAGCCCTGGAATTCACCCAAAATTTCCTAATAGCCACTGGAAGTCGTCAATACTGATTAGGGTTCGGAAAATAGAGGATATAGGTCAAAATCCGTTTTTTCACGTTTTTTTAAGACCATCGCGTACCGCAATGGCCATAGACCCTACCTGTCGCGTACTCCGATCTAAGAAAACCTAATATTTGGATTCCTCTCGTCGAGAAACCCAAAATTCATATATTATGGCTCCCGTAACTCATTTTCTTGCTCAGGATATGGTCGTTTTACTTCAAGGTCGCATTTTGTCAACCCATCTTGTTCAGTTTTAGCATTGGCTTATGATTTCTCATCCATACTCTTCCCGAATCCTTGTAACACTTCCCAGGACATCAAATCATGCTCCGGTCTTCCCGAGATATCATTCCATGCTCGTACAAGTCTCGCATTTAGCATCTTTAACGATCAATTACCTGAAATACAAAAGCACGTATGAAGTACAAAGTTCTAACAATATACTCAATAAAACTACATAATTAATACACTAATATATATACAAAATACCCGACCATCAGGCGGCGGGTCTGTCTGGGCCGTGATCCTCCTCCCCTCTCGGGTACATCCTGGATCATCATCTCGGCCGGGTCCTCAGGATCCCAAACCTGGTTTAGTGCATCATGAAATATCCACACTTCCGGGTCTCTGCCGATCTGCTAGGCCATCTGCATACTGATACAAAAACCAAGGTTAAGAGCAATCGGGTCTAGGCTGCTTGTTCCTTCTCTGTCTATATCGTAAGCTCCAAAAGATTATAGATCCACGGGCTGCCAAAGATTGGGGTGTTTCGGCTCTTTGCATTTGCATTTGTGGTGAACAGTTTGCAGAACAAATAAGTGATATTGCATGGTGTGTCAGTCTTCAGGCAATACAGGGCCCATAAATCCCTCAAGTTCACAGCGCCTTCACTTTGACCACGATCAGTGACAGTGTGGCTGAGCAAGCGGTGAATGTATCTCATAAGTGGGTCGTGTAATGCCGTGCTCTTTGAGCTGCTTGCAATGTAGGTTTCATCCCGGTAGCTTAGTAGTTCCCATGCTTGTACCCGTGCGTTTACAGCCTCTGCGTCTTCATTCGCGAATGTTGTTGCGGCTGCGTACCAGATTTCACTTTCTATTTCCTCACTCGTGTAAATCCCCAAATGTACCCCCAGTTGGGTGATCGATGTTGTATACAACTCACCCCCCACATCTGAACTCGACTGCTTCTTTATCCAAAACGTCTAAATTCTTCGCCTTAAAAGAGAAAGAGGCTAGGAATTCCTTTGTTAATTCTGTGATAGCTTCCCCTCTATAATTAAAAACTCGTTTCGATGGTCCTTTCACAATGGACTTGTACCTATTCCACTGATTAACCTGCCTCAACGTATCTCTGCAAGCATAAATGTTTGGTTCTTGTAGGAGTCGGTTAAGGTAGGTCATTCTAGCTTGATATCTTCGGTTCCTTGTATCGCTTCCTGGAAAGGCGAGGAATGCATGTACCTGTGTTTCTACCCGATTGTTTCAATTGCCTTTGGATTTGTTAAATAATTTACCCAAGATCCGAACCCGAATGATTTCTACCAACCAATCTTAGCATAAAACCTATCTAACAAATCATTATCTTAGATCTAACCAAATAACCCATCTAATTTTCGGGTTTAAACCCGATTTAATCAATTGGTGAGATTTGTGGGTTAATTTAGACCTAGAAAGATGAAATCGAACAATAGATTTGTTAATTTAACATACCTTTGGTTGGATTTGGTTGATTTTTGGAAGAGACTTGCAGAATGGGTGTATTGTTGGCGGTTTTCGGTGTTAGAACGAAGTGGGTGAATGGAGAAAGTTATTTTTATTAATATAAAACTCGTAACTGTACTGGACACAAAAGCACGGTCCAGTGCTTTGGAAGCACGGCCCCGTGCTGCATGAGGCAGACAAATTCTTTTGTTTTGTTGTTTATTTGTCGGCTGGTTCGTTTTTTAACGGATATTCTTTGAGGATTAAAGTTAAGATACAAATTAAAATTCCTAATTTTCATTAAAACATAAAACATAGTTAAACATAGTAGAAATAAAAGTACAACAACAATCCCGAATCACGAAACATAACACTAGCAAGAGTAACTTCTTAGCAAGACAAAGTCGGAACTTCAACGACCACCATTCCTGGACAGGTCTTGAATGTGTGGTGGGGTGATGTGCGAAAATATATATATAAATATAAAACACAAATCACAACTAAGCTTTAAAAACCAAACAATCTATCATAGTTCACACAAACGGCAAGTGTACCGATCGCGTATAGCACAGATAAGGAAAGTCTGGATATCGAACTCGAAGACACGTGAAAACGTTTATAATTACTAAACTCTAACCAAGACTCACCAAAATATTTAATTAATTTATTTTAGAATTTATTTAACTACTTAACTTAACTGAAAGAAAACTTTTGACAAAACTTTGAAAACTTTGGTTTAAATTCAATATATAAAGACGTCTACCTAGGAATGAATCATGTTGATAGAAATAACAAGACAATGGATTGAAAATATTCACGACACCGGTTATAAAAGATGACACAACTAAAACTTGTTTAAGAAAGTCAAATTACCTCTCAGTCTCTCTAACAAACTCTAACTTATTTTAGTTGATTTTAAAGAATAAACCGGTAAAACAATTATTAACGTGTTCAAATGACGACTCACCTCTCGGTCTCACCGACACACTAGCCTAATGGAAACGAATACTACGCAACCAAGGATAGAGGAACAATTTAACTTAACCCAAATTAAACCAACTAATTGCACATAAACACTTAAACTTGACAAGACAAAAACCCGCTCTCGCGCGGTCTTAATTCTAACAAGTAAAAGCAACGAGACAATATTACTTCTTATCACCTCTCGGTCTCAAAGAAGGTGTATTTTAGCTGATTTTAGATGATTACATTACCCACTTATCCCTACGGTTGTACACCCCGCAAATAAACCCGAAACACCAAGTCAAGAGTTTAACAAGCAATCAATTAATCAAAACTAATTCAATTAACTAATGCAAGAGGATTATAAGTAATAACAAATAAAACACAGCCATCACACACAATCTAATTTATGGTTTAGTTAAACAATTTAAGTCTTGAACATTAACAATCCATTAAACAAGTCTAAACTACTCAACAATCATCTATCCTAGGTAGAACAAGTAAGTTTAGCCTAACATTGATTTTGGACAGCCATGCATACTTAAGAAAAACATCATAAACATCATCATAAACATAATTATATTCATTCAAGATCCAAACAATATCAATCACAAGACAAACTATCAATCAATTGCAAAACAATCCAAAGCAAAAGATCAATTTAACAAAGTTAGGGTTCTTGAACAAAAAGTAAAGTTTATGAATGTTTTACTATCAAGTATGGCTGAGATCTATGCTTGTTATTGATCCCTAGCTGCTGCCCTGATGTTCCTCTTTCTCTCCAGCCGCCACAACACCAACAGCCGCCTTTTTCTTCCTTTTTTTTCTTCTTTCTTTTCCGGCTGCAGTTTCCGATCGGAACCCTTAATTAGGGTTTAGGGTTTTTTTAATTTCGGGTCTTAGGCTGAATAATGGCTGATTTCTTGTTATTAACTTAATATAATATTATAAAAGGCTTTTAAGATGTGGGCTTGGGTCGGGCCTTGACTTATAAGTTTGAAAGTTGAACAATTAAGCCCCTAAACTCTTCAAATTTAACTCTTTTTTCCACCAAACTTCATAACCTACAAGAAAACAATCATCTTTGTAATATTAAGCATAAACAAACCATAAAACTTAATAATTATACTAAAAAGTAATTAAAACATGATAAAAATGATACGGAAAGTAAATGTGTTTTACAACATATCATGGGGCTAGTTTAGCTTCCAAGAGCTCGGAAAGCTTTTTATCGAGCTTTGTGATATCCCGGTTAAGATAGTTGAGCCTGTAAGCCACATCCTTGTTGTGGCTATCCACAACATGGAAATGCTTAAACCGCAGTAGTTCGACTTTGTTGATCAGCTCGATTAAGCGAGCCTCAGTTTGGATGTTACTTTCAACTTGGTCTCTCATAATGCATTGGAGCCTCATGATTTCTTCCTCAAGGTTTGAGGAAGAATCACATTGCTTGCCCTCCCTCACTGGCATTCAACTTTCTTACTTTCCATTTCAGTAAACTTGTGTTTGGTATGAATGGAATAGTGATTTTTTGCATGCATTATATAGAGACTGGAAAGTCGAGCACGACCCCATGCTTCTTAAAGCATGGCCCCGTGCTGCTAGGGGAATAAATGTTTCTGATTCAGATAATTATACGGAGTCAGCGTGTATCATGCTGAAGATTCTAAGATGACCACTGCCCCGTGCTTCAAGAAGCACGACCCCATGCTTTTTGTCACTGAAAATTTTCTTTTATTTTTCAGCCAAATACGAGAGCCGAAATTTTTAGAATGATGTTTAGTATGTTATTTTAAGAGTTTGATCATCCTAAAAATTACTTTTCATTAAAATAAAAAGTCCTGAAACAAATATGGGATAAGCCCGGTTTTCCTGGAAATGTAAAATTACTCGGGTTAAGCCCGAAGATCCTAGCACGATGTGCCTAGTGCACTTGTTTTACACATTAAAGAAGAAAACTTGAAATTCCTAAATTTCACCAAATGGTTCTCCTCCGCCGAATGGTCCTGGTGGCGAAAAATATGTGAAGTCGAGAACTTGAAACTGGATTTGCTCGTTAATGTCTCGAAGCTCCATTTTCATATTCTCCATTGATTCGGTGAGTTGAACGAGACACATTTCTGCGAGGAGATTCATCTCGGTGAGTTCTTTGTCGAGTTCTTGAAGTTTCAAAAGAAGCTCGGTTTTGGATACGTGTCGGGTTTTTTTTGTCGGTTGTCGAGGAACGGGAATCGCTTCACTCATCTCAGTAGGAATGTATTACTCTCAGAAGAGAGTGTTTTTGGTTTGGGTTGGTGAAAGAAATGCATAAGCAAAGGATGCCTTTTATAGCCAACCAATTGCCAAGCACGGCCCCGTGCTTTTGGAAGCATGCCCCCCGTGTTTTTAGTAACTTATTTTTAACTATTTACAAGGCTTAGTTTAGGAAGGTCTTGGCTAGACCTTGTTCCTGTTATGTTTATTTAGTTGGTTGGAGGACTATTACATCCGAAACATTTTCAAATGGCCCATCGATATATGGTTTTAATCGATGCCCATTAACTTTGAACTTGTGGCCATTAGAATTTGAAATCTCTGCCATTCCATAATCAAAAACTGATTCAACTATGTATGGACCTGTCCATCGAGATTTCAATTTTCCTGGAAAAAGACGTAAACGTGTGTTGTGTAACAGTACTCGATCGCCTACTTAAAACTTTTTGTTTTCTTTTAAATGGGCGTCGTGTAGACGTTTAGTCTTCTCTTTGTAAGACCAGGAGTTTTTATAGGCTAATGTTATTAGCTCTTCGAGTTAGTGAATTTGATCTTCCCGGATTTTGCCGGCGGACATTAGATCAAAGTTTACCGCTCTTAGAGCCCAGTAAGCTTTGTGCTTAAGTTCTACAGGTAGATGACATGCTTTTCCATAAATGAGTTTGAAAGGTGTTGTTCCTATGGGGGTTTTGTAGGCTTTCCTAAGGTCCCACAAAGTGTCATCTAACTTTTTCACCCAATTTTTGCTATTCATCCCTATGGTTCTTTCTATAATTCTTTTAATTCCTCGATTCGAGACTTCTACTTGCCCACTGGTCTGAGGGTGATATGGTGTTGCTAGTCGGTGGTGAACTCCATATCGTGCTAAGACCTTGTCCAGTAAAGCGTTACGGAAGTGAGTTCCTCTGTCGATGATTTAGGCTTTTGGGGTACCGAATCATGAAAATAACTTTTTCAGAAATCGTACAACTACTCGAGCATCATTAGTGGGAAGAGCTTCTGCTTCTACCCATTTGGACACGTAGTCGACTGCTACAAGGATATATTTGTTTCCGAATGAGTTAGGAAATTGGCTCATGAAATCTATTCCCCATACATGAAAGACTTCACACATTTTAATGCCTTTTTAAGTCATTCATTGATGTTCCCGGCTCTTTGACAAGCATCGCATGCTTGGATCAAAGTATGTGTGTCTTTATATATGGTGGGCCAGAAGAATTTTGCATTAAACACTTTTCTGAATGCAGTGGCGGTACTGTGGTGTCCGCAAGTTGGTCCTTCATGGCAATGTTTGAGGATATCCGAGGCTTCTTTTCCTGATACACACCTACGGACAGCCTGATTGGCACCTATCCTAAACAAGTATGGATCTTCCTAGAAGTAGAACTTGAGGTCCGAGAAGAATTTCTTCCACTGCTGATGAGTTAGCCCTACTCTTAAGATTTTACAAGCTAAATAGTTTGCGAAATCGGCAAACCAAGGACTCTCATCTTCCTCTTGCACGAATGCTTGGATATGCATGAGAACTTCATGTGGAAAATTATCATCGATAATTTTCTCATGCTGTTCTTCTGAAGCTGGGCATTCTAAGCGAGAGAGATGGTATGAGGCTACATTTTCTGCTCCTTTCTTGTCCTTGACTTCTATGTCGGATTCTTGGAGTAAGAGCATCCATCGGATAAGTGTAGGTTTGGCATCCTTCTTGTTAAAGAGGTATCGAATGGCTGCATGGTCGGTGTAAACTATGGTTTTTGAAAGAACTAGGTACGATCTAAACTTTTCAAAGGCGAACACTACTGCTAATAACTCTTTTTCCGTTGTGGTGTAATTTTCTTGTGCATCATTAAGAGTTTTACTAGCATAGTAAATTGGGTGAAAACGTTTCTCTTTGCGTTGTCCGAGTACAGCTCCAACTGCGAAGTCACTTGCATCACACATGATCTCGAATGGAAGGGTCCAATCGGGTGTAGTCATGATTGGTGCATTGACAAGCTTGTCTTTTAATGTATTAAATGATTCAACACATTCTTTAGAGAAAACGAATGGTGCGTTTTTTTCTAGAAGTTTGGTCATAGGTCTAGCAATTTTGGAGAAGTCTTTTATAAAATGACGGTAGAATCCTGCGTGACCTAGAAAACTTCTAATGGATTTGATTGAAGTTGGTGGTGGAAGTTTAGAGATGGTTTCTATTTTTTCCTTATCAACTTCTAGTCCTTCTTGAGATATCTTGTGACCGAGAACAATGCCCTCTTTAACCATAAAGTGGCATTTTTCCCAGTTAAGTACTAAATTCACTTATTCACACCTAGTTAACATTTTGTCTAGGTTTTTTAAACAATGATCTAAGGAGTCTCCAAAGACTGAGAAGTCGTCCATGAATACTTCCATAGAACTATCGATCATTTCATGAAAGATGGCCACCATGCAACATTGGAAGGTGGCTGGAGCATTGCATAGTCCAAATGGCATTCTTCGGTAGGAGAAGGTTCCACACAGGCATGTAAACGTGGTTTTCTCCTGATCTTCAGGAGCTGTGGGAATTTGAAAGTATCCGGAGAATCCATCAAGAAAACAGTAGAACATTTTTCCCGATAGACGTTCTAGCATTTGATCGATAAAAGGAAGTGGAAAATGATCTTTTCTTGTGGCGTCATTAAGCTTCCGGTAGTCAATGCAAACTCGCCAGCCTGTGATGGTCCTCATCGAGATTAACTCGTCCTTCTCATTCGTTACAACTGTCATTCCTCCTTTGGTACTACTTGAACTGGACTAACCCAAGGTGAATATGAGATTGGGTAGATTAATCTTGCATCAAGTAGTTTAATTACTTCCTTCTTCATCACATCTTGCATGTTGCGGTTGAGACGTCTTTGATGTTGGACCACGGGTTTGTATTCTTCCTCCATGAGGATTTTGTGAGTACAAAAGGAGGGACTGATGCCCTTGATATCCATGATCTTCCATGCGATGACCTTCTTATGGTTTTTAAGAACCTTAAAAGTTCGTCTTTCTCTTCTTTAGAAAGATGAGATGAAATAATTACTGGAAGTTGAGAGTCTTTTTCGAGAAAGGCATATTCAAGATGGTTCGAGAGTTCTTTTAATTCTAAGGCTAGTGGTTCTTCAATTGATGGTTTCGATTTTTCATTACATTCGGTGATCTCACATACTACTTCTGATGCTTCTTGATTGTTGTCATTAGTATTGAGATTTTCGTTTTCTAAAATGAGTTTAGTGTCTATATCAGTTACGATTTGTGTTTCTAATGGTGTGTTGATGGAAGATTTTCGCACATAGCAACTCACGATAGAATCGATGATGTCTACACAGTACAATGTGTCATCGTGATGTTGTGGATATTGCAAAGATTTTCCTATGTCAAAAGTGATAGCCTCGTCATTGAACCTGAGAGTGAGTTTGCCGGTGCAAACATCAATGATAGCCTTTGCAGTGGCTAAGAAGGGTCTTCCTAAAATCAGAGGTACACTTTTGTCTTGCTCCATGTCTAGAATTACAAAATCTACTCGGAGAACAAATTTGTCAATTTTGACAAGCATGTTTTCAACAATGCCCCGAGGATATTTAACGGATCGGTCAGCTAACTGAATGCTCATGCGGGTGGGCTTTGGTTCTTCTATCCCTAGTTTTGCAAAAACCGTATAAGGCATTAAATTAATACTAGCTCCTAGGTCGGCCAGGGCATTGCTAACAGACAAATTTCCTATGAGAAAAGGGATAGCAAAGTTCCTTGGATCGGTCATTTTTGGTGGCAGTTTGTTTTGGAGGAAAGCTGAACATTTTTCACTCAGGGTGACATATGATAGCTCCTTCAGCTTCCTCTTGTTTGTCAGCACTTCTTTGAGAAACTTAGCATATTTTGGCATTTGAGCAATGGCTTCGATAAAACGGATGTTGATGTGGAGTTGTTTAAAGAGTTTTAAAAACTTCCCGTACTGAGCTTCCAATCTTTCCTGCTTCAGCCGTCCATGGTATGGAATAGGTGGAACATAAGATCGGACTGATTCCTTAGGTTGTACGGTGCCTGTTGGAATCAGTCTTTCCTGCGTTTTTTCAGGGGATTCCTTCTCCATAACTGGTTCTGAAGTTGGTGAGGCAACAATGGTTGTACCGCTTCTGAGTGTAACAGCGTTAGCTGTCGCATTCGGGTTGGTGATTGTGTTGCTTGGAAGAGTGTCGGGTGGTACTTCGGATAATTGTCGGGCAATTTGTCCGATCTGAGTTTCTAGATTCTGCAATGATGCTTGTTGACTTTTTAGGCCAGCTTCATGTTTTAACAATACTCCGCTGATATCAACAACTCTTGAGTCGGGCTTCTTTTCTGCTTCATTTGTTTTGGTCATGATTTGGATTAACATTTTTTCAATTTTTGAGTAGCTTGGATTTTGATGGCTACTGGAACTTTGATATTGAAGTTGTGGTTTAGGCTGAAACTTTCAAATCCGGGTAGGGGTTGAGTGTTACCTCCATCCTTCCAACTGTAATGCGGGTGGTTTCTCCATCCTAGATTGTAGTTGTTGCTGAAAGCGTTGTTCTGCCGAGCGATGAAGTCAACTTCTTCCATGGCCATAATGACTTGTTTGCAATCACTTGTCTTATGAGTTCCTCCACAGGTGTCATAGGTGATCTTGGTTTTCAATAACTCAGCTTGAAGTTGTTCGAATTTCTTAGAAAGGGCTTCAAGCTGTGCGATGACAAGAGTGTTGAAATCAACGTGGTGTGTTCTTTTATGGGTTGGTGTAGATCTTAGTGGGTTGTAAATGAAACCTTTATTTGCTGCCTTCTCCAGGACTTCAAATGTTTCATTAGGTGATTTGGATCCCAGGTCTCCACCAGCGATTTGGTCGATGGCATGTTTGTTTTGACTGGATTGTGCGTCAAAGAAAGTTTGTACCTGTAACCATATGCTCAATCCATGACGTGGGCATCTTCTCAGAAGACTTTTGTATCTCTCCCATGCTGCGTGTAACGACTCATCATCATCGGTCCGGAATCTGGTAATGTTGGCTTAGTATTTGGCAGTTTTATCAGGCGGAAAATATTTGAGGAGAAACTGTTCAACCATCTAGTCCTAAGTGGTGATGGAACCAGAGGAAAGAGATTCTATCCATTCCAGGGCTTGTCACCTTAGAAAGAAAGGAAAGTTTGAGTTTGATTTGATATTCTGAACAGTTTTGGATTTTAAAGGTTCCGCAGATTCCTAGGAATCGAGATATATGAGAAAGAGGGTCTTCGTCGAGGAGACCATGAAATTGAACTGAATTTTCCACAATATAATGGTGCTTGATTTGATTTTGAAATGTTCGGTGATATCGGGTGGAGCCACTCCATTGCCGTAGCCTTCGAGAGTTGGTTTGGCATACTGGCTCATGTTTGGTTCATTGTTTTGGGCCGCCATCATTTCTTCGGTTTGATTTTCTCCTGATGTCGTGGCGTCTACTAACTCGTCTTTGATTGTTTCGGCGGTTTCTGTAGTTCGTTTACACGTTCGTTGACGAAGAGTCGTTCCGTATCCGAAATTGGAGAAATAAGCTTAGGTCCGAATGTAGAGGACACACATGGGATTAAATCAAAATTTAAACTATTTAGATTAAACTAAAGGTTAGGCTAAGGTTAAGCTAAAAGTTAGTCTAAGCTATTCTAAAACTACACTAAGGTATAAGTTAATTAAGCTAAAGTAGAGGTTAAGTAAATAAAGGTTAAAATTAGGCTAGCCGTAAAATTATATAGTTTAATAGTTAGTAAAAAGTAAATGAAATAAAAGTTAAAAATTTATACCATTATAAATAATGATTAAATTAAAACTTGGATCGTTCTTAGAAATGTACCTTGTCCCCGGTAACGGCGCCAAAAACTTGGTGCTTGCTGTGTGTTGCGGTTAAAATATAAGAGAATGGATATTCAGCTTTTGCACAAGATCGTCTTTTAAATTTATAAAAGTGATTTATACTAAGACTAAACACACACAAAATTGGCAAGTGTACCTATCGTATATGTAGAATAGTATTGGTAAGAACCAAGCATCGATCCGTGGACACAAATGTTTCTAATAATGAATCGTCGTTTTACTTTAATCGGAGGTTTTAATATTTTTGGGGTTGATTTTTAAACTTTTTATAAAATATAAATACTTATATATAATATATAGGTGATAAGAAGAGAGTTTCTAAGTGAGTAATTCAATTATATGAAGGTTTACCATCTAATATCAAGGTTCCACTCCATTATTCCTTGATGATTATTAAATGAACATGTGATAGACTTGTCCTAATAATATATGATAGAATAGTCCCTCATTTCTAAGTGAACATATTCTATGACATAAAATAAAGTAACATGCGCATTTTAAAGTCCATCCTTTCCTAATGTCATGCTACCACGAGAATGTCAATTTAAGTAGACAAACAGTTTGGTATAGTAGAACGATTATGATTGACTTCGATTTCTCCAATACCATTCCTAACAACTTCGGGTGGTTGTAGTTAACTCACACAACCTCCCCTTGGTTGATTTAATTAGATTATAAGTACACATCCCATTAACATATGATTTCTTAAACTAGTATGATAACCTAAACAATCGCGTTAACAATGTTATTTCAGAATTATCAAAACTAGAGAAATAGATCATAGCTTATATCTCATCATTTCTAAGTACAATATAAGGATCCATGTTTTATCTTGAATAAAGTATCAAAGTATTCTTTTTACCATTTCTAGTTTCCAAGAACATGAATTACCATGAATGATTATAAATCATCAACCTTGATGCATTGAATTAAAGTGATAAAACATTTCTTCATCAATGGATAATTGCAATATACCCATGTACTATACCAAACTAAACCACATGTTTCATGTAATCATCAAGTTAAACAAAGCTTCTCCATAGATTATAGATGGTAAATGGAGTTTAGCTCAAAATGAGCATTGTCATGAACATAAAAAGAGATGATGATAACAAACACATGTTAAACTAGAAAAATCAAACCAAATGTGGATGAACCTCCCTTCTTAGTGATGGATTATGATGGTGTTGATGATGATGATAACCTCCAAGCCTTCAAACTCCTCACTAGATATTCAATATGAGTGCAATGGGGGTATTTTTATAGGTGAAAACCGTATAGAACTCTACTTCAAGCACACTTCTCAAATGCCACAAGAGCCTCTATTTATAGGTTGTCTGGAGGTAGAAGCACGACCCCGTGATTTATTAAGCACGGCCCCGTGTCCACGTGTCCCAGTTGCATGTTTTCAGATCATACATGATGACTCACCACGGGGGTGTGCTTTCAGAGGCAAGCCCCCGTGCTTTTATTAACATTTGCTTCAATTATTTTTGTTTTTATCTGGAGGTGACCACGGCCCCGCGGCCAAAGAGGCACGACCTCGTGCTTTTGTTGACATATGCTTAAATTCTTTTTGTCTTTATCTAGAGGTGACCACGGCCTCGTGGCCAAAGAGGCACGGCGTGCTTTTGTTGGCATGTGCTTAAATTCTTGTAGATTTTTGTCTTTTCTTGTTTCCAGAAGCATGGGGACGTGTTTCTTGAGGCATAGGGGCGTGTTTCTTGCTTTTATTGTGTTTTCTTCTATTTTTCTTCGTCTTTTCGCTTGTATCTTCGTTTGAGGCTTGGGTTTACCTGAAATTACATTTTATTAAGATAAGTAGCCTTCCGTGTTATATTATTTGATAGTAGTTTTTGATGCTTAAAAGATGTATAATTTTATATACATCAGTTGCCTTGTCCAGTTACTGGGATGGTTGTACCATTACCAACGGTGATATTGTTGAAATTGCCGTTATTAAAAATATACCGGAAGTTACCTGAATTATTGGTCATATGTGACGTTGCCCCGGTATCCGTAAGCCATTGATCAGGCGGGTTGAGTGACATTGTGTAGAGTGCCTGCTCGATGTTTGTTGGGGTGTAGGCAGTAACATGAGCATGATTCGGTCGAGGTCCAAGTAAACCGGCTCCAGGAAATGCATTATTAAAACTATTGGGCTTTGGGTTTGTAGTAGGATGCGGGCAGGGTGGATTGGGCCACTGGTAAGGGTAAGTGAATTGTGGACCATTCCAAGAGGGGTTGATTATTCCATGACATCCCATGTCCCTGGGTGTTACCCCATGGAGAAAACGGAGCAAACAACATTTGAGAACCGCCGCCTCTACCACGGCCAAAGGAGTTTCGGCCAACCCGACCACCCCGAGCACCACGGTGACGGCCACCACGGCCGCGTCCCCTATCTGATGAGTCATGACGATATGCAGAGGATGGATTTGAGGAGCCCTATGATTCCATGTTTGTCGTGTGAAGGGCGGTGCCGGATGTGATGGCTGTTGCCGCCGCTTGCAGGTTTTTCCTCGTTTCCTCGCGGACCAACCGAGATCGAGCCGCATAGAATGAGGGCAGAGGTTCCATGTTTTGTAGAAACTTACCAATCGACTCATACTATTCATTGATACGGAAATCAATTGAACAACCATGTCTTCATCTTCAACAGGAGAATCGACATTGGCGAGATGGTCTGCAATTACTTTCAGTTCTTGACAATACGCGTTCATATTGGGAAAGTTATCGAGTCGGGTGGTTGCAAGCTTGTTTTTGAGATGTATTGCCCGAGAAGACTTGTTGTCGGTGAATTTGTCGGCAAGGGCAGTCCAAGCAGCATGAGCGGTTGTATTTTTCTTCATAATTGTGCTTAGTAGGTCCATGGAAATTGTTCCATAGATCCATTGCAGAACAATGAAGTCAATACGTTCCCATGAATCGGTCGGTGTTGGGAGAGGGGCTTTCGGAGCAGCGGGGGGGGGGGGGGGGTTGGATGTGGATGAGGTATGAGCACGGGATTTCGGATCAACGAGGTCAGGGGTGGATAAGGATGCAGATTGAGCACGGGCGGTGGGGGAGGTAAGGTGTTCATAAACAAGATAGGCTTTGCAGTGAATGATGAAGAGTTCTGACCATGTTGTGTATTTGGCAGATTCCATCTCTAATGTTATGGGGATGAAGGTTTTGATGTTTGTGACAGTGACTGCAGGATGGAATTTGTTTTCCATGGCTGGAGATGGGGAGAAGATGACCTAGGATCGATGGTGACAGCTAGAATTGACAACCTTGAGAAGGGAATGATACCATGAAAGAGTATTGTGATAGAATCGTCGCCTTCACCCTTCTCATTCCAACCATATATAGGTACAAAACCAAATCATACAGAATCATCTAAAATCATACAAGATATCTATTACAATATTTACTAAATATAGATGTCTATTAAATAAGTCATAGGTTACTTAAAATAAGCAATCCTAAACACCCAATAACTTCTTTTCTTACGAGGCATAGAACATGAGGACCCCACAACTTTCTCAAGGAGGTCCGCATTGTGTGTTTCAGCGTGAAGCCACACACAACATTGTACTACACTAGACATTGCATCTGTTGTATGTGAACCTTTAAGTAATCCGAATAAAGAACATTGCAATTTGCAAGGGCATTCTTCGATTTCTTGAATCTCTAAAAAGATACGGAATTTTTGGTTATGTTATGGAGGCTTTCAGGAAGTACTTGAGGTAATTTGGATGCTAGTTGAATTACTTGTGGAAGTGATAATAAATCAACAAGTGGCTGGAATATGTTTACCTATGGTGTCGGTGTTGTTTCTTTTGGGCTTTAAAGAAACAACACATGTATTACTCACTCCATCATGAAAGAGAAATTTTTCATGTAATGCACTACTTTTAAATATTTCAATTTTATAGAGCCACGTAAGAAAAATTCCAGGTCGGTTCGAGGGTTCGAGAAAGTTCATTATATAATAAAATTACAATGAAATAATAAAAAAGACACCGTCATTAGAAAGTAAAAAACACATAATATAAATACAATAGTCTTTACGAATTAAAAAAAAATACTTATAGATGCTCCCTACGAGTCTTCATCTTTTAAAATCGTTGTATTCGTACTTTGAAAATTAAGATCAGAAAATTGTTCCAAAAAGTTCTTGTTCTCTCTTCTTATTCTTGAAGCCTAACTTACTCCACGAGTTCATGGGTCTCCAATAGAACTAAAATTTAAAGCTAAAACTAACAAATTAAAACTAAAATTTTATAAATAACTTAACAATTAACAACATCAAGAACAATTAAACATTTAACAAATGAATCTATACTTATCTCATAGTGATAGGATTCATGGAAGAGTAGCAAGGCCGGAGGTAGGAGGAATGGACCAACATTGCCACGATGGCGTGTGATCTGCTAGAAAAGAAAAACATCGGTGGTCGGGTGGTGATGTGCTATGAGTGCGTGCATATGAAAAGGGGAGAGTGAGAGAGGCATGCGCTATATAACTTTGTGTTTTATAATACCCTAATTGATATAAAGCTGAATTAAAAAAAAAAAACTCAAAAATTCAATGGAAGGAGAAATCAAACCTATGACCTTATGTTTATGTTTACAAACCAACAACTAACCAACTAGACGAGCGCTTGCTTTATAAATAGATTGGTTCCTTCCTTGGTGGTCCCCTATTATAGTGGTTCTGAGAAACCACCCATTTGTTATGTATATCTGCCATTGAGTTCGTGGGTTTAGTAGGTAAAGAAGTAGAATGGCTTAGAAATATGTTATTGGTTATAGAGTTATGAACTTGTCAGGCCCGGCTCAAAGCATGCGAAAAAAATTTGGGCCAAAAGCGAAATATTTTTTAGGCCTTTAACAAAAGGAACGTTTTTTGGGTTTAAACAATTTAATTTCAAATTGGCTTACTTTATTATGATTTGAGTTGTTTACAAAAATTTTGTATAAAAATAAGCTTAAAAATGTCTCAAATAAGATTAGAACCCACAACATTTTGGTTAGATGACATACCCACTACCATTAGACCAAGCTAGTGGTCATATAATTGTGTTGAAACATTGATTATATATATATTTTTTCATAAAAGTAAATATAATTTTTTTTTTAAAAAAAAATTCGGGCCGAGCGGGGTGTCGTGCCTGTGACCGTCAACTACCCCTCCATACCCTATAGCCAGCTCTGGAACTTGTGGGCAGAACCAATGCCAACTATATCTGTAAATTGTGACCGTGAGACAACTTTGTCTCGGGCTTATAGTAATGTATATAATGATAAATCTAAACCCATTAATCTGAAACATGCTTATGTGAAACAATTCATTTCCGATGGATTTACTAGTGTTGTTTATGTTCGCTCTTGTGGAAACATAGCAAATCCATATACTAAAGGTCTTCCAATGTATATGCATGATTTTTAAAACTACTAGACATATGGGTATAAAACATATTGTGTAAAGTTGGAAGTAATGAAAACCCATCCTTAACTTAGATATAAATCTATTTAAAAGTTTGGCATGGTAAATACAAATTAGCGTCACTAACTTGGACATTAGCTTAACAAGACCATGTTTAGTCATAATGCCCCACCTCCAAGTATTTCAAGCCATATGACAGCTAGTAAGCATTTCAACTGTTCAACATTTTGTAAAAAATGAGGTAATTGTAACTCTTTTCATAACTCTATAGCAATCATTACTCAATCATTTTTTTTTCTTTTTTTGCATTCCAGTTTTCTTTAATGAAAACTAAATAAATAATATTTCATCAAATAAATAAAATGATAAAAACTACTCGGCTCTCTCATCTTCGTCTTCGTCTTCATCTTCATTAGCACCACTGTCGCCATGGTCCTCGTATTCGTCTTCATCGTTGCCCTCGTCCTCGATTTCATTTTCGCCCTGATACACCGAAACATCCAAGCACGTTGGACCAAATCCGTCATAAGAACGTTATGTATTTATTTTGAATGCACAAAATAAGCGTATTCTAGTCTATACTCCAAAGTTGCTGGAGTTGGTGGTGGATCATCATCTGGTATATAAGTTGGACATATAGCTCGATTGTCGCCTTCGATGATCATGTTATGCAATACGATACACGTATACATAGCGCTTTTCATTCTTTCCAATGACTATAGACGACATGGATTTTTAACAAAATGCCAACGTTGTTGGAGAACCCCAAAACACCTCTCGATGTCCTTTCACGAAAACTCTTGCACTTTTTAAAATAATCTATTTTTTCATTGCTCGGGTCTCTAAACGTTTTCATGATAATTGCATACTCCGGATATATCCCATCACCCAAATAGTAACTGTGTCTGTAGTAGTTAACGTTAGCCCAAAAAGAAGCGACGAGAATGGTATTAGAGATATAACCTGTCACACCCCAAACCACGGCCTAGGTGTGCGGCACTCATATTGGTACCACATTTTTAAACAAATCAGAGTTACGAATTAAAAGCGGAAGTCTTATATTTATGTGGATTTAAAGTGTAATATTTACATTACAAAAGACGGGATTATAAAATACCCGTTTTAATGTATTACTTGTTTATACAAAAGATCAATTTATATTAAACCACCATTTTAAAATTTAAAGTTTAACAAAACAATCCGAGCCATCGGATATCTTATGCACTTCGAGCCGCAAAGCTCCTATTCTTGATTACCTGCAAAATGTTTAGAAAATACGTCAGCAACACATGCTGGTGAATATGCTGACGCTAAAATATTTTCTTTTACTTGATTACCCCTCGAGACACAACTTAGGTCCAACCCATCGTGGCTTAGGAATAATCAAGCTTTTAAAAAACACATTATAAACTTAAGTCTCACACAAGACACCCCATCAAACACCGCAGCGTTCGACATTACTTAGGTACCATACGTATACATATGGTCAGTCTCACTTGGACGTAACTTAGGTTCGGCCCATCGTGGCGGAGGTCATGACCAAGTGTGGTGCGGTGTGCCCACCGACTTTTTACCACATATGTAAGGATCCAAACAAACGTACACGACAGCCTGAGGGCTAGCGCTTACTTTTGTTTATAACGCTTTAGAGACACGTAGTCCCATGTAATTCTTTTCATTAAATTCTTTTGACTCGATTAAACAAGTTTGTAAAGATTGGCGTATTCACCTTTTTTTTGGATCAGCTTCAATACACTGTCCGAGGGTTTTTCCCTTTTCTTGCTATCTCGCACCTATAGTACGAGTATAACTTTTTGTTAGTCGGATATGCAATCCGGCTTAAGACCTTTAGTCTCTTTTTATAATCTTTACCTCGATTATATTTTCTTTACTTTAAAACCTTTAGTTAAAAAATATTTTTTCTTTCTTTTTTTTATAAGTTAAAACTCTTTCTTTTTAACTTATTTTCTTATCTTTTCTCTTATAAGATAAACCTTTAGTTAATCTTATTTTACTTTTCTTTTAAACCCTACGTTTCTTCTTCTCTAAGAAACATATACTTTTCTTTTCTTTATTATTTAAGAATAAAGATAATAACTTAAATAATATTTTATAACAAAGAATTATATAATAATCACATTGATATCATATTCATATTCTTTTCTTTTTTTATTTGTTATGCTTTCTTTTATTTATCGAAGTATCGAATATATTCACGACTTAGGATTTTAAGTCTTTAATATTTTATTGTTATTTTGTTTGGGCATTATACCTACCTTCGTTGGCTTATAGAAACCCTACACAATCGAGCAACACTTCATCACCACTTCGTTTTCTTTATCTTCTTGATCAACCCTTACTTTGACACGTTTATCGAGGCACCCAATCTTCATGGCACGCACTTCGAGACGGTCTTCGGGTCGTCTCGTGATGGCACAAACTTCGAGATGATGTCGTTGGTACTTCGGAGTATTGCACGTAGATTGAGGAATATCGGAATTTGGCCATGGAAATCGAGGTATGATGTGGCACGCTTTACGAGGCTTTTAGGGAAATGTTAGAGAGAGAAAGATGTGTGAAATTTGGTGTGTGAAATGAGAGAACCCGAGCTTGCTATTTATAGGCAAATCAGGGTCCCATCGCGATGCGCAATGGCCCCTTGATAAGCCTGTCGCGTATCGCGACGTAGACCTGTGATCTGCCCTATAGGCTTGCCACGTGGCAGACGTGATGCCATGTGGTGACACGTGTGGACACGTGGCAGACCACGTGCCCTTCCTGTCAAACAACCCATCGCGGTACGCGATGGATTTCCCTTCTGATCCATTGCGTATCGCGATGGGTCAGGAAACCAGATTTCTCATAATAAACCCCAAAGTTTAGAATTTGTCATTTTTGGTCCTTTAACTTTTGAAACTTGGCATTTTTGATCCGAAACTTTCACGATGTTAGATAACCCTCGATTACAAGCAATTGTTCTAAGACGGTTATGTCATTGTTGGAACTAGCGACAACAAAGAACACCGACCAAATCCAAAGGTCGTATGAATCAATCGCATGAAGACTGACTGTTAGTCCTTTTTGGCCACCTCGTATGAAGCAATCGCCATGCGGTTGAACAGTTAGCACATTCTTGGTGCATACAAACTATATTCCCGATCACGCCGGGTAAACCATGCACCCAAACACGCGCCTCGTAAATCCGTTCTAGATCGTTACAATTTTCCGTTCTTAGATAATGTGGAGCATACATCTTTATTGTTCCTATATAAAATATTAATTAAAATCGATTTAAAAAAAACTACAAGTGATATATATATATTTTTTAAAATTGAGATATACCGTAGTAGAAATACTCCAAAGGGTTTCGGGTTGTTTTATCGGTCATCTTGATGTCGGTCGTGTTTTCGTAGGCGAGTAAGCGTATAGCTGAAATAACCTTTTGGATTTCGATGAATCCTAGCGTCCATCGATCGTCCGTTTTTTACTTAAAATAATCAAACTCGCATTCCAAATCTTCGGCAATGCACGTATATATTGTTTAGACATCCGAAATCGACGCCTAAAAATCTTCAGCTTCTAGTGTCTCGGAGACTCATCGAAGTAATATGCCATCAAACGAGCGCTCACGGCCAAATGGTCTCGTTCAGTATATGCTCTTTTCATAACCGGGGGTGGAGGGGAACGAAAATAACTCATATAATTTGTCGTGAGCGAAACTGCACTCGTAATCGCCTCTTCCTCCGCGTCGTCATCGGCTTGTTGGTCGATCCCAAGAAAATGGTTGTATATAGTTGTGGGAGAATCTATAAGTTTAATTTTGTAAAGAGTTGGTTGTGTATAGAGTTTGAGAAGAAAAATTATATAAAAGTATGAGTTTTGATTGGGAAATATATGAATTATGTTGGGAAAAAGTTGTTTTTTTAAATAGTCGTTGGTTTAACGCTCATGTTTCAAAATTCGTGCCAAACAACGTTATGCAGAAAACGCTTGATCAAAAAAACCAACCCAAAACAGGCCCGGGGGTGTTGCCTCAGGCGTTTTGGGCTCAAAATGCCGGTTCGCGAGCCCACTACGGACGATATAATAATAAGTAACTACTTGAAGATGAGTTATATACTCTTAGAAGTATTCCTTTTATGATTAAAGGGGTTTCACCTATGTAGACACGAGGAGTGATTTCACTAGCATGAGCACATGCTTTCTTGCTCTTGTAGATGTGACGGTGTCTTTGAAACCTTGACGAGCGGTCGAGCACATAGCCATAGCCCCATAAAAGTGCTCCCTTCATCAGCATATAACTTATTTTTAAGCTTTTATAAACTTATTATTAAGCTTATATAAACTGCTATTGGTGACTATTTGAAAAACATACACTATGCTGAGGTTTAAACCGAAAGCTACCTTAAATTGTGCATAATTTGTTAGATGTTTGTGAAAAAAGCCTAACATCATGTGTAGTCAAAACTCTTCACATATGACGTTGTGTGACACGTGTCATCCCAGTCAATTTTGGAAAGTTTTGCGAAAAATGGTGTAGTGGTAAACAGCCTCAAAACTCTCCAGCAATCATTAGACAATTATTATTTTTTTAATTCTTTTCTAATTTTTTAATATAAATAAAAGAAATAAATGTGGGACAAAAATTTGATTGGCTAGAAGAGATGAGAAGAGGCATTTTGTGGATAACTCTCCTTGCCAAAACTTATCTCATAACTTAGAGGGGGCGGTGTTCATAGAGTTTTGGGAGATTTTTCAGGTGAGAAACGCCTCCATTACGGATGGTCTCTCGCAATAATAACACTATTTGTACAAACTTAAGCGCTTAACGAATCGAAAAGATAAATGATTGACCCGCGTATATCCACACAAACAAAACATGCATTACACTGTTGGTACAAATTTAAACGTTTAACGAACCGGAAAGTTAAATGATTGACCCGCGTATACATAGTGACCGGAGTTGGTCTACTTCGATTGAACTTGAAAATACCAAACATAAGGTTTTAACGTTCATCTATGCTGGTATGGCATTGGTCAACACTTCCAGGGCATTGGTCAACGTTTGACACGTATTACAACCGAATTTGATAGTTTTGTAGCTTATTTCTGGTTATTTCTCAACCATTGTCAAGGCTTCAACACTATAAAAAAAGGTCCATGACCTTTATTTAGTACACCACTTTTCATTTCTCCTTCGTATTATCATAATGCAATCCTTGTTCATGAGAGAAACCTGTAGGATAATTGCTTACAATCGCTAGACTCAAGGAGGATCTATACATGATCTTAGTCATTTGTTCCACCAACGAAATAATGGGGACGGATTATTCGTAAGGCTAAAAATCCATCAAGCACTATTTTTTTGAATTCCGTAACTTCGATATCTACTGCATACATAATACATTAGTTCTTGCAACCAAAGTAGAGCAACAACTCATTGCTAGTTAGTGCAACTATTCGAACCAATATTTGGACATTTGAATCTTTTTTTCTATCTTCATCTCCAGATTGGGCAACAAAAGAAAGAAAAGAAACGACTTTATCTTGTTTTCCTAGATTGTCAATATTTCTTATATTTGTTAGACCATGTGTACCAAAGGGGGTTAGTTAACAAAAAGTCAAAATGTAACATCATGTCAATGCCATCTAAGTGGAAGACCACTCACTAACTTTTTCTTCAACACCCGTAATGTTTTAACAAAATAACAATTTTATCGGTTTTTATAGAAATGCGAGTAAAGTATTTTTATTGATTGGATTTATCGTTAGCCCCACCATTTGGAGCCATTATTCTGTTACTGCATTGGCGTCCAAAGGGGCTCACCACCCTTTGATGCCCTCCTTTTAAAGATTGTGTAGCGGTTTGATGTTGAAATAGTGATGATGTGGAAAAGATTGATGCTTCCCACATCACCACAACACATGATCTTACTCACGTAAATAATCACATACTAGCGAAAGTTACACAAGATGGTACTCCAAAGGTTACATTGGAAAAGATTCATTGTTTAATAATCATTTATCTCACTTGTTGCCTTTTCTAGTTTTCTATTTTCAATTAGTACACATATTGTATAATTTTAGCAACAAATAAAAATGTGCAATGGTAAGTTAAATCCCGCCTTCACTAGGTGTCACACCATTAATTAATAGCTCGGACATCATATTCAATTCAAAACCTACAAATCATATCATATACTTAAAAAAAATGCTATATTATTCTTATAAATAACTATCAACTCCTGTCATATTAACTTATCTCCATACAAAACGAGACGTATCCGACTAAGGCATTTAAGAATCCTAAACAAAACATGTTGAATTAAAACATTTAAGAATCCTTACCAAAAAGAGATATTTGTACTTACAATTAATCCTTACCATTAAGTATGTAATATTCCCTTTTAAGAGTTCATAAAAGCGTAATAATTTTAGATTTTATTTCTAGTAAATGACAACTTTAATGCCTTGTAAATGCTCTAAATAACTTGATTACTTGGCGTGTTAATGAGTTAAGCAACATGTGAGAAACTCAAGATTGTCTCGCTAAAACTTTGAATCAAATTAGGCTTAAATGAACTCAAGCTCAAGCTTCACATATTGAGCTTGACGCCCACATGCGAAGCTAAATGAACTTAAGTGGACCTATTGTTTATATAATTTTGATATTAGATAAGTAATAGTAACAAGTATTATGTACATAATGTTGTGGGAAGAAATTTCAAGAATCCAGACAGACATGATCCTCAGAAGAATCCTCACAGTGTATCAGGATCACAGACAGACAGGATCCTCAGTAAGTAAAGTTATTTATTATCATTATCATTTCACTCTTGACTTGGTCTTGCAGGCAAAGTTCGACAATTAATGTCCAGCTAAAGACTCGGTCAAACTACTAGGGATAAGAGACTTTGGAAGCGGTTACAACTCGTTTAAAGCAGAGATACACAATCCGTAACGGTTCCGGGATCCTCGCTAGAGCAATTAATGCTCATTATTATTAATTATTATTGTATTATCCTTCATGTAACTACTTATATAAGTGATTGGGATCATAATAGAACACAACACACACGCTCCCGTATACACTTGTACTCATATCAGCGATCAAACACTTACAACACTTGTAATCACCTTTTTACTTAATAAAATTAAGGTAGGAGATAGTTTTCCCCTCCCGGGATTTTTTTCCGGAGTTCCTCTAAAGGATCACTGGCTTTTTCCTCGTTAAAAATCGTTGTGTCACTTGCATTTACTTACTATTGTGTTTACATATTCAAGCATCCTACCTCGCAATCTAAGTTTGGTTACTTGATTATCGTTTTGTAATTTTTGACCAAAACAGTTTGGCACCCACCGTGGGGCAAGTGGTTCTTTACATATTCAAATTCCAGTTTCCGTGATCATTCACTACCCTTTAATCATCACCAATGACATCTCAATTGAAGCAATCATCATCTCTCAGCAAGCCGACTCAACCCTCGATTCAATCCACGAGTGCGGGTTCGAACCGGTCTTCACCATTGATGCCACCACCTGTAACAACTCGGATATTTTTTTAAATATTTATCTTATCCGTTTACCCGACCAGCTTTTATGTTCGGAAACTTTTAACAATAAAATATCGCGTTTAACGAGTCATTATTATTAATTTTAATATTATGGTTTCAATACTTATTTAATGATTTCAAAGTACTTTGATTAATATACATTTTTAACCCAAATGTAAACTTTAACCTACTTTTGTGTCCATATCCAAACTAGAGGTACTATTTTGAAAAATCATTAATAATATTATATTATATCTCTTACCCAAAAACCCAAATCTTGAGCCAAATCTACAACCCGATTAAATTATATTAATAATTGTCGTATTAATTTTGGAATTGGTATATGTAATCATGGTAATGATCATTGGCGACCTCCACCGACGTATTTGATTAGGAAATTTGCTTAATTTTTATACAAATTCGTTATATATCCATCGGCCCATACTCGTTTAGCGATATACTCTAAAACATCATCTATAATTCAATTAAATTAACCTACACAATCTCCAGACCATCGCCGTCATTAGCCCTAATCTTAATTTGATTATTATCTTTTGCAAGTAGCCGTTCATCGCCGTTTTTTTAGCGCGAATGTGTGACACTCATTCACCATCAAGCACGCCTGTCTATAGGTAATTGATATTATGGTTAGGTTCGTTATCTTCTGTAGATCAAAAACCCTATGCTTGATCGAACAACTATTCACGGGTTTGATCGATTTAATTACTTAGGGTTTATGTTCCAATTTGGTTCGAAGCTGTGTATTTATAAAGAATCTGTTTCAGCTTCTAACCGTTTGACCATTCAGCCCAGTTGGCTAACATGGTTTGTGCTAAGACTCAGGTGGCTGGGGGCGCGGGTTCGAGCCATCCCCAGCCCGGATTTTTAGCTGTTTATTTTTATTAATCATTTAAAACCTTTTAATAACCCATTTAGTCATATAAACTATATTCTTAATATTACAAATATAATACTTAAGTAGTATTTTGTTAAAAACAGACATCATAACGAGTCATGTTTCCGAACTATGGTTAAAACTATATACATACGTATGCATATGTAATAGATTATTAAATGTTTTAATATTTTAGAAGAATCTTAAATTAATATAAATAATTAAAACTATGTTAATTCACGTATTAAGAATATAGTCTAAGTTTTTATAGAAAAATCATTTTTTATATAAATATTATTTATTTACAACATATATTTAATTTATGTCTTTATTAATAATAATAATATGTATTAAAAGTATTTCTAAGTTTGAAATAATTATTTAAAACAATCTCTTTATGTAATCCATCCAAAAATATTATAAATATTTATTTAAGTATTTTATATAATTAAATCATATTGTAAAACTTTGAGAATAAAATCAATTAAATATGCTAATATTTAATTTTCGTAAGGGTATACTTGATCATCAATTCCCGCTTCTCAATCTAGTTCTAGATTCGCCATTTAAATTATAATTATTTATTCCGCAACTATTGTCACTTAGGTTTTCTCGTCGATAACTTTCGAAGAGTGTAACTCTTGTTTACTACCGTTCTTATCGCATTTGTTTGTTTCTCGCTTATTGCTAAGGTGAGTATTTCACTCCCCTATTTTACTTATTTTTAACCGTTTTTTGGGACTTATGCGTTCGTAGATATTTTTATATTATATAGTACTCAACCGCAACTGTTTATCCTTGTGTGTCTATCAGTTTTACTAACTTTATATTTGCTTATTTGCTTTATTTGAATGCTACTTGCTTATTTTTGCAACTGATGTCCATTTTTATGCCACGGTTTAGTCCTTGCTTGGTAATTAATGTCCATTTATATGGATTGGTAGAGCCCTTTCTTTATGGTTTGGCTTCTCTATAGTTTTTTGATTGTTATGTGTTATGGCTTATCTGTATATTCTCACAGGAACAGTTTGCACTTTTATTTATTATTATATTGTGTCTCAAATCTGGTGTTATATTCACTCAACCTTGTGTTGACAAACTATATTATTTTCAACGCATATGCAGGTTATCGTGTGACGTGATTATCAAGCTTGTTTGAAGCAACTTAGGATGCATGTTAGAGAAAAGATACAAGAACTTAATTTTGGATGTTTAATGTAATTGTTTATTTATAACTTTGATGCACATGAATATTTGTTTTAAATTATTAAATAGATATTAAAACTTATAATGTTGCTTGATAGTAACCTTTGAAAAGCTGTGAGCATTCAGTTGGCCCTGCATTTCCGCCATAGGTTGGGGTGTGACACCACCTTCGAGAAGGCCATATAACACCACAAAGAATACATATGTTGGTATTCCATTTCCTCGAGCTGAGGATCCCGTCATGTTTCTGACAATGAGAATCTCTGCTTGTTTAACCAAGTCTGGAAGCAAATGGCGGGGCAGAAACAGACAAACAAAATGTTCTTGGAAGAGATCCAGAAGTTGAAGTTAGAGAAAGCTAAAGTTACGGAGCCAATGGTTATCCAGCAGTCTAGGATGATGAACTATGAAACTTAAGCATTCAGGGGCAAAGGCAATGAACACTCTAGCGCATTAGGATCCCGAGGGAAAGGCATTGAGGATTTTATTCCTATGAATCCTCAGCCCGAAGTTCAGAATCACGAATCGTGTGCCAAGATCACAGTAGCAATGATCCCAGAAAGGATCCCGAGATCAACATATAACGATCATATTAACGGTAACACCAGTTAGGATCCTATTTTAATTACTAACAATGTTGGATTTTTTCAGGATACAAGGATAATCCTACAATGGCAAAAGAGTTACAAAAGCTGAAGAACATGATTTCTAGCATACCCGACATAGTTCAACCTATACCAGAAGTGACTGTTGCAAGCACGTATGTTTCAAATTTTGCTTCATCAATATGTGACGCTGAAATCCCGAAACGCTTCCAAACCCCCCAACATGAAGCTCTATGATGGAACAACCGGTCCTGATGAACATGTGGCTCAATACAAAGAAAGTATGGATATGATACCCATCTCAGATGACCTAAAGGAGGCATGCTTATGCAAGGGCTTTGGATCGACTCTTACATGACAACCTTAAAATGGATACTTAGTGTCCCTCCTAATTCAATTACTTCTTTTGCTCATTTTATTAATTTATTTAATAACTAGTTTTCTTGTAGCGGGTCATTCGAGAAGTTAACTAATGATTTGTAAAGGATCACCCAAAAACATGAGGAGTATCTTAGAGATTAAGTTGGTAGGTTCAGCAGAGAAGCACAGGATATACCAAATATCGATATGGCTACAACAGTCCAAGCATTCAAGATGGGATTGAAGAGTGGTTCTCTATTCTATAAGGATTTATTCCCATCTTGCAGGAACATAGATGAAGTTAGGAACCAGACTATACAATTCATCAGGATATAGGAAGATTAAAGGATCCAGGAGAGGATCAATGCTCCAGCATATAGCTACGACCATCCCAATCAAAAATCAGAACCTTCATCCCAACCATTATACAAATCCAATCCTTACACAAGACCTAATAATAATAAAATTAATTTTGTGCAAGGTGAAGAGGATGAGAAAAAGGAATATCCAAGGATCATCGACTATTATTTTTCTGTTGATATTCTTGGTTTCATTCTTGCTATATAGGATCTTTTAGACAAAGCTCGTTGGCCGAGGAATAATGACAAAGTCTCATCCTGGAAGGATCAGTCCAAGTAGTGTGATTATCATGGAGACTTTGGCCATACAACTAAAAATTACATCGCTTTAAGGAAGGAAATAAGCTACCTTCTAAGCCAAGGATACATGAAGGATCTCTTGGGAAGAAGGGGGAACAAAATAAAAGAGGATGACAAGCCTACCGAATAGCATCTTCTCCTCCTCTAGATGCAAGAATAGTAAACCTTATATCAGAAGGATATGACATCTATGGTGGTACCTCTTACTCTACAGCCAAATGACATGCTAAAGAATCCAAGTCAGAGAAAGAAACCAGGCCAAACAGATGCACATTCCTCAATGATAAGCAGATTATAACCTTTGAAAAAGAGGATAAAGAATATATTTTGGATCCTCATCATGATGGTTTTGTTATCATGTTATACATGGCAAACCATAATGTTCGAAGGATCCTAGTCGATGGAGGAAGTTCGGTCAACATTATCCAGCTTGAAACCTTGATGAAGTTGAACATTCTAGAAGATGAAATCTTGAAGAAATCCTCGGTGTTGGTAGAATTCAGTGGGGAAGTGAAGAACACAGTTGGAGAAATAAAGCTATACGTCTACATTGAAGGGGTGAACTCAATACAAAGCTTTTGTGTCATGGATTCATTATCCTATTACAATGCAATTTTGGGATGCCCATTGATCCATAGCACTAAAGCAGTACCTTCTACCTATCATCAATGTATCAAGATGCCAACAACATGGGGAGTAGTTAAAATAGCAAGTGATAAGAAGGAAGCTAAGGATTGTTACACATTCTCCATGAAGCCATTCGTACAATTAAAACAAGCATAATAGTTAAAGAAAAAGGATCATGAGGTCTTGGAAGCAAATGAACAAGATGTGAAAGAAGTTATCCTAAGCCCCAAGGATCCTGATAAAAAGATACTCTTAGGATCATGTATCCCCGAAAGTATTGAATCAAGGATCCTAGAGTTTCTAAAAGAAAGATGATCTACATTTTCTAGGAAACATGATTATATGACAGGTATTTTTAAATATGCTATTACTAATAAACTTTGTATAGATAACAGTTTCAGGCCTATACAACAAAAAAGAAGAAAGTATGCACCCGAGAAGAATGCGATCATACACCCGAGAAGAATGCGATCATACAAGAAGAGGTGGAAAGGTTATTAAATACAAGAATGATAAGAGAAGTGAAATATCCTAGATGGCTCACCAACGTGGTAGTAATCCCCAATTATAATGGAAAATGGAGAGTTAGCGCGGATTTCACCGATCTTAACAAAGCTTGTCCGAAGGATTCTTTCCCTTTACGTCATATAGACTCAAAGGTGGATGCAACACCAGACCATGAGATGTTATCCTTCATGGATGCCTCATCAGAATAACAACAAATCCAGATGGAACCATCAAATCAAGATGACACAACCTTCATGACAGCTACAAGTATTTATTGTTATACTGCTATGCATTTTGTTCTTAAAAATGCAGGTGCAACCTATCAGAATCTCGCCAATATGATGTTTAAGGACAAGCTGGGGACACGATGAAAGTATGCATTGATGATATGGTGGTAAAGTCCAAGAATTCTGAGGATCATCTAATGGATCTTCAAGAAGTATTTGACATCCTAGAAAAATTCAACATGAAGCTAAATCCTTTGAAGTGCCATTTCAGTATTGAATCAGAAAAATTCCTTGGGTATATGGCCACCAAAAGAGAGATATAAGCGAGCCCTGAACAGATCAAAGCAGTCCTCAACTTGAAATCATGGAAAACAATAAGGATGTTCAAAGGTTAACAGGAGGAGTAACTACACTCAACATGTTATCTCAAGATCCTCCGAAAGGTGTTAAAAATTCTACGATATCTTGAGGAAGAACAAAAGATTCAAATGGAATGCACAACATGAATAAGCATTCCAGGAATTGAAGACATATCTATCATCAGAATCGCTATTAATGAAGCTAGAAAATAATGAGCCATTATCCTTATATATGGCGGTATCCAAGACCTCCATAAGTGTCATGCGTGTCAAGGATCATGAAGGTGAACATCATCATGTGTATTATGTAAGTAAAGGTCTATTGGATGCGGAGACCAGATATTCTCATCTTGAAGAATTAATACTTGCCTTAGTCATGGCATCAACTAAACTTAGACATTATTTTGAGATACATGCTATACATGTTAAAACTTACTATCTTATTAAGTGTGTTTTGAGGAAGCCAGAAATTTCAGGTAGGATGGCTAAGTGGTCTGTGAAACTTAGTGCTTATGATTTAATATATGAACCAAGAACATAAATCAAGTCACATGCTCTAGCAGATTTTGTGGTTGATTTTCAGTAGTGATATCCAACAAGAAACAAATATGGAGGTACAACAGCTAGATGAAACAGATGAAGAGTAGATCTTATTCATATATGGAGCATCCAACATAAGAGGATCAAGGCTTGTAATCATACTAAAATCGCCACATGGGGACATCAAACCCCAATCCAACAATTGTGGATTTCAAGCAACAAATAATGAAGAATAATATGAAGCTTTGATTGCATGATTACAACTAGCTAAGGATATGAAGATCAGGAATCTAAAGGTAATGTCGAGTCATTGTTAATCATTAACCATTTCAATGGATCTTATGCAGTAAAAGGTGAAAGATTGGCTGCATAACTACAAATAGTAAAAAATTTGGCAAAAGAATTCAAGACCATAAACGTAGAACAAGTTCTAATAGAGGATAATGTTGAAGCTGACGCCTTAGCAAATCTTGGATCAACTCTCAAGCAGATAGCAAAATCCCAGTTATCCATATCCTGCATCCAGCCATTGATTTAGTTGATCTTGAAACAAAATAATCTTTTGAAAATTTTGAAATCCATGATCCTCCAGGAGCAAAAGGATCCTGGATTCTACCGATCAAGACATATCTGCAGAATAGAGAAATCCCAGCTGACGAAAACAATCATATACTTTCGAATAAAAGTATCTCGTTTTATCTGCAGAAACGATACACCCAATCATTTCCCTTTAGCCGTTTATGACGTGAGAAATGGACATAGTCGAAAAGTTACCAAAATCACCTTGAGGAAAAGTATTCATGCTTACTATAACAGATTATTTCTCTCAATGGATCGAAGCTGGAGCATTTGTACAAGTTATCCTTCATAAAAAGCATTATGCTTACAAGATTCGGGATCCCGGCAAAAATAATTATGTGACAATGGATCTCAATTCATTGGAAAGAGAACAACAAATTTTTGTGCTAGGTGGGGGATCAAGATCATAAATTCAACTCTTGTTCATCCTAAAGCTAATGGACCAGCTGAATCCAGTAACTAGATTATTATCAACAATTTAAAGAAGAAGTTCAGTGATAAGAAAGGAAAGTGGGCAGAATAATTACCTGTTCTTCCTATGGGCCTATAGAACTATGGCAAAGAATGCAATAGGGCAAACACCCTTCTCATTGGTGTTTGGTGCAGAAGCAATAATTCCTACAGAAATGGTGATTCCAACAGCGAGGATCCAACTCCAGAATCCTAAGAATAATAATGAGCAGCTAATCCATGACCTTGACACCATTGATGAAGTTAGAGATTAAACTAAAATCAGGATGAAAGCTTATCAGCAAAGGATCACAAAGGCATACAACAAAAGTATAAGGATCAGAAGATTTCAAGTGGTTGACCTTGTGCTCAGTAAGTCATTCAAGAATACGATCAAATCAGGCGATGGAAATTCTGCACTATAATGGGAAGGTCCATTTCTAATAGATTCAGAAGCAGGTAAAGGGGCATACTGGTTAACAACAATAGATGGAGAAATCCTTCCAATATCATGGAATGTTATACATCTCAAAACCTATTTCATGTAAGTTGTAAAGTTATCCTTACACAGATACCAGGTATGTGCTTTATCTTTATCCTTTTTTTCAATAATTTTTATTATTTTTATTATTATTCTTCAAAACAAATGTACCGACTTAAGCATTGGAGGGGTGTTAGCCTTTCTAACACCCACCCTCACCAAGGGTTTTGCACAAATCCCTTCAAAGGTTTAAACGTTTTTCACCTTTCTAGCATAAGCGTTTCTACACCCCATCGGGAGCGAACGAAATCTAAGGATAATTTAATATGGTGGGATCTGTATGCGTAATGGTTGCAGGAATTTTTGTTGTTCTTGGTTATACCAACGATTCAAAATAAAAATGTGACATACATATCGCTAAAAAATTATGGCATTTACATGCCATTCAAAGTTCGTTGGAGTCCTAAGAAAATACGAGCGTGTCCTCATCTAAAGAATTAACATCATCATATTAAACAAGAACTTCGACATTTACATGTCACCTTTGATACTTAAGATTGGGCATGTCCCATGGGACCTTGATCCAAAAACTTTCAGGGATTATTTCCAGGGATCCTTGATCCAAAAACTTAAAAACTTTTCAAATATTACTCCTAAGGATCCTTGATCCCATAACATTTCAAAAAACTGGATTCTCATATCCTTAACACATTTCTAAGTATTACCGTGCAGGGGGAAATCCTATGGATAACTATAAACAAACACAAGTTTTAAAGTCAAAAAATTCACATGCAGTAAATTAAAATGTCTGGACTTCATCCAAAAGAAGGATCCATCCACCCAAGCCATCGGGATCCTAAGTGCAGAAAGTGAATTGTCTTAAAACCCAATAGAGGGCATACATAAAAGAAATTGTTTTCAAAAGATCGTGCAGGTCCAGACCGTTAAAACATTGAACAAAAGGATTCAGGAATTTGCATCACCCTGCCTTCATTATCCTTCTTGACAGCCCACATCCGCTGCATCCTTCAGACAACCAGCCTCCTCAGCATCCTTGACAGTATCATCTTCAACCACATGATCCTTAACCCTAGTAGATCCTTCACCCTTAAGAGTTTCTACAGTCTTTTCCCATGCTTGAGTATCCCAGAAGGAATTGTCCAGACCCTTGGCAGAAGCTTCTTTAGCCGTCTTCAAACGATCCTGAGCGATGATGAGAGAAATATTTTTCTTCACACCTGCCACATACCTCTCCAACTCTTTAGCATGCTTAGCCTCCATACCCTGCTTCACTTGAGCATTCAAGGATTCCAACCGGCCACACTCCTTTGCCAAGGAGTCAAGCTCTTTGGTTAGATTATCCATTTTCTCCCTTCTGGCCTGGGCAAAATTTTCACAGTTTTGTACATCTCTCTACATCCGCCTGGCATGCATATCTATCCCTTAGTAACGAGAGCGTAGATTAATGATCCCCCGTAACATTTTCAAAAGACAAGGCATGCACAAATAAAATAATATTCCAACAATAAAGGATCACTAGCTGTGCGAATGGAGGCTTCCAGCTTTTCAAGTCTCTCTTCGTGGTCCAAGCCATTAAAGAATCCTAAGCCTGGTGAGAAGCATCCCAAGCCTTCCACTTCCAGCTCGGGGTTGGATTAGGAGGAACAAGGAGAACTTCGAGTTGCCAGTTTACGGATGGAAGGGGCATGCTTCCCCTCGGTAATAACCACACCACCGTAGGAGAGGATTCTATCAATATCTTCAAACTCGAAATAAAGACTCGGTTTCTTAGATCCTACTAAGAATCACATCAGGTTAGTCCCATATTTTAAATAAATTATTCATACTAATTAACTAATGCAAGATCATCACCTTGAGAAATGATGGACTAAGACTGATGAGATTCAAAGCTTGCTTCAACACTTGGGGCCTTCAAAGCAAAATTCCTTTTGACAGGATTAAGCTCAAACACAAGCTTCACTCTATCAGCAATATCATCGCGGGGAGGGACAAGTTTGAAAGGGTTTAAACCTACACAAATAAATCAAGATTAGCAGAGGAAAAAGATAAATGTCTAAAAACCTAGTAATCCTACCCTTTGTAACCCAAAGAACCAGATGGTCTTTACCATCTATTATTGAGTCTCTACGAATGAAAAAGAATTGACTCTTTTAGTTTGGATCATTCTGAGTACTCTTTAGGATAAGAGTATCCTGGTCAGGCTTGGTTTTAAAAAGATAGCGATAAGAACCAAGGGGACGAAGATCATAAGAATAAGAGAGTTCAGTATTGCAAAATTTCAGGTCAAGATCAAGGTCTTGGAGCAAGCCTTCAAGAAAAAACAAGAATCTCCAGACCGTAGTCATCAATTGAGCAAAACTCAAGCCAGTAACTTTGAAAACTTTCATTGGTTAAACTAGGAAATGGATATGTAAAGCCACTTTTAAAAGGTAGATCAGGAAAAAAAATCCACTCTTTGGATGCTAGATTAGGTTTGGTATTGGATCAAAAGGCCTAAAAATAGCTTTTTCTTTAAAAGCAATGGAAGATTTTAAAGGTTGCGATGTTTGAATCAGTAAAGGAACACTTATATTGGCCGGAGAAAGTGAGGATACACGGATCTATGAACTCATCCGTCGGAATAACCGAAACAGACAAAAAAGATTTAGTCATATTCTTCTTCATGATATACTAAAAACAGTGAGAAGAAAAGTTAGTGAAAAAATAGAATATCTACCTAGACGATAATGAAAATCCGGCAAGTGGAAAGAGATTGTGATCTTGTAAAGAAGATATTAAGCCACCATTGTAATAATCACGCCTAGAAATTCGCTCCACATCAAATCAACCTGCAAAACCATCAAAACGGAGTGATTTTAAATTTTGAAATATTCACAGCCTCACAAAGTTGGTTACAATTGTAAATATTGGGGGCAATTGTTATGGGAAGAAATTTCAAGAATCCAAACAGGCAGGATCCTCAGAAGAATTATCGCAGTGCATAAGGATCACAGACAGACATGATACTTAATAAGTAACGTTATTTATTATCATTATCCTTTCACTCTTGACTTGGTCTTGCTGGCAACGTTCGAAAATTAGTGTTCATCTAAAGACTCGGTCAAACCATTAAGGATAAGAGACGTTGGAAGCAGTCACAATTTAAAGCAAAGATACAGAATCCGTAATGGTTCCAGGATCCTCGCCAGAGCAATTAATGCTCATTATTATCAATTATTATCATATTAGCCTTCTTGTAACTATATATAGAAGTGATTGAGATTGAAATAGGCGACTATTTTGGCCAAAAATTAGTTTTAGGGATAATGTAACCTAATTAGTTTTGTGAGGTTGGGTGCTTGAATGACAATGGTGATTATACGAATTAAAATGGAAAGGAACACAATGATTTTGTTACAAGGAAAATCCCTTGATCAATATGGGAGCGTCGGCATAAAAACCCCGGGTGATGACAATCGTCTATCACCGATATTATTAGTAAACAAAGAAATGTAGTACGAAACGAGAGCTAAGGCAGCGAGTACAAGAGAGATTTCTATGTGTGTGTGTGTGTGTGTGTTACAAGTGTGTGTATTTCATATATCGTGTTCTGCTGCCATAGGCTCTTTATATAGATAAGATATAACAAAACTAATAACTGAAATCCCTATTTTCTCGCCCTTAATCAAGTCTATTACTCCACATAGTCGTTACATGTTTGACCACATCTTTTTTAATGACTTTGATGGCGAAATAATAGGTTAGACTCGGTCATTAGTCGTTTAACATTCGTTAATATTAATAACATAAAGAGAACAATAATTAGTATTCAATAATAATTACTGAGGATCCCCGATCTTGACAAGATCTGGAACACATGCTAAGGATAACTGATCGAGAACATATGCCAGGATAATATATCCACAATATTAAATTTCCGAGCCCTAATAATTGCCCCCAAAAATGGCGGTTGTGATAAGAACGCAACTGTCGTTTTGCCTTTAAATTCAAATCCCTGCAAAATAGGTGAGAATTGACATGCCAAAAATAGTAATCATTATATAGCTATGATATAGGGTTTTACCGGGAACTCTCCTTCCGGCTACATATCTTCCGTCTATTAATATTCACTCTCCAAAAAATCAGTGGAGCGAATACCAGGTATTCTTCTTCTCTTCTTTTTTTTGACTGAATTACAAATTTTGTCCTTTAAAAAAAGCCAAATTACGGTTCGTGTCCTTTTTGTAGTTTCTTTGCAGGCGATGTCCTTTAAACATTTTTTTCCTGCACGTTATGTCCTTTACACTAACTGGGTTAGAAAAACTCAGTTAAATAACCTCACGTGAGGCGCATGTAAGGGCATTTTGTCTTTTAATATGTACCTGCAAATTTACAACACCTTCCCCTTCTTTCTCTCTTCTTTCTCTCTCTACGCCACCACCATCACCATACCCCTCAAACTTTTCCTCTACATATTAATCCACTTTCTCAGAGGCATTCACAAACACCTGGTGTGCACTCGCCTTTTTACCCGAACAACAGCCTCAACTCAATCGAATTCGAAAGGTAACCAAACCCATCGTTTAATTTCGTCTTGGTACAGAGTACTGTCGGCTCAATTTACTCCAAACCCGGATCCGAATCAAGATCAAATGGGTTTTCAAGATTTTCAAGATTCTCTTTACCCGGACAAAATTGGGTCTTTTTGGGTTTCCTTGATAGTCGATTGATGTGGGTATTTGAGGGTTTTGGTTTTAATTCGTGTGATGAAGTGGGTTTGGTTTGGGTTTGTGGTAAAGATTGAATTGGGGTTTGGAAATCATCGTCATCGTTGTAGATTAAAGAAGAATTTGGGGTTTTCATGGTGTTGGATTTGGGGATTGTTGACAACGTTTTTATCAGGTGGAAGAGATGATTTGGGGTTTTTTTTCAAATTCATTTTATGTCTTTATCAGGTGTAGAGGAAAAGATGTAGAGGGCACGTTATGTCTTTTCAATTTTGTCTTTTCATCCAGTCAATTTATAATTGGGTCGGTATTAGATTCCGGCGGAAGCCACGGAGGCAGAGATACCAGCGGTGGGGGCAGCGATGGAATTGAATGGAATCTGCAACAGGGTGGGTCAGGTTATGGTGGCCAGAGTGGTTATGGTATGGTGATGGTTGTGGTGTAGAGAGAGAAAGAAGAGAGCAAGGAGTTGAAGATGTTATAAATTTGCAGGTGTTGAATCAATGAATTGAAGATTGAAGAATTGGAATTAGGGTTCTTGTGTAGATTACAAAATGCCTCTTTTTTAGGGTTTTAATTTCTGATTTTTGAAATGAGTGATAGGTTATAATAGTGTGCAGTGGTGTATATTATGGAAGTGTGTGATTGAGATCTGCAAAATGAAGAATAAAAGAAGAAGATGAAGTTGCAGGTACAAATGAAAAGACAAAAATGCCCTCACATGCGTCACATGTGAGGGTATTTAACTGAGTTTTTTTTAACCCAGTTAGCGTAAAGGACATAACGTGTAGGAAAAAAATGTTTAAAGGACACCGCCTGCAAAGAAACTAAAAAAAGGACACGAACCGTAATTTGGCTTTTTTAAAGGACAAAATTTTTAATTCTGTCTTTTTTTTTTAATTTTTTATCATGTCGAAGAAACATACTTCTTCCCCTAAGAAACCGAAGATTGATGATCTACAGCATCAAAACCTGCTCACTAACCTTTCTTTCGAGATATGTAAGTTCACAGATTCGGAAATAGATGCTTTAATCCCTCTTTTTCCGACCGGCACTGTTTTCCGTCCCTTTGATTCTTCAAAGAGAAGCGATTTTTGTTCGTTGATGTGGGTTTGCTACCCTCTTCCCCGTTTCTTCATGGATATTCATATCCTTTCCTGGATTTCACTCAAAGCTTCTTTACCCTTGACCGGTATGATCTATATTCAAGCTATGCCGATGCTATGAAGAATGTTGTTTTTTTTGGAGGAGATCATTGCGGGGGAAGGTCTTGAGTTCGGTCTCTCGGAGCTTTTTTTCTTTTGTATTATTTAGTAACCCATGGTTCCAGCCGCTTTATTTTAAAATCCAATCCTTGTCAACCAGTTCCTATATATAAAACCACTCATAATGGTTCTTTTTGGAAGAACTAGTTCTTTTTCATTGGGAGAGAATCGATCCCTGGTGGGGATAGTTTACCCAACAAGTGGATCAGGAAGGATAGGATCCTCGATCCTTTATAAGTTCTTGATTATAACTTATCCTTATTCTGATTTGTATCTTTTCTTTTTGTAGTGGACAATTTTGCTCTTCTCTCTGATCTTCCCGGTGTCAAGGAAAGACTTGCTACGTTCTTGGCTATAGATCATGTTGATAGGACTTTCAAGGCTAAAGCTCAAGATATTTCCTGAGAATCTACCCAAGAATCAGAATCAAGCGAGATGTCAAGTAAGTCGTTTTAGTATTTTGTAATAATAAATAAAAGTAATAGATTGAGACTTATCGTTTTTCATATGTTATGTAGGTGCTCAGAAGTTAACCAATAAGTCAGCCAGCAAGTCTGTGCCCAAGTTTTCATTGGATGATATCGACAGTTTCATCGTTAAGAAAGAAGATTCCAAGGCCATTTCACTCCCTGAATCGTGAGCTATGACTACCCGTTCCAAGTCGGGAGCCTCCAAGAGAAAGAAACCTTCAACGCCTGACTATGGTAAGGATCTTTGATCCTACTTGTTTCTGTTTATGGATCCTGTATTCTTTTTGAAGATATTTAGCTTTGTCTCACTTTATCTTTACGTGTAGGCCATGAACTCTTCCATAAGCTATCATAAGAAGGTTGTCAAGGAGCTAGAGGATACTCTCTCTGGGATGCGGGCCAAGGTTGCTACCAAAGACAAGGCTGTTTCCAAACTTATGTAGGAAAAGAAGCAACTGGAGGATCAATTTTCTGCGGTGGAGGTTCAGAGCCAAGAGAAGGTGAAGCAGGCAACAAATGAAGCCAAGACGTGGGCAACCAAATCCGTGTTGCAGTTGAGGATCAAGATGGTTACTGAAGCTTGTGATCCTGCTTTCGACAAGTCAACATGGGAGGTGGCTAAGTGGAGGTAGACCCTGGTTGCGCTTGGAGGGAATGAGGATGAGGATGGTGAGAACATTGTGGCTGTAGCTGATGGGAGCGAAGCTGGTGAAGGTGAAGGTGCAGATGATGGTGCACCTATGGCTGAAGAAGGAGCCACTAATGTGGGCGATGAAGGATGCTGAGCCTAGGCCTGAGCCCACTTTTTTATGCATTTTTCTGTTTTTGAAGCATGATGATTTGTAATAAGACAAAAACTTAGCTAACATGAGAATATTAGAAACCTTGGCTAACATGAAAATGTTAGAAATCTATGTATTGTACGTCTACCATTTTTCATAGGATCCTCCATATAGCTAATAGGAATGAAATTGTCAACCACTAAGTGTGTACTGATCCCATTGACTCGAAATATACTTTGGATAGCGTGCGCTCCAGGCGAGAGTGTCAAAACTCTATACGTATGAAAGGCGAAAACTTTTAAACCTTAGAAGGTATAATCATTTAAGATTATACCTTAAACGTGGGAGAGAGGTGGCCAACCCCTTAACCTTTGTAAAATAACTTGAAATATGCATTTTCTGCATAAACTCAAAACTTGATGAAAGTAGATGTTAAGAATATCTATATCTTTGATTAACAATAAGTAACAAAAATTTAAAAGGAGCAAATAGTAGGATAAGATTTTACCGACATTAGGATCCTTGATCCTTTTAAGGATCCTTGATCCTAATTGCATAAAATACTTTTTGAGGTGGATGGCATTCCAAGCTCTTGGTAGTCGATCACCTTCCATTGTAAGTAAGTGGTATGCCTTTTTTTCCACTTCTGACTCGATCAAGTAAGGTCCTTCCCACTTGGGTGCTAGTTTTCCATCTACCGGATTAGTTGTATTTTGAACGGCTTTCCTTAGGACCAGATCTCCTTCTTGAAACCTTATGATCCTGATATTTTAGTTATATGCCCCAGCCATCTTATGTTGGTATGCAGCCATCCCGATTTTTGCTAAGTCTCTGAGTTCATCAACAATGTCTAAATCTTTAATAAGGCTTTCACTGTTTGCTTGAGAATCACGAATGCTTGTTCTGGATGTGGGAACAACCATCTTTGTAGGGATTATAACTTCTTCTGCTAATACAAATGAGAACGATGTTCGACCTATTGCATTCTTGGGTGTTGTTCCATCAGCCCAAAGAACATAAGGAAGTTCTTCAGCCCATTTGCCTTTCTTGGATCTTAGCTTCTTCTTTAAGTTGTTGATGATGATTTTGTTGCTTGATTCTGTTTGACCATTAGCTTTTGGATCAATTGGAGTAGAGGTGATCATCTTTATGCCCCGACTTTCACAAAAGTTAGTTGTTATTTTTTCAATAAATTGGGATCCATTATCAAAAATGATTTCAGATGGGATACCAAATCTAGTTATAATATTTCTTTTAATAAAGGATATAACTTCCCTTTCACGGACTTAAACGAATGCTTCTGCTTCGATCCATTTTGAGAAATAATCTATCATGGTAAGCAAAAAGACTTTTCCTCCTGGTGCCTTAGGTAACTTACCTATAATATCCATCCCCATTTCATGAAAGGCCATGAAGAAGAGATAGGGTACATAGGTTCTGCTGGTTGATGGAAAATGTTGCCATGTCTTTGACAAGCATCACATTTCCTTGAATATTCCATAGCATCCTTCTTCATTGTTGGCCAGAAGTAACCTGTTCAAAGTATTCTAGAGAATAATGCTCTGCCCCTCTGTATGGTTAACACAATCACCTTCATGGAAGTCTTTAACTACTTGTTGGATTTCCATATCTTCAGTGCACCTTAGGTAGGGACCTGCAACAACATTTTCTGTTAAAAGTATCATGTAATATAATAAATTGGGATACCTTGGTTCTGAAAGCTCTAGGATTTTCTTCACCAGGGATTTCTCCATCTCGGAGGAATTTCTTAATCGGGAGGATTTGGGATTCTACTCTAGGATTGGATTGAGGATCCTTAAATTATCTAGGACGATCCGTTATCACTTCCATTGCTTCTTGTTCCCCAATTGCTGGATAAAGTATGTGAATGATTGGTATCATTATATCGTCTAGGATCTTCAAAGATGATGCAAGATTTGCTAAGGAAACTGCCTCAGCATTCTCCTCTCTTGGTACCTGATTACTAAACATTTCGAACAATTTTGCCAATTCTTTTATAAATTTTAAATATTTAATCAATTTTTCACTTTTGACAGTGTATCAACCATTAAATTGGTTAGTTATCAATAAGGAATCTATGTAAACTTGAAGATACGTGATCCTCATTTGTTTAGCTAGTAATTAACCAACAATTAATGTTTCATACTCTGCTTCATTGTTGGTAGCATGAAACTCACATGTTATGGACTGTGGTTTTATGTCCCTCTGCGGCGATTTTAGTAGTATGCCGAATCCTGTTCCTCTGACATTTGATGCACCATTTGTGAAGAGAATCCAATGATCCTTGGTCTCTTCAAGTTTTTGGACCTCCAAATCGGCTTCTTTTTGCAAGTCACTAGTGAAATCAGCCACAAAGTCGGCAAGTGCTTGTGATTTGATGGCGGTTTTGAGCTCATATTTTAAATCATAGGCACTGAGCTTGACAGCCCACTTAGCCATCCTACCTGACATCTCGGGTTTTCGAAGCACCTTTTTAATAGGATAATTAGTTCCAACAATAATAGTATGAGTTTCAAAGTAATGTTTTAATTTAGTTGATGTCATGATTAAAGAAAGTATTAATTTAAAAGACGAGAATACCTAACCTCGGCATCTAAAATACTTTTACTTACATGGTAGGCTGGATGTTGTTATCCTTCGTGATCCTTAACTAGAATGGCATTCACTGCATTACTTGAAACACCTAGATATAAGGATAATAGTTCACCATCTAATGGTTTCATCAGTGCTGGTGCTGAGGATAGATAATCCTTAAGGGATTTAAGTACGACTGCATGCTTCTGAGTGCACTCGAAATTCTTGTTTTTTTATGATGTCTTAGAAATCCTTGAATTTCTCTGAGGATGTGGAGATAAATATGTTCCAGGCTGAAATTCTTCTTGTCAACCTTGGGACATCTTTTGCATTTGCTGGGGACTTTAAGTTGATAATGGCTTTGATCTACTAAGGGAAGGTTTCTATTCCCCTTTTGGTCACCATGTATCCTAAGAACTTTCCAGCTTTGACGCCAAAATGGCACTTGGATGGATTGTGCTTCATGTTATATTGGTCAAGAATATCGAAGGCTACTTCAAGATCTTCAAGATAATCTTCTGCTTTCTTCGATTTGACCACTATGTCATCTATATAGACTTCCATGGTTTTTCCTAAGTGATATTTGAACATCATATTGACAAGTCTTTGGTAGGTTGCACCTGCATTTCTTAGTCCAAAAAGCATAGTAATATAACAGTATATGGCAGTAGGAGTCATGAATGTTGTATCCTCTTGATCATATGGTTCCATCTGAATTTGTTGGAATATAGACGAAGCATCCATAAAGGTAAGCATCTCATGTCCTGTTGTAGCATCCACCATGGAGTCAATGTATGGTAAGGGAAAAGGATCCTTGGGACATGCTTTATTTAAATTATTGAAATGAACACATACCCTCCACTTTCCACTTTTCTTTGAAACAACTACCACATTGGCTAACCATATTGGATACTTAACATCTCTAATCATACCTGCTTTAAGAAGTCTTTAAACTTCTTCATAGATAATGGAGTTTCTCCCAGGAGTAAATTCTCTCCACTTCTGGTGAATAGGCCTGACAAAAATGTCTATACCCAATTTATATGTAACGATATCTTTAGAAATACTTGTCATGTCTGAATGTTTAAAAGCGAATGTAGATTTCCTTCGTTTGAGGAAGTATAGCTAAGGATATCGGATCTTATATATACTTTGACGTCTGGGTCTTTAAGGTCTAAGGATACTTCTTTAACGTCCTTCTCCCTTGCTTCCAGCACTTCTCTAGGATGGTTCTTTGATTGCTATGTGATCATTTGTTTTGAAGCTGGCATCATAGATGAAGTATAGCAGTTCCTAGTTTTTGTTTGATCACTATCGATTTTCACCACTCCCCATGGGGTTGGTAGCTTAATGCATTGATGAGATGTTGAAGCGACAATTTTCATTTCATGGATCCAAGGCATGCCAAGGATAACATTATAGCAAGATAGATTGTCAATAACACAAAAACTTTTACAAGAATTAACTCCTCGATATATATTGGAAGTTTAATGTCCCCCAACATGTTCTTAGTTTCACCGGTGAAGCCAACAAGGACAGAGGATCTTGGAGTTATTTCAGCCTCGGGGATATTCATCTTTTTGAGAACATCAGACTAGATGATGCTCACAGAGCTCCCGCCATATAATAGAATCCTACGAACATAATGATTAACGATAAATAATGTAATTATTAACCCATCGTGATGACGATCATGGAGGTGCATTCGATCTTCCTCATCAAAAGTTTTGATTCCTTGATTAGTAAAAGTGGTTGTTCGGATAGGCCTATCTCCATTCTCTAACCTGGTCTCCTTGGCGTGCCGTTTTGCTGACGAGAAAGAAGTGCCACAGATGCCTGATCCTCCAGAGATAAAAGTTGATTATTTGTGCATCCGCTGGAGGTGGAGCAGCCTTTTCCAGAACTTCTTAATGATCCTGGATCCTTAACTTCATCCTGGCCAACCGTTCTTTAAAATGACCTTTGCTGAGGAGGTATCCTATCTCTCTTTAAAGGCTGACACATTCATTAGTTAGGTGAACGAAATCTTCATTATAAGCACACCACTTTGATTTGTCTTTGTAGGAGGTCGATCTTTCGGTCTTTCTTGGCCACCTTGCTCTTTCATCTAAATCCTTCAAGGCACATATTAGTCCAGCAGTTTCAACAAAGAAACGAAATTATGATATTATGGTAATATTCTTCATCCACGTCTTCTTCCACTGCATGGACGTTCTGGTTGTTGTATTTTGCATAAGGCTTGGATTTGTTATTTCTGTATGAGGATCCTTGTTTCTTGTCATGAAGTTCATGCTTTGTTGAAGCACCCATTTTTTCTTGGATCTTCTTGTCATCTTCTAACATAATGAACCTTAGAGCCCTGTTTCTGACTTCATCTAGGTTCCTACATGGAGTCATAACAAGATTATCATAAAAAGGGGAATCCTTTTGCCATCCCATATTGAATGCTTCGAAAGCCGTAGCTATATCAAGGTTTGGGATTTCCAAGGCTTCCCTACCAATTTAGTGACAAAATCCTTTAGGGATTCATCACGAGATTAAATAATATGATATTAATCACTAGTTAACTTCTCAAATTTTTTACTACAAGAGAACTGATTAATAAAACGATTACCTAAGTGAGAATACAAAGTATTTGAATAGACAAGGAGACTTAGCATCCATTCACGAGCATATCTAGTTAGTGTGGATTCAAAACCCTTGCGTAAACATGATTCTTTGAGTCTATCTGGGATGGGATGAATCTCCATTCTCTCTTTGTATTGGGCTGTTGTTCTTCCGAGTTAGTTGTGCCATCATAGACTTTCATGTTGGGAGTCTGGAACGCTTTGGTATCTAAACATCACAGATAGGGTGGACCAAACCTAGATATCCTGCAAATTCCATCTGTAATTTCAGGTTTAGGTTGGCCACTCCCGGAACACTAGATATCATATCCTTTAACTTTTGTAGCTCCTTAACCATAGCTTGATTGAGACATGTATTCTGCATAAAGCCCTGGTTAGTGTCTAAGGATACATTATTGTAACTATTACCTCTTGGTTGTCTGAAGGATGGTATCCCAGAAGAATATCCAGGATAGGGTGTCTCAGCCACGGCAGTTGGTCCACCTGAAGTGATAGTATGCATAGGAATGATGTCTCCTTCATGTACATCCGACAGTCTTTGGAGTTGGATTCCTAAGGATCCCTAACTCTGCATAAAGGATCCTTTCTATTGACACTCGGAGGGTCCTTGATGAAACGTTCCTAAGGATCCTGATTGAAAGATGGAGGATCCTCGTTGTAGAAAGATAGATGATCCTTGGTGAAATCTAGCATCCTAGGCACCAAGGGGGTTTGATCCTCTGTTGGCCCTTTTGCTTTCTTGATGTCCTCAATCTCACGCAGGATCCTCTAGTTAGTCTTGTTCTGCTGCTCCATATAAGCCTTAACCTGTGAACATAAAGCAGAAACATCATTGTTAGTGGTTACCGCAGGAGTGGCAGCAAAAGGATTTTGATCCTTGGAAGATTGTAGTTTGTTTCTTATTTCCAGTAACGTTGATCCTTTGCAACCCTGTCAGGGGAGGAGGCTTCGACTAGGAGATTTAGATGAAAGAGAAACCTATGATGGCATAGTGGTTGAAGTAGAGGTTTGTTGAGAGGCCATTGGTTATGGTATTGGTTGAAAAGGTTGAAAATTGGTGAGAAATCTTTTGGATTGAAGTACCACCTGCCCCACGGTGGGCACCAAATTGTTTTGGTCAAAAATCAGTTTCAAGGATAATGTAACCAAATTATTTTTGTGAGGTAGGGTGCTTGAATGACAATGGTGATTATACAACTAAAAATGGAAAGGTATACAATAATTTTGTTACGAGGAAAAGCCCTTGATCAATATGGGATCGCTGGCATAAACACCCCGGGTGATGACAATCGTCTATCACTGATGTTATTAGTAAACAAAGAAGTGTAGTACAAAGCGAGAGCTAAGTCAGCGATTACAAGAGAGAATTTTAAGTGAGTGTGTTATAGTTGTGTGTATTTCATATGTCGTGTTCTACTTCCATAGCCTCTTTATATAAATAAGATATCACAAACTAATAAGCCATTTTTAATGCGTTAATATTAATAATATAAAGAGAACAATCATTAGTACTCAATAACAAATACTGAGGATCCCTGATCCTAACAAGATCTGAAACACATGCTAAGGATAACTGATCCAGAACATATTCCATGATAACATATCCACATAATCAAATTTCCCTAGCCCTAACAGACACAATACAAACACCCACACTTGTACTCATAGCGACGATCAAACACTTCCAACACTTGTTATCACCTTTTTACTAACTAATATTAAGGTAGGGGATAGTTTTTTTCTCCCGAGGTTTTTCGCCGGAGTTCCTCTAAAGGATGACGACTTTTTTCCTCGCTAAAAATCAATGTATCACTTGCATTACTTGCTATTGTGTTTACATATTCAAGCATCCTACCTCACAATCATATTTGGTTACTTGATTTTCCTTGTGTGATTTTTGACCAAAACACATAATTATGATAAATTGTATATACATATGTGTGTTAATATATATATATATATATATATATATATATATATATATATATAATATAAACTAAAATTTTCACCTTGTGTTTTTTCACCAAATTTTTGACGTGAAAATCCTTACTGGGTCTGTATTATTTGGTTTGTACTTTGTTTGTATTTTTTTTGGGTTGTGTCTTGTACGTATATGTAAACCGAGATCATGGCGATATCGGTGTTCTTGGGCTGGTTATGGGCTACGTTGTAGTTCCCCTATATATAGATATTGTATGTAGGGTTTTGGGGTTGGTCGTTCACTTTGCTAGGTTGAACGAGTGTTTGTGTAAAGATTGCTTAAGCATCCGACATTAATATACGTATGTTTTGAAGCATCATTGTGTTATTTACGTGTTCTGAGTTGTGTGTCTGGAATCATCTCGTGTTATATTCCGCAATAACATCGAGATCATTGATATCATTTTGAAAGATCCGTTCATAGGACTTACAATTGGTATCAGAGCCTATTGACCAATTCTAGGCTCGGTTATGATATCAAACGATTCAAGATTTATTGATTTATTGGATTTACTGGTGATTTTGGGTTTTGGTGTGTTTTCCGGTTAAACAGCGTATCGAAGAAGAGGAAGGTTTATTTTTAGTTAATTTGGAAACAATTTGAATCCCACAATTCACGGGATTTAGTTGGTTGCAAATATCAATCAGTCAATATCCTTCTCGGGTACTTTAGATTGTTTTCGGGGTAATTTAAGGGTTCTCGGCCTTGTTTCATCGTTTTCGGTCCAATCAAGTGTTATCGGGCATATTCAAGTGTTCTCGGGCATATTTGATAGTTCTCGGTTAAATTTCAGAGTTCTCGGTCATTTAGGGTTTTCGATCATCAAGTGTTCTTGGTCACAGTTGTTTTCTGTTCTCTGTTCTCGGTCAATGTTTGTTTTCGGTCAACATTTGTGTTTTCTGTCAAGCTTTATAGTTCTCGATTAAGCTGCACGTGGGCCTGATCTAATGGGATTTGGAAAATTACTTGGACTCAATTTACTGGACTATTACTGTTACTGTTTAAAATGGAACAAATAACCAATGGTAATGGATAATCAAATGCTACACTACACCAAGAACTGTACTCCATAATGGGAACTGCTACTCGTATACCTCGTCTTCTATCTAGCGAGTGGAAGTTCATATTTGAGAAATACGTTAAAATGAAAGATGCCAAAGTTTGGAGAAGTATTATTAGAGGTCCTTAAGCTATCACCTATCAACGTGAGAACTCTGAGGAAGTTGCGGTGAAGCCTTTTGAACTGTATGATGATGCTGATTTTGAGAAAATGGAAGAAGATGAAAATGCACTTTCAACGTTGACTATAGCCCTCTCACCTGAGATTGCCTTGGGATTAAGAGAGCTATAGTCTGCAAAGGCACTATGGGAAGCCTTGATTGAAGTATATGAGGGTAATGAAGACATGAAAAGGAGTTGCCAAGATCTGTTGCGAAAAAATTTCAACATGTTTAATCACGTTCTGGGAGAGTCGTTGGAAACTTAGTTACATAGGTTTATGGCTCTTGTGACTGAGATGGGATCTGCCAATATCAATCTAACAGCAGCTGAAACAAACAATAAGCTGGTAAACTCTTTACCGCAAAGTTGGGATATGAATGCGACAATAATTAAGAAGATGGAATATCTCAACAGGCTAACACTGTCAGAAGTTATGGCAATCATCAAGGCTTGTGACATGGACGACAAGTAACATGCCATACTATGCAAACACCTACAATGCAGCTGGCTACAGTATTGCTTCCAATAATGCACTCATTTCACAAGACAGCTTCTCAATGTTCAAAGCTACTCAGGGACAACAACAATTTCAAACTCAAAACAAATTTTCAACGTTTAAATCCACTCAGGGTCAATTCTCTCAAGCTTCACCGCAACCAGCTCCAGTGTTCTTTCCTAAACCTGCTCAACCACCTGCTGCTAGCGTTAAACCTCAAACATCTGGTGCTTCTTCTAGTCAGGGTTCCAATCAGATTCCTTTTATCTCAAAGGAAACTCAAGATAACATTGCTTTGATGACTAGGTTCATGAATTGCTACATCACGTTTCTTGCTGGAGATCTTATTTAACCAATATTAGCTGCTGAGCTTGATCAAATTCATCCTGATGATGTAGAAGAAATGGATATTTCTTGGAAAATCGCCATGGCAGTGTTTCAAGACAAGAAATTTACTAAGAGAACGGGCAGAAACAATTGGAACGTACCAAATAATCAGAAGGTGGGTTTGAAAAAGGATATTCAGAGGTGTTACAACTGTCACGAGCCGGGTCATTTTGCTCATGAATGCACCAGTCCAGTAAAAGAAGGAAACATGGAAAGGGCGTTGGTAGCTCAGCAATTCTCCTGGACTGATCAGATGGTTGCTCTCAACATAAGTAATCAAACTTCAAATTTTGCTCATGTTGAAGATGCTGAGGAAGAGAATGCTGTTGAGGAACAAGTTAAGGAGCTTCAATTTTCTTTTATGGCTTTCACTTCTTCCAGCTCATCTGAGGTAAGTTCTCAACTATGTTCTCAAGCTTGAATTAATAAAGTAGATCTACACAAATCTCATAATAGTAACTTGCTTAGAGAAATGGAAGTAGTAAAATCCAAAATTTATAATCTCAAGAAAAATGAAAGAGCTTTCAAAGATAAAATAGAAGCACAAAAAAAGGATTTTTCTAAACTCAAATCAGATTTTAGTTTAAAATGTTGTCCCCACCTAGATGTCAAACAGAAAATTTTTTAATTAACTGTTAAACTGGAAGCCTCTAAGTTAGAAATTTTGAATCTAACTGATAAATTTAAAAGGGTTGAACTAGATTTTAGAAAATTTGATGGTTCTAGTAGTGTAGTCAATTCAATGATTGAAAGTCAATTATGGTGAAAAGAAAATGAGGGTGAGGGTATAGGATATAGTCTCGTACCCCCACCATACAATAACAACTACACTAGCCTTCCTATAACCAAAGTACAAGAGGAAAGGATAAAAGACATGCAATATGGTAAACCAGCTAAAAATGATAAAGTTGTTTCCTACCCAGTAAACACTATTGCGTCCACTTCAGGAGTGAACGATTCTAATGTGTTTGCCTCATGTGCAGATAAAGTGATCATTGAGGATTGAACCGATGAGGATGATGATTCATGTGTTTCAATTAATAAAGACATTAATTCTGATGTTTCTTTAAAATTACCTATTTTGAATTTTGTTATTCCGACTGTTTGTGTGGGTTCTGATTTTAAGAGAAAAGACCATTGTGTGGTTGATTCCGTTAAAACATTGAATTCTGTGTATGTTGTTTTTATTAAGTCTAAAAAATTGAAAATTTTTAATAAATACTCATTGCTTAAGTTTGTTAAAGAGGGATGCTCCAATGACAAACACGGTGATAAACCAAACAATGTGTCAAGCATCAAACACCAAGAAAAGCAAACTGGTCCACACAACAGGTCCAGACAGGGAGTTGACCACAATAATTTACATATAAAACGTCAAACTTGTTTTAGTTGTGACACTTATGGTCATATTTCTAAAAGCTGTCCACACCGTCCATATGTCCCATACTATGGATTCTATAAGAGGAATATACCTCATAATACCTATCGACGAGTTTTCAGGTATCACCAGGCTAATCCCGCTGACGGTGATTGGTACAGAAAAAAATCTGGTAGGTTTAGTCCTCATCAGACCAAGCCTAACATGTTTTGTAAAGGTGGTAGAAATGGTGCTTCGCTCTCAAAGACGAACACGGTTTTTGAACCGAAACAAGTGAGGAAGACAAAGTCATTCGTGTCTCCCACTTGCAAACCATAGACCAAGTCATCCATTCGTACGAATAATGCCAAATCATACAATGGTAGACATGAATTGTTGCCTAAGTCTCTGGTGAAAGATGCATCGAATTCCATATTAGATGATCATAAGGACATGTCATGGAAACACGTGACAACCTTAGATGAATCAGGTTCACCTAGTGTTACGATGGACTGGGTACCAAAGTTAAACTAATCTTGCACATCGTGCAGGAACAGCTATGGAGGAATATCATCAGACCTTGGTATGTTGATAGTGGTTGTTCCAGGCACATGACAGGAGACATTTCCCAGGTACACGACATTCAACTTTTTAACAGTGGGTATGTTTCCTTTGCGGGAGGAGAGAAAGGGAAGATTACGCAGAAGGGTACTTTAAGCAATGGTGTTCTAAAATTTGAGAACGTTAATTTTGTTCTTGAGTTGAAACACAGTCTGCTGAGTGTTTCGCAGATCTGTGATAGAGGTTTCTCAACTCATTTCACTAATAAAGAGTGTTTGTTTTAAAACCTAGTATCATTATACCAGAAGACTGGATTCTTGTTCGATCACAAAGAAAAGATAATGCTTATGTGATCGACATGAACAAAAATGTTCCTGATAAAATAACCTGCTTGTTTTCAAAAGTGTCAGGACATAATGCCATGATTTGGCATCGTCGTCTTGGTCATGCAAATGTTAAAAATTTAAATCGTCTTGTTAAAAACGACTTGGCGCGTTGTTTACTGTCAAAGATTTTGTGGCTATTGAAAAATGTATGGCTTGTGCCTTGGGTAAACACAATTGCAAATCTCAGAAATCAAAACTGATTAATACCATTTCATCTGTAACACCCCGGCTTTAAGAGGAATATGCCCGGGTGTAACGTACAGATCACTCATAGCTCGTAACACTATTAAAGTGGCAATAATTATATTTATTTCATTTCGTAACGTACAAGTACACAATTATTCATAATAAAAAAAGAAACACTTCATCAAAACAATGGATAAGTTCTTTATTTAAATTACCTAAGGTGTACTAATGATCTTCATCCTTAGCATGCCATCGATTCAAACTATAGCACGTTGAAAATAATATATTTGTCAACAATTAAGTTAGTGAGTTTTCATAAGTTTTTACGTATACATATACTTATATATATATATATATATAATGCGTGATTCAACTTGCTTAATGCAATAAATATTCAAGCATGAAGTAAATGAAATCAATAATGCCGTCCTCCCGTTCCTTTAGCCGAGGACGTAATAATAGGGGAAATGAGAACCACCTTACGAACAACCGAAGTCGTAATGTTAGACGGCGTAGGTACGTCCCGTTAGACCCTCATACTATGTGTATGCATTTGCGTAACTTACACCATAAGAATAGTAAACACGTTGAAAGCAAGTTCACGTATAATCATAAACAATATGCCAGAATAGTATTAACATGTACGCTAATTGTGAATCGGTTTACAAATAAGCACATAACTAACGAGGTAAAACTTGTGACATGCTACACCCCAAAAATATTTAAAAGCGTTAAAATGGGGTTATGTAGAACTCACTTAAAATAGGGAATACGGTAATGAGGAGATGGTTACGATTAAAGCAACTATATGGTTCCGCGAGAAGTCCCGGCAATTTGTCCTAGTTATTAAAGTATATACAAAAATACATATCTAAATTAAAATAAGCGAACTAAACACGGAAGCAAACATGGGTTTATAAGATTTATGTATAAGAAATTTTTATTAGTTTAAATATTTAAAATTCTTTATTATTATTATTATTATTATTATTATTATTATCATCTATGTTATTATTATTGAAAACAAATGAAAGTATGTATTTTTAATTGATTATATATATACCCGAAAACGTTTAACAAGGATTTATTGTTGGAAGTTTAATAAAGTTTGGTTCGTTAAACAAGTGTAAACAATATCAAGTTTTAATATATTTAAAGTTGTAAATTAAACAAAACACATAATTAACCAAAGCATGGAAAAAAACTAAAAAGAAATCAAAATATAATACAAAACCAGACCAGGGGGATTCGAACCCGCGCCCTGGCCGGGTCTTGGGCTTAATCTACAAGCGCACTGGCCAACTGAGCTAGTGGATAATACATTAAGACTTTGAAACGGAAAATATAAAACGATAAAATCAGATTAACCCCTAAACCATAAGAACCCTAAAATGAATTAATCCCAATTCATCATTGTTTATCCTCTGTCAATCAAAATTGACAGAGGGATTTTTTTTCCCAATTGAAAACTGATCAAAATGCATAACATCAATACCTTAATTGCTTACGGATTGCACGAGGATGACGGGTTAGGGTTGCGGCCATAAAATGAATTCAAACGAGTTTAATAATTGTTTATTAGCCACAATTGTCTTAGGGTTTATGTTCGGGATTGTGAGGAGGTGGTGTATGCTCGTTTAATTGCATTTTGGACTTGTATTTGTTTGATATCGTTGATTATTCTAACTTAATCCAGATTGTAGATCTGAATCGTAAATAAGTTAATCATTATTAGGATCTAGTTCATGATTACTATCGATCTATCGTTAATACGTTAATATATATATATATATATATATATATATATATATATATATTACTATGTATTGATTGTATATTAATAATATCAGTATGAAGAATTGAGAGAGATTTTGCACAGAGGTTCGATAATTATCTCCAAAACTTAAATTAAACGTGAACAGTGTTCACCTATAAATAGAAGATAGGCCTAGTTCGCTAACATTCCCTAGCAAACTAGACACTACTTCGTTACATACATAAACAGGTAAATAAGCTAACGAAACATCTCCTGATTTGTTAAACATCCTTAACGAATCAGGGAGATCTTAACTTAATTCTAGTTTGCTAAACATCCTTAGTGAACTAGACCTTACATATAACGAACTAACTTAAACAATAATAGTTTATTACATTAAATAAAACGTCAAATACGTTAAAGATAAATACAAAGACTCGAGACGCAAAACCGTGCACTAACAGACACCCCCTCGTCTTGAGCTCTTTGTCTTTAAATTACTTGAAGCGCTTGGACTGCCAGTCTCTGCCACTATGAATTCCGTTTTCATATCAAACACGCACAACGCGTTGGAATTGCATAGCCAGGTCATAGTCTTCATTGCGCTCAAACAAAATCCTGTTCTTGTGTAGCACATCATTGTCGGTCTCGGTTAAATTCACCAACCACATCGGGTCAATAATCTTTATCAGCTCAGTTTTCAACCCTGTACTAAGAACAATGACGGCCTCGACAGTACGATTATCGTAGTACCAGCGGTTGAAGGATAGATGCATGTGTTGGTTCATTGTCTTCACTGGCACCCGCTTCATCGTCTTTAGCGGCTTTACTTTAAGAACCAACTTCTTCCAACCTGTCCTTGGGTCAATCTCATTGAGACGCTTACGGATGGGAATCTGTGGTTTAAAAAATTTGAACCTGTGGTTCACTTCAAACAGCAAGTGTTGATGAAACCAACTTGCATGTTTATTCCCACCTCTATTAATGAATGAACGGTACGCCAGAGTACGTACGTCCCACCTCGGTATTGAAAGAACATCAGACATCCTTTCGTAGTACTGGACGCCTTTCTCCCATTTGACAATGCATACTTTAAGATCAGATTCAAACATCCAAGAAATAATATTACCTTGCACCTTGGACACGGTCTTAAATGAAGTCTTCTGGTTTGCTTTGACCCAAGTTGCAGCTTCATCTTTCCGTTCTTGGTCAACATACCGATACGCCTTGATAATCTTGCCAACTTTCTTATCGCTGAACCAACTATTAATCTCCTCAAGAGACAGGTCGAGAAGCGAATCAGAATATACATTTTTGCCCTTAGAATTCTTCTCAAGATGGTCTTCTGCTTCTTTTAAAATCTTCTCATTAAACACTGGAGCACCCTGATCAACATTGATGTGTTGAAACAGTCCAGGGTAATCCTCAGCAGTCACATCCTCCATCTCAAATTCCTCATTCTCATAAATAAAATCTGTCCTCATCTCCACACTAGGATCATTCAAGATTTCGTCATCATTGAGTACCTCAGCATCAGGCTCCGTCTCTAACACGGTCATCTCATCTTCATTTAGACCAAGCAAGATCGCAATCTGCTCTCGTGTCAGCGACCTGTCAACAAACTGTCCCACTGCTATCTCATCAGCATTCACCATGCTCCTAATCACCATCCATAAATATAACGGTATCGGCCTCAATCATCTCAATTGGTTTGACAGCCGAATGATCATGATAAACAATGATCTGTTTGCCCGAATCATCAACAGAACTCGTACCCGCACCAGAAGCTGGGTCTTGAGTTTGTTTAGGCTCACCACCAGCACCAAACTTATCAGGATCTTCCTCATCATTCTTGATCTTCTTTAAAGCATCATCCTTGCAAGTCAATTGCAAGATCAGATCCTCTTGTTCTTTAAGTTTCACCCCCTGAGACTCAACAATCTCACGTAGGGCCTTTGTTTCTTTTTAACAGAAAGAAACATAACTGAGTAGCTTCTTCTGGTTCTCCATCAATCGTTCTTGATTCATCCGATCAGCAGACATTTAGTTTTCATACAAATGAAGAAGATTCAAAAGCATGTCTGTCTGACGGTTTGGTGGCATAGCATACAAAGATGGATGAATAGGTTGGATTGGTCCCTGAAGCCTTGTAATTCTCATAAATGAGAGATCACTAGATGGAGGAGGCCTCATAGACGGTGTTGGGGAAACAGTTGAAAGTGTATTAGACGGAAATGGTATTTCAGTTAAGGCCGATTGTGGTATCATACCTAACTGCTCATGAGGAACCATTGTTGTTGTTAAAGTGAGAGCCGGAGTGCTAGTAGTAGATGGCACTACCGGGCGTTGAGACATGGGTTGGCGAGGCGGTGGAACTCCAATAATCACACCAGCTCCAGCTGGTACTCGTCTCTTTGCTGGAACTTCAGAAGCTGGTGCTTTACCCTTTCGTTTCCTTTCACGTTGAGCTGCAATGGTAGCAGCTAACGCAGCTTCAACAGCAGCTTGTTGTTCTCGCATAGCTGCATCACCATTACCACCGTTTCTACCATCTCCATCTCCTCCATTACCTCCATAATCACCATCGTTCCCACCTTCTCCTCCCTCACGCTCGGAATCCGAGTCATCATGGATCCAGCGATCCTCGGGAGGACATACATAATCAGGATTAATGATATGACCAATCATTCGTTTGTCCCGTTGCCTCTCCTTATGATAAAGCGTCATTCTACGCACCGTGTCAGCCTTCATGTGTTCTAGATCAAGGACATCATTCACTAACATTCGATCAATCACCAAGTTTGGGATAAGGTCATGAATAATCAACTGTAGAAATCGGGGATACATCAAGAACCTCTTTTTCTGAGTCGTCTGCTGAACTTGTTCTTTCAGATGATCGAAAACCATTTCTGAGTAGTTGAATGTCTTGTTGAGAAAAAGAGCCACAAAAGCCGATTGCAAACTTATACGACACTCATCAAATCCACCTTTACGACCACCCATGCAATGAATCAGTACGTGTAAAAGATACTTGTAAGGTGGGCACAGGCCGTTCTTGTTGAACATAGAATCGTCAATATTTCTACCATAAAATACCCTTGTAAATAGGCCCTTGATTAACCTCTTATCAAACTCACTTGGATTATCATCAGTATCCCCAAACCTAAGCACCCGCCTAACCACATCAACATCCACAGTAATAGGAGTTTGATTATCATCAGTATTCTCGGTTTCAACGAACTCAGCAGTATTCCAGAACTGCCTAATAATACTCAGATAAACCTTAGGTTTGGCAGTTATAGCATGATGTATCACCGAACCACGTAGAAAAGCTAACATAGCCCCAAACAGAGCTTCATCAGCAACGTCTGAATCAACATAGGCACAAATGTTGTGCTTCTTGTCAAAGGACAGCAATTGGACTTCGTCTTGTTCCTGAGGTTGTTCTTGATCTTGGGGTTGTGCTTGTTCTTGGGGTTGTTCTTTTCTTTGGGGTTGTTCTTGTCCTTGAGGAGAAACGGGTGGATCTTGATCCATTTGATCAGCCATTTCACTAAATAAATATAAACGATCATAAGTAATAAGAAAATGTAATATGCATTTAGCAGTGATATGTAAACTTTATATTTAATGCATCAATTTCGTGTTGATGTATCATATTATAGATGGTGTATTTAATTTTGTGTGTAATCGATGTGTCGACGCGTTTAGACCTTTGGAATATTTGATTAATTTACAATGGTTAGTAAATATAATTAAATAATTAAAATTGAAATGTCATTCGTTTGATTATCATTCTGATTCGTTACAAATATGTAACGAATCAATTGATTCGCTATCAGGTAAATATGTTAACGAGATAGACACAACGAATTAACTATAAATAATAACGAACAAAATTCTAGTTCATTCCAAATTTGACGAATCCACGGTTGATTCGTTGAGATAGAAATTCGCTGAGCTAATTCATGTGTGCCCTTAACGAATTGGACACAAAGCAGTTCCAATTCGCTAAGATCAACGAATGGTCAGTAGAGACTTGATCTTTGACTCTCATAGTCAAAGTCAAAATTAGATTAAGAACACTAAACGTTAACAACATAAACCCAGTATCAATTAATCCATAATTCTCATTGGATAACCGAATCAACAGGCGTAGTGATCTCGGAAATACAATACGAAGCACACGATGTTGAAATTGAGGCTCAACACCATAAAATAAATTAAGTGTACTTGGAGTTTTAACAGAGTATAAACCCCCGAAAACATAAACATTCAATCGACCCGTCAAACAAGAATCAAAACATTGATTAAAGTATACCAAGGGTCTCGGAATCGCATTCCGATGATAATGAACTATACATAAACCATATCAACAAAGTATAGCATATATAAATTAGAGTTTTAAAACTCATAAAACCCTTATAACAAAAATTGCATAATTAGCCTATCAAGACAGTGTCATTTTTGATGAAAATCACATAGAAGTGATCATCAATACCTTAGTAACACACTGATGTATTCAAAAGTTCAAAATTCGAAGATCGAAAAATCAGAGAAAAATTTGAACATGGTTTCTTTAGGTATAAGGAAGAAGGTGAATAGTAAAGGACGGTTCGTTTCATCTGTCCTTTATAAACTTACACGTTTCCCAATGTACCCTCTGTACGAATAAAACAGATTCGTTTAATTTTAAACTAACGAATCAAGCAATTCGTTATTGCAATTCGTTATTTCAAAATAGCGAATAAGACATGAATCGTGTTTTGATTCGTTAAGAATGTATAACGAACAAGAGGTGTTTCGTTACAGAGTGCGGAAGCGAATTAGGTGAACGAACTAGATTGTAGTTCGTTAAATTAACACGTAATTCGTTATCCATAGTTAACGAATTGAACATTTATTTAATTTTAAATGAATAAATAAATAATTAAATGAATAAAATAATGAATTTATTAAATATTATCCAAATAAACAAATTAAATATCTTAATAAGGAGTTACCGAGGACTTTTATCCTGATAAATCTATACTTTAAAAACGTTTCACCTTTTGAAACCGATAAATAAAACATTTAAATATGATGAAAAACACAATGAAAAATATTTTTGAGATTTTGTAATATATAAAGAATGTATTTTCATGAAAAGAATCTGAAGTAAAAAATATAAAATCTTTTTGTGTTTTATATGTATTTCAAAATCAAAACATATTTTTGGTATTTTTGTTGAGTTTGAGAAGAGAATCATATTGACCAAATTGCCCTTCAAAACACAGTTTTATATTTTAACGATATTATGACTGACGTTAAGTCGGTCATTGGTATTGTTGTCCACTTAAATCTAACAACAAACTTTCAAGTGTTTCTGTGATATGATTAATTGGTTCAATTAGAGCACAAAATATCAGAACCTATCAGCCTCCAATCACGGTTTAAGCTTAATTTGATTTTTTGCCATATCACCCCAACTTGACTTAAACCATTATATTGTTGATCAAAAATTGTTTTTGTAGAAATTTATGAGCAATGCATTGATTTTCTGTTACTATTAGTGAATATGCACGAGTCCATCTGTCGGCTTACATACATTGTATCCCCTGGGGTCCGTTTCTTAAGGGTATTAAGATGCGCGCAAGGGTGGAATAATGTATGACTAACAACGGATTTTGATCAAGTCAGTAATTTAGAAATTTGTACGAAGTACAGCAGTTATCAAGTTTAATGACTTTGGGTTTGCTCTAAAAGCGAATGAAATATTCATGCATATGAATACCCCGATGATTAAGCCGCATAAAGACTCACAGTGTCCAGAAACTCAAAGCTTGTTATTTGCTATATTTTAATTTTGGTTGATCAAACAAGTATAAGGCTTGAGTATGACATGTTATTACATTTCTGCCATCCTCACCGAGACTTTTCTAGAGACTAACACACCTTTCAATTTGGCGTTTCTTTATGTTTATATCACATAATTTACTTTACATGTTGGTTTTAAGACCTACCAATACACCAATGCAATTAAGCACACAGTCTTTTAAGCTTACTTCTTGCTGGATTTGGAGTCAAGATAATCAATGTACTATCATTTTCTCTTTTTGCTTCAAAAACTCAAAAAATTTGAGGAGCATAAAACAAACATAAAGATAACTATAATCGCCCCAGTTAACTTAAGTCTATAAATAAATGGCTGTTCTATCAATTCAACAAGTGAATAATAGGACCAAGACATGCAAGCATGCTTCACAAACTTAAATAACCGACATAATTTTCAGTGCTTAAATAATCTAGAAATGCATAACGAATGCCCCAACTATTTTCCATTATCAGGTGAATGGATAACCCAATCATTTACAAGTAAATGTCAGGACCAAACATATACACGTACATGCCCTTCAAATGTAGATAATTGACATAATTTTCTGCGAACGTATGCAAAAATCTTTTTGGTTTTTTTTCTCTATACATACTTTAAACACAATATTTTTGTCTTTTTCAATTTTTTTTATATAAACATAAAGTACAATCTTTTTGGATTTTCAAATTTTTAAAATTTTTTTGGTTTTTCAAAATATTTTATAGGCAAAACATATTTTTGGATTTTAAGAATTTTTAATGTAGATTTTCACCCCCTAAAACCAAAATAAATTTTAAAAGAAAATAACAGAAAATAAAGATAGTCATCCTTGTTTAAGGATATCAGCGAGGGTTTTCAATCCATTTAAACCAAGCAAAATTTGAAAACGCGTTTTGTCAAAAGCTTTGGTCAACAGATCGGCTTTCTGAAAGTCAGTATGTACTTTCTCAAGGTCAATCAACTTCTTCTCAAAGCAATCCCGTATAAAGTGATATCGAATTTCGATATGTATTGTTTTTGAATGTTGTACGAGATTCTTTGTGATAGAAATTGCAGCAGAATTATCAATCAAAATAGGAGTAGTAAGAAACTTCAAACCGTAGTCGCGAAGATGTTGTTGTATTCACAAAACCTGGGAACAGCAACTCGAGGCTGCAACATACTCAGCTTTGGCTGTTGAAGTGAGACCGTTGTCTGATTCTTACACTGCCAGGAAACAAGCCGGTTCCCTAAAAATTGACAACTCGCAGTCGTTGATTTGAAGTTGATCTTGCAACCTCCATAATCCGAGTCTGAATAAGCAGTAAGATCAAAAAGTATCATCCTTGGGGTAACACAACCCGATGTCTGGATTTCCCCTCAAATACTGAAGTATTACCTTAACTGCAGCTAGGTGAGTCACTCGTGGACTTGCTTGAAACCTAGCACAAAGACAAACAGCAAACATAATGTCAGGGCGAGAAGCCGTTAGATACATTAAATAACCGATCATGGCACGATAGAGGGTATGATCAACGGTATCCTCCAATTCATCCAATGATAAATTGTGACCCACAGAGAGAGGAGTAGAAGGGATTTTTCCGGCAGATATCTTGAATCGGCTCAAGACATCGTTCACATACTTTGTCTGATGAATAAAGATTCCGTTAGCATACTGCTGAACTTGCAACCCTAAGAAGAAATTCATCTCTCCCATCGAACTTATCTCTAACTTTGTTTGCATGGACTTCTCGAACTCCTTACACAACGTGTCGTTTGAAGACCCAAAAACAATATCGTCGACATAAATCTGAACTAGGAGAAGATCTTCACCAACAGTTTTATGAAATAAAGTGCAATCGACAGTCCCTCGTTTGAAGCCGTTATCAGTCGGATGGTCGGCGAGCGTGCAATACAAAGCTCTCGGGGCTTGATGTAGACCATACAGAGCCTTGTTTAATCGGTAAACTCGGTCAGGATAATCAGGATCTTCAAAACCAGGAGGCTGTAAAACAAACACTTCCTCGTGTAGTTCACCATTGAGAAAGCACTTTTAACATCCATTTGATAGACCTTGATATTCTTGTAAGCAGCATATGCCAGGAAGATTCGAATCGACTCTAATCTTGCAATTGGAGCATATACTTCTTGTGTAATCAACACCCTCTTGCTGATGAAAACCTTGCACCACTAAACGTGCTTTGTTTCTGACAATCACCCCTCGATCGTGTTTCTTACACTTAAATACCCACTTAGTTGGAATCACTTTCTTGACTCTAGCATGTTTGTCGATTAAATCCCAAACACCCAAACGTGCAAATTGCTGTAATTCTTCTTGCATAGCTTCTACCCAAGGAGGATCCTGAAGTGCCTTACGAGACATCGTTGGCTCAACTTGAGACAGAAAGCAAGTGAATTTTGCAATATTTACAATTCCCGATGAATGTAAATCAGCATATGCACACAATACATTATTATCACTTACAATTCCCGATGAAGTTCTCCAATGATGTTTTCCTGTGGATGATAACCATGAATCCGAAGAGTAGGATTCTGAGGATCAACAACATTATCAAATAAATTAGTATAATGTTCACCAAGCTCGGGAGATGAAACATTATCACTATCAAAGTTCAATAACTTGATCATTAACTAGCTCATCAGAAGAAGAAGTAGATACATTATCAAAGGCAGCTGGAGAAGCAACATGAGGTTCCTCAGTTGGAGCTATAGTTGGAGCTTCAACATCATTAGAACTTGAAAATCTTGGAATGGCCAATTGATCTTCAAAGTATGCTCAAACCATGATCTTCGTCTATGTGTTCAGTCGATGGAGTAAATGAATTAAATAGACTATCATACTCAAACATCCAGTTGGGACCTTTTCCTTGAGGAGGAGTTGTGTACTTTTGACGGTCCACATGGTACCATTCCTCAACACAACCAGACGTGAAGTTAAATACCCTTTTCTTTGGAGATGCATATCCCAAGAAATACCCTTCGATAGCTTTTTCTTCAAATTTATCCGCATCCTTCTTCAACATTGTACACGGACACCCAAACGGTTCCAGGTACTTTAAGTTAGGTTTTTGATTATTCAACAACTCATAACTTGCCTTCTTGAGTCGTTTAACAGTTAGAACTCGATTAAGCATATAGCAAGCTGTATTTACCGCCTCATTCCAGAATTGAACGGGAAGCTTGAATCAGCGAGCATAGTTCGTGCAGCTTCAATCAAGGTTCTATTCTTTCGTTCAACAACACCATTTTGTTGAGGTACATAAGGTGCACTGTATTCTCGATGAATTCCTTTTTTAACACAAAAGAAATCTAATACAGTGTTTTTGAATTCTGTACCATTATCACTTCGGATTCTCCTCACCTTTTGTTTGTATAGTGATTCGATCTTAGTAATAAGGTTTTGTACCAAAACCGGTGTTTGATCTTTAGAACTCATAAATATCACCCATGAGTATCTTGAATAATCATCAGTCACCACAAGACAATACCAATCCCCAGAAATACTTGCACGATTCACAGGACCAAACAAATCCATATGAAGTCGTTCAAGAGGAGTATTAATGGAGTTTAATAACTTAGATGGATGTGTCTTCTTCTTCTGCTTGTCCTTTTTTGCATGCAAAGCAATGATCAGATAATTTAAAATCTTCAACGAGACACCTTCCACTAAATCATTAGCCATTAAATAGTTCATCTTTCTAACATGTATATGACCCATTCTACGATGCCATAGAATTGAATCTTTCTCGGTTGCTTTCGAGACAAAACATGTTTCGATCGATGTGGATACTTTAGAGCTCATGTTTAAGACATGAATATCATTTGATCGTGGTGATCGCATGACAACCATGTCCTCGGGAATCACATAACCCGGTTTCAAGATAAGACATTCTTTGTTAGTAAATATCGTTGTGTACTTCTTATCACAAATTTGTGATACACTTAATAAGTTATGATCCACCTTGTCACAATAATTTACTTTTTCAAAAGTAATGTGACCATTTGAAACTTCATCTTCTTGTGTGATCATGCCCCCTGAATTCCCAGCAAACGCTACATAACCCCCTTGAATATTTCTCACGTTGGTTAATAGGTCGAGATTCCCAGTGATATGACGAGAACATCCACTATCCATTATCCAGTTTTCATCAGTCACAGTCTTGGATGTACCCTACACACAAAGTAAAGATGATTAGTTCAAAAAAGGCAGCCCAGGCCTCAGTCTTGGGCACCTTTTGGTTTTCTCTTTAATCATTAAATTTAACAGACTTTAATTGTTGTTCAGCCACTTGTGAATAAGTTACCGGCTTCCTAGACTTTCGTCTTAAGTAAGCTGCTTGAACAATATTTAAATTCGTGTTCCTACAAATGGGCTCAACTGGATCAAACTTTGGTTTTACCTGACCATGTGTCTCATTAACATGAATAACCTTCCGAGGATTCACATTAGAAAACATAATATGAGTATCATCAGCATACGACACAGGTCGTTTCAGAATCTCCTTTACCAAAGGAACCGGTTTGGAATGGTCTTTGATAAAAGGATGAAGATTCTGATAACTCTTCTGACTACAATTTCTCACTACATGACCATGCTGACCGCAAAGAAAACAACTTCGCATGTCCACACGATGATGTTGAGAATTAGTTGGAACAAATGATGCAGAAGATTGATGATGGCTAACATTTTTGGTCATGCTCTTAGAAAACTCATCAGATAACTCAGATTTCTTCTTCAAGTAAAAATCTAAGTTTGAACAATTTGAAAAACTTTTCAGAGTATCTGTTCCAGATGACTTTAAAATTTAATCTTTTTAGAATGTGTTAAAACTTGCTTAGCTTTAGTCAATGGATCAGAAGAAACTGATGTTTTTGCTTGAGCATACAGACCTTCAAGTTCTTGAGCCTGTGATGTTTCATTGTGAAATACACTCTCAATCAGTTCTGGTTTAATGATACTAATTGGAATGTCTTTCTCAGTAAACATTGTGTCAATTCCTTTCAACTTGAAAACTCTAACAGATGATGGCTTAGAACTAGGAAGATTAAAAAACGCATTAAATCCTCATAAAAAATCTTAGGTTTATCTGACTTCTTTGCCTTCATTGGTTTAGGTTTCACAGTTTCTTCCTTTTTCACTTGAGACTTGAATGAACCATACACCGCTTCCTCAAATTCTTGAGACTCGCAAAGAATATGATTAGAACATGGGATGTTCTAATTCTTATGTGTTACCTCAGGTTCAAACACGTCCTCGATAATCACTTTGTCAACATTCTCAACAAAAAATTTGTTGCTTTGAACATGCGGTTTTTGAGGAGCAACTTGGGTTATAACAGTTTCTGTTTTAACCGGTTTGGATTTTTCAGAAATCACAGATTCTTTTTCAATCAAATCCTCTTCTTTTCTAGCAAAAGGATTAATTTTATAATCATTGTGAAAAGGTGGCGGAATTTCAACAAAACCGATGCCTTTCTTTGAATCCTTTTGTTTTCCAGACACTTCAATAATTTCATTCAATGGAAAAGAAGAATTTCTAAATTTACCCAGTTTGTTCTTCAACTCAAGAACCTCATTCTCAAGCTCGGTTATCTTTGAACGATGTTTCAGGATTTCTTGAAACTTTTGGTCATTAATTGTCATTTTCACAGATAACTCAGCCTTGAGATCGTGGTTACTTGTCGACAATGCTTCAATCTTTTCTTGAGATCGCATTTGAGATTCAAGCGATTGTTGATAAGTATCCTTCAGAGAAGCAATTTCTCTTACTAGATTATCATTATGAGTTTTCAAAGCTTCTAACTAAGGTTTGTTTGAATTACAGTCAACATATGATACTTTAACAGATGAAGTAGCAGAGATAGAATGACTAACCTCATTGATCTTAGCCATGCAAGCAAACACCGTTGGAGGCTTGTCACAAGAGTCGTCAGAATCAGATCCAGAATCGTTGTCAGAAGACATCTCACCTCCAGTTGCATCTTGAAAATCTTTTGTTAGCCCAAACATAGCCAAATTAGCTTGAGTATCATTACACAACAGTCGTTGTGACCAATCATTTCCATCAGCTAGCATTGTCTGTGACCCAGAAATAGATGGTTTCTTTTTAGCATCACTACCTCGTGGTGTAGAAGAATTTTGATGTTGACCACGAGGACCAGTATACTCTTTCTTTGGTTTGTCACACTCCTTTGCAAAATGTCCAAATTCTTGACAATTATAGCACTTCACTTTCAACTTGTCAAATCCCAATTTCTTGTTTAAGGCTGGAAGATCTTTTCCAGTCCTCTGCATAAACCTTTTAACTTTACGAATGATCATAGCCATGTTCCACTTTAAATCCATGATTTCCAAATCATCTGGATCAATCTGATCATAATCCTCATCAGTTAGATCATTTGTGGCAATTTTACTACTAACCAAGTTTTCATATGAAGACATAAAAGCTGTTAGAAAAGCAAAATTTTGTTCTGCTTCCTTCATATTGACACTAGATGATGAAGCAAATGGATTAGTAGTAGTAGAACTTCTAGAACCACCAGATGATCCAGAATTACCACCAGTGTAAAAACAAGCTTTTGGATCATTAAAGATAGTTGATTCTTTTTCACTTGCAGCTTGGGTAAGAAATGCAGTTATTAGAGATATAGTTGAACTTAGAGGCATACTACCACCATAGAAAGCAGGATCTTGACTTTCCTTGGAAGATTTCTGACATTTAAGATCATATTCTCTTGCCTCAATCTTTTGTAAGAATTCCATAGCAGTCAACTCTTCATTCAAGAAATAATAATTCTCTTTTAAAACCATTAGAAATGTTGAGTAAGAACTTGGTAGCACACTTTTAATAGTGTCAATTTTATCAGTCTCAGAAATTTCTAGTTTCATTTTGTCCATCTTAGCAATTAAGTGATTGAACCTTGTAGTCATTTCTTCAACCGTTTCTCCTTTCAACAAATTGAAGTTCCGAAATTGAAACTTAAGCATCACTTTATTACTTTCAGCTGTATTTCTCATACTTCTCATACGAAGATGTTGAAATAAAGAAGCACATCTCTTTATGCTACCCAGTTGATGAAAGATATTTTTGGGTAAATCCATAGTTAGAGTAGAATAAGCCTTTATCTCGATATCTAATGCTTTCTTCTCTTCTTGTGAATATTGATAAATAGCTTTGGGAGTAAAACCAGTAGTGTCATCACCAATCATTGGTGCCATATATACCTCATCAAGGCAATAAGAGCAATCAGGGTGAACAGAACCCAAATGAGCACGACAACGGGGTTCCCATTTAGCAAAATCGCTAAATTTCATCAACCTTGGACATTTCGAATGTGAACCTATCTCGGTATCAAATTGTAACATTTGTTGCATCAACATGTTTTGAGAAGCTAGTGCATACATACCAGCCATTTTTGTAAAGTTTGAAATTTAAGGATTAAAACCAAACTTAGGTAACGAATTTGTAATCAATGTAACGAATTGTAAACAGTTATAGCTAACTGTGAACAGTAATTAACGAATCAAACCTTAATGAAATAAGGATTAATGTTAACGAACAAGAAATGATTAACGAATCAACTTAGACCACGAACCAGATGGTCAACAAATCAGTCAACGAATCAGTCAACACTAACGAATTGACTAATCTAATCACGAAGTGCAAGCTTAGCGAACTAAAAGGTTTCCTGTAACGAATTAGATAACGAACAGACTACAGTTGATAGCGAATCAACCTATAGCGAATCAGGTAGTTACAACCGTTTGTAAAAAACCCTGACACCTAATGTCACGTGGCACAGGTTGTTATAATACAAATTCCAAGATGACCACGTGTCACGCGAATTTGTGAACACGAATCAGATTGATTAACGAACTGAATACACGAATCAACTATAGTTCATAGCGAATGGATAACGAATCAACTAAAACTCATAGCGAACTATGTGAAATATGGTAACGAATCAATCCCGTATTCAATTCTTCAAATCTTCAACGAAGATTTCCAGAAATCTGGAAATGAAGAACACAAACCCAGAAACCCATATTCGTAATACACGTTCAATTCTCAACCAAATAACACAAATCAACTACCAAATTACTCGTTATCACCACACGAAACCAAATCGCCAATCCTCGTAACCAATTAACACATCTCGTGAATCCAATTATACCAATACTAATCCCCTGTTTCGTCTAGCACCAGATCCACACCAATATCAATCCGAACACAATTCAACACACAATTCCAATTCACAATACCTCACCAATACCTTAACCACCTCAAATTCAGTCCAATCCTTCCATAATTCAATCAATTATCCTCAAATCGATCAAAATCAAACCGGATTATAAAAATTATCATAAAATAACAATTAATTGTCTATAATAACGAATCAACACACAAAATCAATAGCAAAAGAGCACCGAAAGCTCTGATACCACTTGTTTGATCTCGTTGATTATTCTAACTTAATCCAGATCATAGATCTGAATCGTAAATAAGTTAATCAGTATTAGGATCTAGTTCATGATTGCTATCGATCTATCGTTAATACGTTATATATATATATATTACTATGTACTGATTGTATATTAATAATATCAGTATGAAGAATTGAGAGAGAGTTTGCACAGAGGTTCGATAATTATCTCCAAAACTTAAATTAAACGTGAACAGTGTTCACCTATATATAGAAGATAGGCCTAGTTCGCTAACATTCCCTAGCGAACTAGACACTACTTCGTTACATACATAAACAGATAAATGAGCTAACGAATCATCTCCTGATTCGTTAAACATCCTTAACGAATCAGGGAGATCTTAACTTAATTCTAGTTCGCTAAACATCCTTAGCGAACTAGACCTTACATATAACGAACTAACTTAAACAATAATAGTTTATTACATTAAATAAAACGTCAAATACGTTAAAGATAAATATAAAGACTCGAGACGCAAAACCGTGCACTAACAGACACCCCCCTCGTCTTGAGCTCTTTGTCTTTAAATTACTTGAAGCGCTTGGACTGCCAGTCTCTGCCACTATGAATTCCGTTTTCATAACAAACACGCACAACGCGTTGGAATTGCATAGCCAGGTCATAGTCTTCATTGCGCTCAAACAAAATCCTGTTCTTGTGTACACATCATTGTCGGTCTCGGTTAAATTCACCAACCACATCGGGTCAATAATCTTTATCAGCTCAGTTTTCAACCCTAACTAAGAACAATGACGGCCTCGACAGTACGATTATCGTAGTACCAGCGGTTGAAGGATAGATGCATGTGTTGGTTCATTGTCTTCACTGGCACCCGCTTCATCGTCTTTGGCGGCTTTACTTTAAGAACCAACTTCTTCCAACCTGTCCTTGGGTCAATCTCATTGAGACGCTTACGGATGGGAATCTGTGGTTTAAAAAATTTGAACCTGTGGTTCACTTCAAACAGCAAGTGTTGATGAAACCAACTTGCATGTTTATTCCCACCTCTATTAATGAATGAACGGTACGCCAGAGTACGTACGTCCCACCTCGGTATTGAAAGAACATCAGACATCCTTTCGTAGTACTGGACGCCTTTCTCCCATTTGACAATGCATACTTTAAGATCAGATTCAAACATCCAAGAAATAATATTACCTTGCACCTTGGACACGGTCTTAAATGAAGTCTTCTGGTTTGCTTTGACCCAAGTTGCAGCTTCATCTTTCCGTTCTTGGTCAACATACCGATACGCCTTGATAATCTTGCCAACTTTCTTATCGCTGAACCAACTATTAATCTCCTCAAGAGACAGGTCGAGAAGCGAATCAGAATATACATTTTTGCGCTTGGTTTCCTTATCCAATCGATTCACTATTTCCACTGGTCTCTCAACAAAGTGCATTGTCTTATCGATACGTACCTTGTTGAGAGGGATATGAAGTTTCTCGTCAGCTAGACACTTTCGAACGTTCGATACATGAAACACAGGATGGATGCTTTGAAGCTCTTGCGGGAGCTCGAGGCGATAAGCAACATCTTCGCTTCATTCAAGGATTTTGAACGGACCAACAAAACGAGGGGCTAGTTCACCCTTCATACCGAAACGGACTACTCCTTTCCAAGGTGAAACCTTGAGGAGGACAAGGTCTCCGACTTCGAATTCCAAGGGTCGTCGTCTCTTATTAGCGTAAGACTTTTGGCGAATTCTAGCAGTAAGCAGATTATTACGAATTTGAGCTATTTTGTCGGTGGTATCTTGTACCATTTCGGGTCCAGTGAGCTGAGTCTCACCGATCTCATTCAAACAAATCGGAGAACGACATTTACTGCTGTAGAGCTTTTCGAATGGAGCCATTTTGATGCTCGAATGTTAACTATAATTGTATGAAAACTCAACCAATGAAAGATGAGTATCCTAATTACAACCAAAATCAAGCACACAAGTTCTTAGCATGTCCTTAAGGGTTTGAATGGTTCTTTCAGACTGACTATCTGTTTGAGGATGATAAGCGGTGCTAAGATCTTGACGGGTTCCCAAAGTGGTTTGAAGCGAATTCCAAAAATGAAGCATGAAATGTCCATCACGGTTAGATATAATACTCAAAGGTATACCATGGCGACAAACAATCTTGTTGACATAGATTTGAGCGAGCTGCTCGATCGAAAACCTTTCCCTAATGGGAATGAAATGGGCTGATTTGGTTACCGATCGACGATTACCCAAATACTATCATGTTTCCTCTTGGTGGTTGGATGTTTTGTAAAAAAGTCCATCGTAATGTTCTCCCACTTCCAGACCTGAATAAAAGGTTGCACGAGCAAACCAGCAGGTTTTTGATGCTCAGCTTTTACCTTAGAACATGTTAAACATTTTTCGACGTAGATAGCGATATCTTTCTTCATGCCGGGCCACCAGAAAGTAGTTCGAAGGTCGAAATACATTTTATCCGCACTAGGGTGGATGGAATAACGTGACTTGTGAGCTTCGTCCATTATAAATGTGCGAAGATTGTCATGATTTGGGACCCAAAGGCGGTTAAGAAAATAGAGCAAACCATCACCCTTGGTTTCGAGTTGGAGTTTAGCACCGCACGGCATCTCTTTGTACATATTGCCTTCAGTAACGGAGATGTGCTGGGCTTCAAATATACGTAGCTGAAGATTGGTTTGGATAACAATGCTTAGAAGAAGAATGCTTTTGACATGGTTTTCCGACTAAGGGCATCAGCTACTTGTAGGTTCCCAGCCGGATCTACACAGGAGTATCTCGTAACACGAGGGTGCGGAATTCCCACGTATACGATACGAGTGTTGAGGCGATAAACACGTTGAATCGAAACAAACACACGAGTATATATGATAATACTTGTTATATTGCAAGACGTAATAACCAAAGGAACAAGCACGTGACTCGGAGAATCACACAAAACAACCATCCAAAATCCATATACAAGAGCCGAAGTTAGAGTTTATATAACTCGACAACTTTTCCTAACATACTAGGTGAAGTTGTCCTAACTTCGCTCTCAATCCAAGTTTGCTAAGACAAAAGGCGAACATATAAGAACAAGTTCAACACAAAACGAACATTTTAAACGATTACAGACACAAATAAACACGAGATACTGAACTACTGGCATCATGCACCAACAGACTCCCCCTTGGCAGTAGCTTCATATATCTATCTTCTTTCTCGTGTCTTGTAATCCAAAGATCTCGTACCCATCGTCTTCAAGCATGAATGCCATGTCTCACACAGACAGAAACGACCCTCTAGTACTTCTTAGCTTCATCCTTCCACGCAGGGATATAGAAAATCTTCTTATCATTAAGTACCTGCAAATCAGCTTGAGACAAATTAACCAAGTGCATTGGATCATACACTCTCAGGATCTCCTGTTCATCCTCATCTTCCATCATGGCTTCAGCAGTCTGGCAGTCCACATACCGCCACTTGAGATCCTTCAACACATCCTTGGGCATCAGCTTCATCGGAACTTCCTTCAAACATCGAATCGGCTTGTATTTCATCACCATCCAGGGCTTACCATTAGCCTTCATACCTCGTTCCTTGTCTTCGACCAACTTCCCTTTTTGAGGTTTTAACAACTCAAACTTTTTCTCTTTCACACATTCCTTCCACACAATCTTTCCAACCCATCTCGCAAAGTTGTCATCACTTCGATTAATCAATCTCAAATGTGCCAAATCTTTCACCTCACACTCAGGCAAGGTGTTGACTGATCTAAAAGCCTTCTTAAAGTACTAAACCCCATCATATCGCTTTATCACAAACAATTTCAGCTATTCATCATACAACCAACAGATAATACCTTTCTTTGATTCAGCATAGCCCTTGATATTGTAACTTTTCTTGAACATTGTTGGTACCGTAGGCTTCTTTGTCTTGAAGAATCATTGAGCACAACCTTCTTTACATCTTGGTTGTTCTTCCCACTCAGAATCACCCGAAACATTTTCATCTTGACCCAGCTTCACCTCATCAACACTTGGAATATCATGCTCTACACCATCATCAACTATCTCTCCTTCTTCCAACTCACTATCAATCTCTATCTGTTCCCCAATCTTTTCAACCTCACTGGTCGTCAATACATCATCAAATAAATCATCATCATCATTTCCCATCACTTCCTCATCATCAACAAACACCACATTCTCACCACATGTACTGCCTGACGGACCAGCAGACTCCCCCTGAGATGTGGAAGTCCTAAGATTTTGTTCAGTTCTTGGCAACTCACCACCTGCATCTTTCGATGCATTGGGATCATCGTCTCTGTCTTGCCTCTTCTTTGTCCTCAGCTCATCACCCTTGCAACTATACTCCCCCTGAGATGCTAAGAACTCTTTCAGCTTGTCAAACAACTTACCATGTTCAACCAGAAGTGCAGTCTGAAGTTGATTCTCTGCCACCAACCGATTAATAGCTTGAGTCTGAATAACATTTACCCTCGATTGTTCTGCAACTACCCTTTCAAGAGCCGCAATTCTCTCAGAATCAGACAGAGTAGCATCAAAGTAAAACCGCATATGAGATATATCTTGAGCATAAGGCGGTGGAATTCCCAAACTAGCTGGTATATCAGAGGTAGGCTGAATAGTAACCGTGGGTGGTATTTAGACAGGTATTCCAGTAGTCACCACCAGTGTCGACTCAACAAATCTAGCGACCACCTCTGATGGAGTAAGAGTAGGAGGTGGTAAAGAAACAATATCCGGTGCTGTAAACTGGAACGTGGTTGGGAGAATACCAAAGGATGATGATACAGTCACCAGGGGTACACTGGAGGTGACTGGTAAAGTAACTGCCGAAGAGACCGGTAACTAGACATACCCGATAATGATGGTGGAGTAAAATGAACAACCCTTGAACTTTCACCAACTTTATAACTTTCACCAACCTTTGCCTTCTTTGATCTTCGTACCAACCGATACAAATCCTCCTCATAATCTGATTCACTATCTTCGGAGTCTTTCTTTCGTTTGCCATGAATTATTTCTTGTCTGGCAAGAATTTGCTGTGCTTTGACTATATCGTCAGTGGAGGAATCAGAGACAGTTCCCTCAGAATCCGCCACAGATGTGCTGACCATGGAAACATTTACACCATACACTGCTGCCGTTGAGGCTGGAAGTTCAATAGGATCTACGGTACCCATATCAAAGAAATCATTCCCACCAAAGGCAACATCAAGATCTACTTGTTCTTCTGGAGCTGCCACAGGGTCAACCAGAGGTGTTTGTTGTACCACCAGAGGTTGACCGACAGGAGGTGGTGGTTTAACCACAGGAGGTGGTTGAGGGATCTCGGCCTGTTGTGGTGCCGGATCAAGAAACTCATCTTCCGGAGGAGCAATATACGCAGGATTCACTAAGTAACCAAACAAGGCAGTGTGCCTCGGAAGAAGTTCAGGCTTGCTATGAGCACTCGATGACTTACATTGCTCAAAGATTCTCTTAGAAACACTTTCCACAAACGAAATAGGTCGTCGTTGTGGCAGATTGGGAGCTACATGATTGAGGATCATCTGTAAGAATCTCAGATACATCAAAAATCTTTCTCGTGTCACCACACGTATCTGACGATCAATCTCATAAAATATCATCTGGCTGAAATTGTAGGGCTTGTTGTAAGTCAAAGCAGTCATAGCCGATTACATCGTTGCACCCATACCATCTGTACCAGCCTTGCGGCCAGACATGAACACAATCAAAACATGCATTAAAAATCTCCACTGACCCAATAAAAATCCCTTACGCCTCTGAGAATCCTCTAAAGGACCTGAATACCCCATACGAACAAAAGCACCATTCCTGAAAGTAGCCGACAAGTCTATGGGATCTTCAGTCGTCTCACCCCCAAACTGTAAGGCTTACCTTATCTGATTTGCCGAGAAATGTACCACCTGATTATTAACAGTAGCCCGCATCACAGCTGGATCAACACGACCGTCATACTCAACCGTGTTCCAGAAATCTTCAATGTTTGGTAGTGAAATCGGAAGAGTAGTAGTAATTGCATGAAAAATACATGAGCGTACGAGAAATGTAATGATCTCACGAAAGTCATCAGTTCCATGACCATCCGGATCCAATGTGATATACATGTTGTGACCCGGAAAAAACTGTCGCTTATCACCCCCGCCTTCATAACCACCGATACCTCCAGCACCAGCCACTGCAGCCATATCTACAAAACAAACGAGCTAAGTCAGATCAATATAGTACCAGGTTACAACTTCGCCATGCATGGAAAAGGCGAAGTTGTGGCTGTAGCGAAGTTAATGGACTGGGGAAGTTGTTAACTTAGCCACATAAACAGCGCAAAATTCACACCCAGTTATGGCTAAGAATGGCCGATCAGAGAGTATCAATACGAAAAGAGTAAAGCGTTTTGAGTGTCGAATAACTTATTATCACCAAAAGGGCCTTTAATCGGACCGACATAGTGGGAGTAGGGTTTGGTACACAACCGGACTCAAAACAGATCATATAAAAACCGATTAACAATATCCAATATGGATTATGAGTTACAATGATCTGACCAACCTGGATTACGAATTAAAGATTGATAAACAAGAGGTGTGATTCAACTGGTAAGTTCGCCGAAGGTTTAAGAGTTTAAAAGTTTGACTAATTTTGACCACAGACCCATGTTATATTGTTTTTGAAAAACCCAGGGGCGAAGTTAGATTAACTTCGCCCTGTTTACAACTTCGCCCATGGTCAACTAATGGTCAACTTCGCTTAAAGTTGACCCATGATTAACTTCGCTGTTTTGATAACTTCGCCCAAAGTGATTAAAATCAATGTTCAAAGAACTAAGTAACCAAGTGTTTAAGAAGTCAAACCATAAGACAAAATACATAGTAAAAGTTAAATAAATAAACGAGATCAAATTTCAGTCTTGCAGAAACCCAACATGTTTTTAGAAAAGATCCTAACATGAATCATACTGATTAAGTGGCCGTCACACAGATCCATGTTCAGCAGTATTATGACATAGAGAAACAGGTTGTGGGCAGGTATAAAACTGTAACGATTCCGGCAACTTCAGGTATACCCTAGCCGGAATATACTATTTACGTGTCGTTTAATATTGATTATATGAGTTATAGTACGTTTATACGAGTATATATGATTCACAGTATGAATCATACTCAATTATATAGTGAATCATATTGGAATTTCGATCAACCAATGATCGGTTATTGAAACCCGAACGAATCGGGAATTACATTATAGACGAAGTATATAATGTTTAGTGATGTTTACGAAGTATTAATGCTTCGGGATAGGTGAATTATAGCACAGAAAAAGGATTTCGATTTAATGGTACGTCGGTACGCTAAACGAAACCTTTAACACCAAACCAAGCAAGAGACGATCAATCAAGCCGAAAAAGATGCGTAATTATTAATAATATGATGTTTTAATGTCATGGGTTAAGTTTTTAAAGTTTTTAAATCAGTTTTATATAAATTTTGTGTTAACCCGAAAAACAACCATTTTAAGCTCGTTTTAAGCCGAATTACGAGTTTAAACGAGAAACGAACTGAACCAGATTATCCACAACATTATCCAGATTGCGTAATCTAGATATGTGGACAATATTGGAGATGTGGGGCCCCCACACACACCCACAAAGGGCCGGCCACCCCCCATGGGTTAACATTATCTTTCATTTTCTTTTTTTTACACAAAAACTCACAAGAACTCTCTCAAATCTTCAAGAATTATTCCAAATCATCAAGTTCTACCAAAGATTTGAAGGTATAAAACATGTTTTAAGGCTTAAATCTTGTTCTTAATTTCATAATTTTTGAGAAAAGGAGGTTTTCATGTAAGAAATGGGTGAAAACCCGAGATGAAACCGATTCTCGTGTGATCAAAGGATGTATACAAGTTATACAAAGGATCTTGATCCAAGTAATTAGTTAAAAGTGTTTAGAATGAATTTTTACGGTTGAAATCTTGTCAAATGAGTTTTCCATGTGAAGGATGGGTGAAAACCCGAGATGAAACCGACTCTTGCATGATCAAGAGATGTATACATGTTATACAAGGGATCTTGGCCCAAGAAATGAGTAAAAAGAGTCGAGAACGGATTCTTACGGTTAAAATCTTTATTTTTACTTAAAAACCGACATTTTGAAAGAGATGGCTTGATTGTTGGTATGGTTTGCTTGGTGTGGTGTTGTTGTGCTTGTAAGTGTTGTATCTAGCGGCTAGCAAAGGCTAGAAACCGAGATCCTTGTGATCTAAAGCTAGAAAACACAAGATAGTTCGGTTTTCGTGTGTATGAGAAAGTTGGACAGATTTTCGTGTGCTTAGAGTCGGGTCACGAAATTTCACAGAGATGATCTACACATGAAAATATGAGATCTGTGAATTTTTGGTAATTTTTGGATAAAAGATGAATATTTGGTGAATTTAATGCTCGGTTTTGGCCAAAAATAGTGAAAAATAGCAAAACATGATGAAAAATTCTGGAAAATTTAAGATAAGCTTTTTATCACATATAAAAGTCACCCACAAAATTTGAGCTCTGTTGGAAAAGTCTAAGTAGGCTTTTCGGTGAAACGAGTTCTAGGGCTTTTAGCTCGGTTTTGGGTAAAAAGGGCTTGAAATATGAGTTTTAAAATCTGGAAAAACTCCAGAAAGTTATGAGGATGACAAGGATCATCCCAGAAAAATTTGGTATTTTTCTAAAGTGTTTTGGTATTTTTGATATATTTAGTATTTTAATAAGATTTGAAAATAGATAAATATATGTAAATTTACGAAAATAAATCTGGAAAAATTCCAGAGAGTTATGAGAATGACAAGGAACATTCCAGAAAAATTTGGGATTTTTCTGAAGTGTTTTGGTATTTTTGATATTTTTAGTGTTTTAATGAGATTTAAAAATAAGTAAATAAATGCAAATATAGGAAAATAAATCTGGAAAATTTTATAAAATGTTCTTTCTGTCAAAATAAGTTTTGAGCAAAATTTCAAGACCCGAGACTAAACGGGTAATTATTTGTGCTAAAATGAACATAAAAACAATTAGTTAAAGCTTAAAACGTGTAAACCGGCAAAGTTCGCATAAGCGAGCTGACTGGTACACGAAAAAAACTATAAAATAGACCATTTTCATAAATCTAAGTAAATTAAGTAAAAATAAATCATCCGAAAATAATTCGGATGATTTGGGTAATTGTACCCGATGTTACCGTTTCCGACACCGAAATACCGGAAACGGGCCCCGCGGCCAAACGGGGTGTCAAACCGAGCTATAATTTCATCACCTTAACTAAATTGACTGTCAAACTCTAAGCAATGTCAATCTGAGTCCTTAGAAGTGTCACGGGGTTAACATTGTCCCCGAATCGAGTACAGTACTGGGTTAACGATGCTCCCAGATGTACCGATTGAAATGTATTTAAGTTATGGGAATTATAGTAACGACTAGATATTATATTACAGATCCAGGCACGTAGCTGATCCTTATATTATTCACCAACTCACAACAAGGTGAGTTTTCACGAGCCCCTTTTAATGAATTGTTTTAATTATATTTTCCCGGGGCGGAAAACATGTCTTATTTAAAGTATTTAAGTACATACCGATCGTATGGAAATACTTGTACATTTATATATATATGGGCTGATGCATAGAATATATAAAAGGTTTATAATGTGTTATTGTTCTGGGGTAACATAGTTCCCAGGGGTTATTATTGTTCTGGGGTAACATAGTTCCCAGGGGTTATTGTTGTTCTGGGGTAACATAGTTCCCAGGGGTTATTATTATTCTGGGGTAACATAGTTCCCAGGGGTTATTATTGTTCTGGGGTAACATAGTTCCCAGGGGTATTTATTGTTCTGGGGTAACATAGTTCCCAGGGGTTATTATTATTCTGGGGTAACATAGTTCCCAGGGGTTATTATTGTTCTGGGGTAACATAGTTCCCAGGGGTTATTATTGTTCTGGGGTAACATAGTTCCCAGGGGTATTTATTGTTCTGGGGTAACATAGTTCCCAGAAAGTTATTGGAAATGTTCTGGGGTAACAAAGTTCCCAGCATGATTATATTGTTAATAAATGATTATTAAAATGATTCGTCAGTGTTTATTTAAATTAGTGAAACTCACCAACTATTCGTAGTTGACCCGTTTTCTTTACATGTTTTCTAGGTATGCCCAAGTTGGATTGACTGATGTTTGCTTAACTATCTGTGCTACCTGTTGGAAGCTTGCTGCTCTTTGTTTTGTAATGAATTTATTAATGTCTTATCGGTAAAATATGTGTGTAACACCTAGACAGTAATGAAACTCGCAACAATGTAATATATTATAAATTAATGTAGTGGTATTTTCTTTATAAGCAATGCTGTTGATATCAGATGTGTCTGTTGCATCCCGTGTACGTTTCCGCTGCGGTTACGGGGTGTTACAGAACTTGGTATCAGAGCCATTGGTTATAAAGAATTAGGATGTCTGAAAAAGATACCTAAAATATAACCAGTAGCTCAAGTATTATAGGATCTGAATATCAACTAATAATATATTGTGACGAGATCGGGATGAACTTGGATGGACAAGTGGGTTATTATGGTCCGGAACATAATAACAGACTTGTCTGCACGAGGAAATTCAGGGGAAGTCACGGGGGACTTAAATAGGTAAAATTGGCAACATATGTGTAAATATATGATAATATTATTATGTGGTAAAGTTGTATAAATAAGTATGTGTTAATTTAATTATGAATTACACTACGAAAAGGACTATATGTTTGTTAACTTGTGTGCAGGTATAATGGCAAGAACACCTAGTGTGTCGACGGAAGAGGACCCGGAAGAGGCTAGTTCCGGGGCCTCTGGAAGCCCAAGTGTAGCACCCAGCTCCGAGCCTTCGGAGGCTAGTCATAGTACTTCTAGACAGACCACCCCAGCTAGGAGTGCTAGTGTACCCTCCCCTGCTAGGGTTACCAGGTCTCCTACCCCGCCCGCACCACAGACTGCCCCGATTCCCCTCAGGCGCGGTCCTCGCCTCACGGCGCGGATCAGTGCCCCGTATGTTCCGCCCACTGCTACCCCACCCAGATCCACATACCACCAGGGCGAGTCTTCCCGCCCCCAACCCGAGCCTGCAACCCTACCTGTGTGGGGTCTGCCAAGGCAGGAGCGGGACTTGGCGGCGTGGCTACGTGTTCTCACCGAGCAGGTGAACGAGCACTCTGCCGCCCTGGTCGTGGGGGTACAGAGGCGGGCGTACCTCGGGGACAGCATACTGGACCACCAGTATGCTATCAACCAGTTAAAAAGGGAGTGCTCATACTCCCACTGGTTGATCGACCAGATGGAAACCCGATTGCGGGTTATGATGGCGGTGCTGGTGGTGCTGGTGGCGGTGATGGTGGGGTTGGTTTACCACCATGTGTAGACGTGTTGGGATGGTAGAATCTTGAACCGCTTTTTGATACTCCGTGTAAGTAGTTAGTGGTGATACTAACACGGAGTGAATCTTGTTTAGTTATAGTACAACCACTGGCCCATAGGGGGTCTCTTGTAGGGCATATCACTATAGATACTTTTGGGTATCATTCAAGCACTGACCCCTTTACGGGTTATGTCGAGATGATACCGATATAGGGCCCTTGTAATAAAATTAGTTATGTAATGTTGACTGAAAGTATGTAAGCTGATGTTTGTGTAATATGAATCAATGTTTACTAATGAATGAAATATGTATTGTGTTTTATGTTTTGAGATGGTATTGATTATATATATTTCTTTGATGATTGTGTAGAATGGCACCGAAACGATCAACGAAAATATCGGAAGTAGATGTGAGCCGTTTGATTGCTCAACAGTTGGAGGCGGCGATACCGGATATAGTATCGCGCATCGCCGCCAGTATTAATAACTCGACCAATCCAACCCCTCCGAGCAATCAAACGCCCATAAATAATGACGGGGAACAAAACGCTAATCCTCCAAGGAATGACAACACTATGCCGAGTACTGACGCACCGCCTACGGTGGTCGCTACCGACAGTAATGGCCCTATCCCTACTGTAGAGACCAACCGCACTGGACCATCCAGGGGTTGTTCAATCAAGGATTTTATGTTATGCAAGCCTTTAGAATTTAACGGGTCGGAAGGACCGAATGGGTTAGTGAAATGGTTAGAGAAAATAGAATCAGTGGTAAATATCAGCAACTGTCCCGAGGATTGTGTCGTTAAGTACGCCACCTGTACGTTCACAGACCATGCCTTGACATGGTGGAACACCATAGTACAGACTCGAGGTCAGGCGGCGACAAACCGCATGACCTGGGCAGAGCTTAAGGATCTTGTTTTGAAACATTTCTGCCCAAAGAATGAATTGCAGAAACTGGAACATGAGTTGTGGAACCTAGAGATGCATGGGGCGGACCACTTGGGATATACCAACCGGTTTAATGAACTGTCACGATTAGTGCCGTGGTTGGTCACCCCAGAGTCAAAAAGGGTGGAACGTTATATTTGGGGACTTACTCCAGTAGTGAGGAGCATAGTTAACGCGGGAGGGCACCAGACGTATGAGGGTGCAGTGACACAGGCTGGTATTGTCACATATGATTTCTTAAGGAGCGGATCGATAAAGGCGACGGGAGAGTCGGCTGGGGGAAAGCGAGGTACGTATGACAATAGGATCCGAGAGAAGCAGCAAAACAAACGAGCTAGGCCCGCTGCCCAGAGCTATGCCATGACTAGTTCGGGCGGAAGGCAAGAACCGCAGAGGGGAACGTTTCCTAAATGCGGGAAATGTGGTTACCACCATAGTGGTGTGTGCAAGGAGGTGGTGTGCCACCGGTGTGGCAGGGTTGGACACTACGCACCAAATTGTAAGACAAATCTGAACAACCTGAACCGTCAACCGCAACCTATTCGGGCGCAACCATTTAGAACTCAACCAGCCCGACAGCAGAACCCGCAAGGAAACCAGATGGTGACCACTAGCCGTGCTTGCTACGAATGCGGCAGCACGGATCACTTCAAAAGGAACTGCCCGAAACTGAATCAGGGAGGAAACGGGAGACAACTCGCGGGTCAGCCATCGGCGTCCAATCCGGCACGAGGCCGGGCATTTGTGATGGGAGCGAACGAGGCGCGCCAGGACCCCAGCGTAGTGACAGGTACCTTCCTCGTCTCTGATCATTACGCTTCTGTATTATTTGATACAGGCGCCGATAGAAGTTTTGTCTCCGTTAGGTTCCTTTCGATAGCAAACCTTCCTATTGGTGAAACCATAGAACCCTACACCGTAGAGGTCGCTAACGGTAAAACCATGATAGTTAATCGGATTGTTCGGAATTGCCCTTTTATTCTGAGCGAACAATCCTTCCTGATTGACTTGTTACCGGTAGAATTGGGTAGTTTTGACGTGATAGTGGGAATGGATTGGTTGGCTCGTAATAGGGTAGAAATAAACTGTGAAAAGAAAACCGTCAAGATCCGGGTGTCGGATGACGAGGAGGTATTAGTGCAGGGAGAAAAATCCGGCACCATGATACCATTTATATCCCACCTCAAGGTGTTGAAATATATACGTCAGGGATGTGTGGCGTATCTAGCGAGCCTGACGGCCGCTGATTCTGAGGAAAAACGGGTGGGCGATATTCCCGTGGTACGCGAATTTCCACAAGTTTTTCCAGAGGAACTTCCTGGATTACCGCCAACCCGACAAGTCGAATTCAGAATCGACTTATTACCTCAAGCTGGCCCTGTTGCTAAGGCCCCTTACAGACTTGCACCGTCCGAGATGCAAGAGCTATCCAACCAGTTGCAGGAATTGTTGGATAAGGGGTTTATACGTCCCAGTTATTCCCCGTGGGGTGCACCTGTACTATTTGTGAAAAAGAAGGACGGAAGCCTTCGAATGTGCATTGACTACAGGGAATTGAACAAATTAACCATCAAAAATAGATATCCTCTTCCCCGAATCGATGATTTGTTCGACCAACTGCAAGGTGCGAGCTATTTCTCAAAAATTGATCTTAGATCGGGATACCACCAAGTTAGAATTCAAGAGGAGGATGTCCCAAAAACCGCGTTTCGGACTCGCTACGGCCATTACGAATTTTTAGTTATGCCTTTTGGGCTAACAAATGCGCCGGCGGTATTCATGGATCTCATGAACCGAGTCTGTAAACCTTACCTCGACAAATTCGTCATTGTATTTATTGACGATATTTTGATATATTCAAAAAGTAAAGAAGAGCATGAGCGACATTTGAGGTTAATTTTGGAGCTTTTGGATCAGGAGAAGTTGTATGCAAAATTCTCCAAGTGTAACTTCTGGTTACAAGAGGTACAATTCCTCGGTCATGTTATAAACCACCAAGGAATACACGTTGATCCGAGTAAGGTTGAAGCTATTAAGAATTGGCAAGCGCCTAAATCTCCGAAAGAAATCCGCCAATTCTTAGGCTTAGCTGGATACTATCGTCGATTTATAGAGAACTTTTCCAGCATCGCCCAACCTTTAACCCTCCTGACTCAAAAGGATCGGAAATATGAATGGGGTGAAGAGCAGGAAACGGCGTTTCAAACGCTAAAACAAAGATTGTGCCAAGCGCCAATCTTAAGTCTCCCCGACGGAGACGATGGATTTGTTGTATATTGTGACGCATCCCGTAAAGGGTTAGGATGCGTGTTAATGCAAAATAAAAAGGTCATAGCCTATGCGTCTCGACAGTTAAAAGTTCATGAGAAAAACTACACTACTCATGACCTGGAACTGGGAGCAGTCATCTTTGCACTTAAAATCTGGAGACACTATCTCTACGGTACAAAGTGCACCATATTCACTGATCATAAAAGTTTGCAACACATATTCGATCAGAAAGAACTGAATATGAGGCAACGAAGATGGGTCGAGTTGCTGAGTGACTATGACTGTGACATACGATATCACCCCGGCAAGGCTAACGTTGTAGCCGATGCCTTGAGTAGAAAGGATCGAGTCAAGCCACTACGTGTGCGAGCGTTGGGGATGATAGTCCAGTCGAACCTTTCAGATTTGATTCGAGTCGCTCAACGCGAGGCGTTGAAAGAGGGCCAATTGGATAAAGAAGGACTTTACGGGAATGAGAAGAATTTTGAACAGCGTGTGGACGAAATTCTTTATTTCAAAAATCGGATTTGGATCCCGACCCTCCATGACCTTCGTGATTTAATCATGGATGAAGCACATAAATCGAAATATTCCATACATCCGGGATCAGATAAAATGCACAAGGATGTGAAAGAATTTTACTGGTGGCCAGGTATGAAAAAGGATATAGCCACATACGTCGGCAAGTGTACGACGTGTGCGAGAGTTAAGGCGGAACACCAGAAACCCTCGGGAATGCTACATCAGCCGGAAATTCCCGAATGGAAGTGGGAGCAGATCACAATGGATTTTGTGACACACCTCCCCAAGACACCCCGAGGTCATGATGCAATTTGGGTAATCGTGGATCGATTAACCAAATCGGCACATTTTATTCCAATTAGGAATACTTTTAACACTGAGAGACTTGCGCAAATTTATATAAATGAAATAGTGTCTCGTCATGGCATCCCCATCTCGATCATCTCCGATAGGGATAGCCATTTCACCTCCAAACTTTGGCAAGCTGTCCAAGAAGCATTGGGAACACGTATTGACCTAAGCACAGCTTACCACCCTCAGACCGATGGTCAGTCTGAGAGGACTATTCAAACTTTGGAGGATTTGCTTCGTGCCTGCGTACTGGACTTTAAGGGAAATTGGGATCAACATCTCCCACTCGTTGAATTTTCCTATAATAACAGTTACCATAGCAGTATAAAGGCAGCACCTTATGAAGCATTGTATGGGCGAAAGTGCCGATCACCACTTTGCTGGTCTGAAGTGGGAGACCCGCAGATCATTAGATCGGATCTGGTCCAGGAGACGACCAGCAAGATTCTTGAGATTAAGAACAACCTGAAAGCCGCGCGGGATCGGCAGAAGAGTTATGCTGATACCCGTCGAAAACCGTTGTCATTTGAGAAGGGTGAAAAAGTATATTTGAAAGTATCACCCTGGAAAGGAGTGGTCAGGTTTGGAAAGGCGGGGAAGTTGGCCCCTAGATATATTGGACCATTCATCATTACTGCAAAGATCGGTCCGGTAGCTTACCGACTAGAACTGCCTGAGGAACTAAGTGCAGTTCATAACGTGTTTCATGTATCAAATTTGAAAAGATGTCTGGCGGATGAGACATCGGTGTTACCCTTAGAGGGTGTTCAAATAAGTGATAGGCTCAACTTTGTAGAGGAGCCTATAGAAATAGTAGACGGGAAAATCAAGCAACTTAGACACAATAAGATCTCGTTGGTCAAAGTTAGATGGAATTCGCAACGAGGCCCAGAATTTACTTGGGAACGAAAGGACGAATTTCGGAAGAAATACCCCCACCTGTTTCCTCAAAAGGAAGTAGTTGTCGCGTAAAATTTCGAGGACGAAATTTTTATAACGGGGGGAGAATGTAACGATTCCGGCAACTTCAGGTATACCCTAGCCGGAATATACTATTTACGTGTCGTTTAATATTGATTATATGAGTTATAGTACGTTTATACGAGTATATATGATTCACAGTATGAATCATACTCAATTATATAGTGAATCATATTGGAATTTCGATCAACCAATGATCGGTTATTGAAACCCGAACGAATCGGGAATTACATTATAGACGAAGTATATAATGTTTAGTGATGTTTACGAAGTATTAATGCTTCGGGATAGGTGAATTATAGCACAGAAAAAGGATTTCGATTTAATGGTACGTCGGTACGCTAAACGAAACCTTTAACACCAAACCAAGCAAGAGACGATCAATCAAGCCGAAAAAGATGCGTAATTATTAATAATATGATGTTTTAATGTCATGGGTTAAGTTTTTAAAGTTTTTAAATCAGTTTTATATAAATTTTGTGTTAACCCGAAAAACAACCATTTTAAGCTCGTTTTAAGCCGAATTACGAGTTTAAACGAGAAACGAACTGAACCAGATTATCCACAACATTATCCAGATTGCGTAATCTAGATATGTGGACAATATTGGAGATGTGGGGCCCCCACACACACCCACAAAGGGCCGGCCACCCCCCATGGGTTAACATTATCTTTCATTTTCTTTTTTTTACACAAAAACTCACAAGAACTCTCTCAAATCTTCAAGAATTATTCCAAATCATCAAGTTCTACCAAAGATTTGAAGGTATAAAACATGTTTTAAGGCTTAAATCTTGTTCTTAATTTCATAATTTTTGAGAAAAGGAGGTTTTCATGTAAGAAATGGGTGAAAACCCGAGATGAAACCGATTCTCGTGTGATCAAAGGATGTATACAAGTTATACAAAGGATCTTGATCCAAGTAATTAGTTAAAAGTGTTTAGAATGAATTTTTACGGTTGAAATCTTGTCAAATGAGTTTTCCATGTGAAGGATGGGTGAAAACCCGAGATGAAACCGACTCTTGCATGATCAAGAGATGTATACATGTTATACAAGGGATCTTGGCCCAAGAAATGAGTAAAAAGAGTCGAGAACGGATTCTTACGGTTAAAATCTTTATTTTTACTTAAAAACCGACATTTTGAAAGAGATGGCTTGATTGTTGGTATGGTTTGCTTGGTGTGGTGTTGTTGTGCTTGTAAGTGTTGTATCTAGCGGCTAGCAAAGGCTAGAAACCGAGATCCTTGTGATCTAAAGCTAGAAAACACAAGATAGTTCGGTTTTCGTGTGTATGAGAAAGTTGGACAGATTTTCGTGTGCTTAGAGTCGGGTCACGAAATTTCACAGAGATGATCTACACATGAAAATATGAGATCTGTGAATTTTTGGTAATTTTTGGATAAAAGATGAATATTTGGTGAATTTAATGCTCGGTTTTGGCCAAAAATAGTGAAAAATAGCAAAACATGATGAAAAATTCTGGACAATTTAAGATAAGCTTTTTATCACATATAAAAGTCACCCACAAAATTTGAGCTCTGTTGGAAAAGTCTAAGTAGGCTTTTCGGTGAAACGAGTTCTAGGGCTTTTAGCTCGGTTTTGGGTAAAAAGGGCTTGAAATATGAGTTTTAAAATCTGGAAAAACTCCAGAAAGTTATGAGGATGACAAGGATCATCCCAGAAAAATTTGGTATTTTTCTAAAGTGTTTTGGCATTTTTGATATATTTAGTATTTTAATAAGATTTGAAAATAGATAAATATATGTAAATTTACGAAAATAAATCTGGAAAAATTCCAGAGAGTTATGAGAATGACAAGGAACATTCCAGAAAAATTTGGGATTTTTCTGAAGTGTTTTGGTATTTTTGATATTTTTAGTGTTTTAATGAGATTTAAAAATAAGTAAATAAATGCAAATATAGGAAAATAAATCTGGAAAATTTTATAAAATGTTCTTTCTGTCAAAATAAGTTTTGAGCAAAATTTCAAGACCCGAGACTAAACGGGTAATTATTTGTGCTAAAATGAACATAAAAACAATTAGTTAAAGCTTAAAACGTGTAAACCGGCAAAGTTCGCATAAGCGAGCTGACTGGTACACGAAAAAAACTATAAAATAGACCATTTTCATAAATCTAAGTAAATTAAGTAAAAATAAATCATCCGAAAATAATTCGGATGATTTGGGTAATTGTACCCGATGTTACCGTTTCCGACACCGAAATACCGGAAACGGGCCCCGCGGCCAAACGGGGTGTCAAACCGAGCTATAATTTCATCACCTTAACTAAATTGACTGTCAAACTCTAAGCAATCTCAATCTGAGTCCTTAGAAGTGTCATGGGGTTAACATTGTCCCCGAATCGAGTACAGTACTGGGTTAACGATGCTCCCAGATGTACCGATTGAAATGTATTTAAGTTATGGGAATTATAGTAACGACTAGATATTATATTACAGATCCAGGCACGTAGCTGATCCTTATATTATTCACCAACTCACAACAAGGTGAGTTTTCACGAGCCCCTTTTAATGAATTGTTTTAATTATATTTTCCCGGGGCGGAAAACATGTCTTATTTAAAGTATTTAAGTACATACCGATCGTATGGAAATACTTGTACATTTATATATATATGGGCTGATGCATAGAATATATAAAAGGTTTATAATGTGTTATTGTTCTGGGGTAACATAGTTCCCAGGGGTTATTATTGTTCTGGGGTAACATAGTTCCCAGGGGTTATTGTTGTTCTGGGGTAACATAGTTCCCAGGGGTTATTATTATTCTGGGGTAACATAGTTCCCAGGGGTTATTATTGTTCTGGGGTAACATAGTTCCCAGGGGTATTTATTGTTCTGGGGTAACATAGTTCCCAGGGGTTATTATTATTCTGGGGTAACATAGTTCCCAGGGGTTATTATTGTTCTGGGGTAACATAGTTCCCAGGGGTTATTATTGTTCTGGGGTAACATAGTTCCCAGGGGTATTTATTGTTCTGGGGTAACATAGTTCCCAGAAAGTTATTGGAAATGTTCTGGGGTAACAAAGTTCCCAGCATGATTATATTGTTAATAAATGATTATTAAAATGATTCGTCAGTGTTTATTTAAATTAGTGAAACTCACCAACTATTCGTAGTTGACCCGTTTTCTTTACATGTTTTCTAGGTATGCCCAAGTTGGATTGACTGATGTTTGCTTAACTATCTGTGCTACCTGTTGGAAGCTTGCTGCTCTTTGTTTTGTAATGAATTTATTAATGTCTTATCGGTAAAATATGTGTGTAACACCTAGACAGTAATGAAACTCGCAACAATGTAATATATTATAAATTAATGTAGTGGTATTTTCTTTATAAGCAATGCTGTTGATATCAGATGTGTCTGTTGCATCCCGTGTACGTTTCCGCTGCGGTTACGGGGTGTTACAAAAACTTAGTATGGTTTTCATTGCTTTTGTGATACGAATTAGGTTCAATTAAGCTCCAAATTTAGATGGACATCACATGAGAGATTGTGATGCCTCCTATCTATTCTCAAGGCGTATTTGGCTTTCCCCAGGTCACCCCGAGTTGACTTTGACCCGTAGTGTCTGTTTAATCTATATTCACATGTTGACCTTCCGATTCGTCTTCCCGATCTTTCTTATACTTTGAAATATTCTTTGTTGCCTCTTTCTTGATATTTGTAACCAGATAATCTTCATAAGGCTTAAGGATAATAACGAAGGGTTTTTTTTTTACAATAATACAATTGCCAGTCTAATACCACTGCAAGTCCCGAATCTGGATCACTACAGATACATAACACTATCTTCGCAGGAATCAGAACACTTACGGGCTCGTGTATAACTGGGTAATCACTTTTCTGCCTATAATTAGGAGACATGTATGTGGAGACATGCACAGCTCAAAATGACTCTCCACAGTAAATCGAGAAGATTTGTTTTGTATCACTTCTACTTTTACGCACCATAGAAAGCTACCATAACATACAATGACTGTTCTAGAGTCTTTTAAGCCTAATAACTTCACCGGTTAAGCACACAAAATCAGTTTATCTATCACTTTCCAAGGTTGGATCAATTTTCATTTTTAACACCAATAAAGAAACTTCTTGCGAAGTTATAGACTGAAAAATTATATCATGTCCCTAAAAAAATTTTAGATTCAAACGCTCGATCAAGTCAAAGTCTTTAGGTAAACGTCTATCCTGAAGATCCAGTGGATCAGCCGGACCGACCACATACGAGTATGTGTCACTCTGACTAAGTATGAACAAAAAATTTTAAGCGAAAGAAAAAAAACCCATCATAAACCGCCCCGGTCGCTTTCAGTCATCTGGCTAATGGCTATCCTTATAATCTACAAGTAGATGAAAGGACCAAACATATTCGTGGAATATGTCCTTCAGACTTGAGCAACTGACATAATTTTAAGCGATAGTGTTGTTTTTTTTAGGAAAAGAAGAAAAACAAGGTTACTCGGGATTGATCATCCCATTTAGCTCAACAAGGTTTCAAAAACGGGATTGGTCAAACGCTTTTGTAAAAAGATCAGCAAAATTATCCAGTGAATCAACCTTTTCAAGCATAATTAATTTCTTCTCAGCACAATCCCGTATAAAATGATGACGAATGTCAATATGTTTAGTTTTACTGTGTTTAACGGGATTGTTAGTTACTGAGATAGCAACAGTGCTATCAATGCAAATAGGAGTTTGAGTGAAATTCAGACCATAATCGCGCATTTGCTGTTGTATCCATAAAACCTGGGAGCAGCAATTGGATGCTGCCATGTATTCTGCTTCGCAGGTGGAAATGGCTACAGAGGTCTGTTTCTTGCAGTGCCACGACACCAATCTTCCCCCGAGAAACTGACATCCACCGGTTGTTGACTTTCTATTTTGATTGCAACCTCCATAGTCAGAATCGGTGTATGCTATCAAATCCAGTTCTCCCACTTTCGAGTACCAAAGTCCCAACTTAGGCTTTCCTTTAAGATACCGCAAGATTCTTTTCACTCCCTTCATGTGTGATTCCTTCGGGTTTGCCTGAAAACGAGCACAAAGACAAAATGCAAACATTATGTCAGGTCTAGATGCAGTTAGATACATTAAAGAACCTATGATTGCCCGATATTGAGTGGGATCCACATCTTCATCACTGTCGAAATCAGCACCCAGTTTGTGGTTGACGCAGATTGGAGTGTCAAATGGGGTACTATCATCCATTTTAAAGCGTTTAAGCACATCATGGACATACTTCTTTTGATGAATAAACATGCCATCTTTCTTCTGATCTACCTGCAATCCCAAAAAGAAAGTTAATTCTCCCATGGCGCTCATCTCAAACCTTTTCTTCATGACTGCTTCAAACTCCTGACACATAGTAACTCTTGAGGCGGCAAAAATGATATCATCCACATAAACCTGAACGAGTAGAAAATCACCTCCTTCCCGTTTGACAAACAAGGTGCTGTCGATCTTCCCTCTCTCAAACCCATTCTCTAGAAAGTAATCTGACAAAGTTGCATACCAGGCCCGAGGTGCCTGATGTAGCCCATATAATGCTTTGCTCAATTTGTATACGTGATCAGGAAAATCTGGGTCAGGAAAACCCGGAAGTTGTTCCACATATACTACTTCGTCGACTTTTCCGTTAAGAAACGCACTCTTCACATCCAACTGGAACACTTTCATCTCTTTGTGTGCAACAAATGCCAAAAACAGTCGAATTGCCTCCAATCTTGCTACATGAGCAAACACTTCATTGTAATCAATTCCTTCCTGTTGATTAAACCCTTTGACTACCAATCTTGCCTTGTTGCGAATGATTACCCCCTTCTCATCTCTCTTACACTTGAATACCCACTTTGTACCGATAGCGTTCACATCTTGTGGTTTTTCAACTAACTGCCATACTTCCATCTTTTCAAACTGTGCCAGTTCTTCCTGCATGGCTTCAACCCACGAGCTATCCTTCTGAGCCATTTAATAATTCTTTGGTTCTATCTGGCTGATGAAGCAGGCGTACAAGCATTCATTTATAATACCAGTGTCCTTAATGCTTGCATGCACACATGTGTTTTCATCCAAACTTCTTCTAGTACGTACACCATCAAAAGGATTACCGATCATATTTTCTAAGGGATGATTCTTGTGAGTTTTGGTGGTTTGAACCGGACCAACTTCAAGATCATTTTCTAGATTTGGAGAGAGTTCATCAGAGTGATGTTGAGTGTGAAATGGATTGTAGAACTCATTTTCATTCGAGACAGCCGGAGTTTCAACCGCACTTGATGAGATTGGTTGATTTTCATTATATTGCGGGCGTTGTACAATGGTTTCCTCTTCGTCAAATAGCATCTGTGTGGCCATTTTCTCATCTATGTCTGCAAAATCCAAGTAAGGCAGATTAAAAGATTTGAATACCTTATCTGTAGGTTCCTGGACGGATCGTACACGGGATGTCGCTATCTGCGCAGGTGCGGAATCCCTGCGTAGGTAGATACGAGCGTAGAATACGTATAAAACAAACACACGAGCAATAACCGAAACACGTTATATTGATAACCCGAACACGTGACACGAGGTCACTATTACAGACTCTGACTTGTAAACACGTAACTACTAATCAACTGAAACGAAACCTAACCAACCTCACGAACTCTTCTCAACTGTTACGGTGAACAGTATATATAAACACGACAACTTCGCCTCAGGCGAAGTTGTCCATAACTTCGCTTGTTCAACAAGTTCGCCGGAGCGAACTTGTTAACAACTTCGCTTGTTCAACAAGTTCGCCTAAGCGAACTTGTTGACAACTTCGCTCGTTACATAAACATAAACATAATCAAAAACATAATTACATTACAGACTCGATTACAAACGTTAGACTATGAACTACTGACATACATGTACCAACAGACTCCCCCTTGGCAGTAGCTTCATATCTTGATCTTCAAAGCTTGAGTCTTGTAATCTTGTATCTTTACGCGTGCGCTCCTTCTCTAACACATACCGACACCACCCTTTGATATTTCCTTGCTTGATCCTTCCAAGCAGGAATGTAGAAGATCTTCTTTTCGTTGAGCATCTTCAGATCAGCATGCGATAGATTAACAAGATGCATCGGGTCGTAAACCCTAAGCACTTCTTGTTCATCCTCATCTTCCATTACCGCCTCCGCTGTTTCACAATCCACGAACCACCATTTTAGGTCTTTGAGCACGTCCTTGGGCATAAGCTTCATCGGTACTTCTTTAAGGCACCGGATCGGTTTATACTTCATAACCATCCAAGGCTTTCCATCAGCTCTCAAACCTCTATCCTTGTCTTCGACAAGTTTCCCCTTTTGTGGTTTCAGCAGCTCAAACTTCTTCTCCTTAATGCTCTCTTTCCATACGATCTTTCCGATGACTCTAGCCATGTTATTGTCACTTCGATTTATCAACCCCAATCTGGCTAAGTCTTTAACCTCACATTCAGGCAGTGTGTTTAATGATCTCAAAGTTCTCCTGAAGTACTGAATCCCGTCATATCTTTTGATCACGAAGAGCCGCAGCTGCTCATCATATATCCAACAGATAATACCTTTCTTTGCTTCAGCGTATCCCTTAATATTGTAACTCTTTTTGAACATTTTAGGGACCGCCGGTTTCTTCGTCTTTACGAACCATTGAGCACAACCTTCCTTCCAATTCGGCTGCTCTTCCCATTCAGTATCTTCCACAACTGTCTCATCACCCATATCGGGCATCTCAACCTCTGGAATCTCGTGTTCAATATCTTCATCTACTATCTCCCCTTCTTCTATCACATTTTCAACAATAATTTGCTCACCGATCTTCTCAATCTCATCACTCGGCAGCACATCTTCTTCAAGCATAAAATCATCATCATCATCTAGCTCTTTCAACGCGTCGATTACATCATCAACATCATCAATATCTACCACATCATCACCAGCTGCGCTTGTAGACTCCCCCTCATCTGTGGAAGTACCAAGAGCTATAGAAGTTCTTGGCAGCTCACCACCTGCACCTTCCGGTGCATTGGGATCATCGTCATGATCTTCTCTCCGTTTTGTCCTCAACTCATCTCCCCTACAGCTCATCTCCCCCTGAGATGCCAAGAACGCTTTCATAGCGTCTATGATCTTCCCATGCTCGACCAGGAGGGAGGCCTGTAGTTGGTTTGCTTCCACTAGGCTTTGAATAGTCTTGGACTTCTCAGCTACGATCCGCTCTGGTGAAGCTATCCTTTCGGAGTCTGAAGTAGGCGTTGGAGTTGGCGGGACATCAGCAGCAGAAGTGACCGCAGGTGGTACACTTGGTAACCCTGCAGTAGTAGTGACTGTAGACTCAACAAATCGTGCTACTACCACCGATTGAGTAAGCGATTGAGGTGGTAGAGACACAATTGTTGGAGTCGACGTCTGGACGGCAGTAACCTGTGCTGTAGAAGGAATAAGAGACATACCAGACAAGGCAGGTGGAGCAAAACGTACCAGCCTTGAAGTTTCTCCAGCTCCCGAACCCATACCTGTCCGTTCTCTTCTTGAACGTCTGAGCACTAGTTGAACTGCTTCTTCTTCATCATCTTCCTCGTCATCATCGTCAACCGTTCTCATCCTCTTCCCAATCGTTCTCTCCCTAGACACCATCAATTGTCTAGCTTCAGCAAATGTCTCATCAAGATCGGAGTCAGCTACCGAAGTAACTGCTCTAGTAACATCCATTGCCTGAGAACCCCGAGACATCCATATCAAACAATCCTTGGCCGCTAAAAGCAGCATCAAGGTCGACGTCTTCAGCAGTAGGCACAGCAGGCGCAGCTGATACAGCATGAGGTGCTGCAGCCTATTGTGGTCTTGGGTCTCTGAACTCGTCCCCACCAGCAGGAACATACTCCGGGTTGACAAGATACCCGAACAGTGGAGTATGCCTGGGACGTAGCTCTGGCTTGCTTCGTGCGCTAGAAGTGCGACACTGAGCAAAGATACGCTTCGTCACACATTCAACGTATCTAATAGGGCGTCTCTGAGGTAGCAACGGAGCCACATGATTGAGAATCATTTGTAAGAATCGAGGATACATAATAAATCGCTCACGCGCCACAGCCCTCCTCTGACGATCAATCTCGTAAAATATCAGCTGACTAAATGAATATCTTCTGTTGTAAGTCAGGGCAGTCATGGCAGACTGCATCGTCGCACCCATTCCATCAGTTCCTGCCTTCCTCCCAGACATGCACACGATCAAGATGTGCATTAGGAAGCGCCACTGATCTAACAAAAATCCTTTTCTCCTCTACGTGTCCCCCAACGGACCTGAATAACCCATCCTGAGATATGCCCCATCACGAAAAGGAGCGACGAACTCCGTTGGATCATCCCTCGTTTCTTCTCCAAACTGCAAAGCCAACCGTATATCTTCTGAAGAGAACTGCACAACATGACCATTTACGGTTGCTCGCATCACCGGGGGCTCAACCCGGCAATCATACTCTACCGACTGCCAAAAGTCTTCAATGTTAGGTAGTGAAATAGGCAGGGTATTCGTGATCGCATGGAAGATCCTTGAGCGCAGGAGAAATGTGATTATTTCCCTGTAGTCCTCCACGCCACTTGCGTCTGGGTCTAACATGATGTACTGGTTATGCACTGGAAAGAACTGTCTTTGATCATTACCGTCATCACCACCAGCACCGCCAACAGCAGCCATATCTGCACTAAACGAACCAAGTTAGATAACTGTTAAGCAACTCACAAGTTCGCGTTATACCATGAGCGAAGTTGTGATTAAAACTGTATAGGCGAACTTAAAGGTGAGGCGAAGTTGGGAACAACTTCGCTTCATCTGTAAGTTCGTTTAAATAACTGTTAAGCAAATTGGTTTAGGCGAAGTTGAAGATAACTTCGCCTTATCACAACATCGCCTCAGGCGAAGATAAGTGTTAGGCGAAATTAAGCCCCAGGCGAAGTTGTGGATAACTTCGCCTAAACCCTAACTTCGCCTGAACTTAATCGGCGACTGTTAGGATTCCAACACCGGAAATCCGGTGTTTTCGGCTAAGTTCGACGATCAAGGACATCAATACACATGATATTAAGGATGTGAAGTTGAAAAGGATGTCCATGCACACGTTAACACAAGTTTTTAAGATTTCGGTTTTGAAGGTCCGACGTCCCGAGGTCTCGAACCGGGTAAAAACGATCAAGAACGAACAAGTTTGTGAGAGATATCGACAACACATACCCTCAATGATAATAGAAACTAGAAGCAAAGATCGAAAACGGAGATAAACACTTGTTCGCCGGAAATCTCTTAAGTTCGCCGGAAAATCGGAGCTCAAGTTCGCTGAGAATTTTGAAAATAATGATATTTACTGTTTGAAAAGCCTTATATAGGGTCAGAGTAGTTCAGGCGAAGTTACGAATAACTTCGCCTAGGCGAAGTTATGCACAAGTTCGCCTGATTCAACTACTTCGCCTATAATTTCAAAATCAAACCCTTTAAGTTTGAACATTTTGCAATAAACATTTTAAACTTCCAAAAAGAGTTAAACAAAAATGATCATGTCTAAGTAACCAGTTATAAAATAATACTACTACAAAAATAGGAAAAACTTATAAAAATTTAACGAATAAGGGATCAAATTTCAGTCTTGGTAGGGACAGCTATGTTTTAGAAAAGATCCTAACAGGAATCATACTAAACTACGTGACTGTCACATAGATCCGTGTTTAGCTGTATTATGACATATAGAGACAGGTTGTAAGCAGGTAATATACTTAAGATGGTTTTCATCGTTTCTGTGATACGAGTTAGGTTCAATTAATCCTTAAAATTTAAGTGGGCAACAACTCAGAAATATTGATGCCTCCTATCTATCCTCAAAGCGTATTTGGCTTTCCCCTAGTCACCCCGAGTTGACTTCGACCCATAGTGTCTGATTAATTTGTATGTATTCTCCTTCTGTTTCCCGTTCTTCTTCTTGCTCTAAGATATAGAAGTCTTGAATTTATGATCACTAATATGTTACAATAACTCAAACTTTTTTTTTTTTTTTAACAACATAGACTTCAAAGTAGAAATTAACTGCAAGTCCCGAATCTGGATCACTGCAGTATCTTGAAACGCTTTCTTCACGGGAATCAGAACACACATGGGCTCGTGTATGACTGGGTAATCGCTTTTCTGCCTATCATTCGAAAAGATATATATGAAGACACGCAAAACTCTTAAGGAGTTTCCACGTAAAATCAAGTAAAATTAGTTTGTATCACATCTACTTTTACGCACCATAAAAAGTTACCATGACATACAATGATTGTCCTAAAGCCTTTTAAGCCTAATAACTTCACTAGTTAAGCACACACAATCAGTATATATATCATTTTCCAAGGTTAGATCAATTTTCGGTTTAACATAGCTAACGAACTTCTTACGAAGTAACAGACTTGAAAAGTAATTTCATTTCCAAAAAAAATTTTTGACTTCAATCGCCCCGTTCACGTCAAAGTTTTCAGGTAAACGGCAATCCTGAAGATCCAATGGATCAACTGGACCGACCACATACAGGTATGTGTTCTTCTAACTAAGTATGAACGACTAATTTTCAGCGATAGAAAGAAAACACATCATAAATCGCCCCGGTCACTTTCAGTCATCTGGTTAATGGCTATCCTCAAAATCTACAAGTAGAAGTTGAGGACCAAAACATATCCTAAGACATGTCCTTCCAACTGAGATAACCGACATAATTTTAAGCGATTAGTGACGTTTTTTTTTTTTAACCGAAAGAAAAGCATGGTTACTCGGGATTGATCATCCCGTTTAGCTCAATTAGGTTTTGAAATCTGGATTTATCAAACGCTTTTGTAAATAAATCAGCGAAATTCTCGAGCGTATCGACTTTTTCGATCTTAATCAGTTTCTTCTCAGCACAATCCCGTATGAAATGATGACGAATGTCAATATGTTTGGTTTTACTATGTTTCACGGGATTGTTAATTACTGAGATGGCTGCAGTGTTATCAATTAAAATAGGAGTGAGTAAGAAATTCAGACCATAGTCGCGCAATTGTTGCTGAATCCACAAAACCTGTGAACAGCAGTTGGATGCTGCCATATATTCAGCTTCACATGTTGAGATTGCAACTGACGTCTGTTTCTTGCACTGCCAGGAAACTAATCTTCCACCGAGAAACTGACATCCTCCTGTTGTCGACTTCCGACTCTGATTGCACCCTCCATAATCAGAATCAGTATAAGCAACCAGTTCCACGTCTCCTCCCTTCGGGTACCACAACCCTAGCTTCGGCTTGCCCTTGAGATACCGTAGTATCCTCTTTGCACCTTTCAAATGAGATTCTTTCGGATTTGCCTGAAAACGTGCACAAAGACAAACAGCAAACATTATATCAGGCCTAGAAGCAGTTAAATACATTAATGAACCTATTATCGCCCGATACAGAGTTGGGTCCACATCTGCGTCACCATCTGATTCAGCGCCCAATTTGTGATTGACGCAGATTGGAGTGTCATATGGAGAACTGTCCTCCATTTTGAATCGCTTGAGCACATCATGAACGTACTTCGTCTGATGAATGAACATCCCGTCCTTCTTCTGATCAACCTGCAATCCTAGAAAGAAAGTTAGTTCACCCATAGCACTCATTTCGAACCTTTTCTTCATGACATCCTCAAAATCTTGACACATGGAGACTCTTGATGCAGCAAATATGATGTCATCCACGTAGACTTGAACTAGTAGGAAGTCGCTTCCTTCTCTCTTCACGAACAGTGTGCTGTCAATTAAACCCCTTTCAAAACCATTCTCGAGCAAGTAGTCCGATAACGTTGAATACCAGGCACGAGGTGCCTGATGTAATCCATACAGCGCCTTGCTCAACTTGTATACGTGATCTGGGAAGTCTGGGTCAGGAAAACCCGGAGGTTGCTCAACATACACAACCTCATCAACTTTCCCATTTAAAAACGCACTCTTCACATCTAGCTGAAACACCTTCATTCTCTTACATGCAGCAAACGCCAAAAACAATCTTATCGCTTCCAACCGGGCGACAGGAGCGAACACCTCATTGTAATCAATACCCTCTTGCTGATTAAAACCTTTAACAACCAGCCTTGCCTTGTTTCTAATGATAATCCCCTTTTCATCCCTCTTGCACTTAAACACCCATTTTGTGCCTATAGCATGCACATTCCTTGGTTTTTCAACCAAAGTCCAGACTTCCATCTTTTCGAATTGAGCCAACTCTTCTTGCATGGCCTCGACCCACGAGCTGTCCTTAAGAGCCATTTGATAATTTTTCGGTTCAATCTGGCTAATAAAGCAGGAGTACAAACATTCGTTCATTATACCCGTTTCTTTAATGCTTGTATAAACACAGGTGTGCTGATTCAAGCTACTTCTGGTTTGTACACTGGAGGACACATCACCTATAATATTCTCCAATGGGTGATCTTTGTGAATTCTCGTGGTCGGAACAGCACCGACATGCAAATTATCTTCCAAATTTGAAGAGATCTCATCAATGGTTGTTTCTGGCTGAGAGTGAAATGGATTGATAAACTCATCTTCAGGTAAGGCAGCAGGGGTATCAATAGTGTTTGATGTAGAAGGTTGACTTTTCTCAATAAGCTGTCGTTGCAATAGATTCTCTTCCTCATCAAGTATCATCTTCGACGCAATTCTTTCTTCTTCTTCAGAAATTTCCAAATTAGGGATGTTAAATGACTTAAACAGCTTAACATAGTCGAAAAGCTCAGCAGGTCCATTGCTTGGTTTTGGCGATTGGTAACTAGTAATGTCGGTGTTACACACCACCTCCACCTTGCAAGTCGACGTATTGAAGACCCGTCTGTTGGGAGTCCCAACAACATAACCGACTAAGATTCCTTCATCGGCTACTTCACCAAATTTCGAATTAGTCTTCAAAATCGAACAAGGAGACCCGAATGGTTCAAGACCGCTCAAGTTGGGCTTCCTTCCATGCATAAGCTCGTAACATGTTTTTCCAAGTCTCTTAACGGTTAACACCCTATTCAGAACATAGCAGGCTGTAGCAACTGCTTCAGCCCAGAATATCACAGGAAGTTTTGAATCTGCCAACATAGTTCTGGCTCCTTCAATTAAAGTTCGGTTCTTCCTTTCAGCCACTCCATTCTGTTGCGGAGTATACGGAGCGCTGTATTGATGTTCAATTCCTTTCTGAAGACAGAAGATTTCCATTTCAAAGTTCTTGAACTCTGTTCCATTGTCACTTCTGATGTATTTAACTGATTTACTCATGACGTTCTCAACTTTTGTAATTAGATTCTTCACCATTTGAGCCGTCTCATCTTTCGATTTCAGAAAATATACCCATGAATATCGCGAGTAGTCATCAGTGATCACCAAGCAGTAAGAAGTACCTCCTAGACTTTTTACATTCACGGGACAGAAGAGATCCATGTGAAGTAGTTCTAGAGTACCGGCAATAGAGTTGACCTTCTTGGTGAGATGGGATTTCTTGTGTTGCTTTCCCTTCTTGCATGCTATACATTTGTCTTCAAAGTTAAAACTTTTTAAGGGAACGCCCATCACAAGCCCATTCTTGACAATGAAGTTCATCTTCCGAAGATGAATGTGCCCCATTCTCCTGTGCCACAATTCAGATTCTGATTCGCTTGCTTTCGTCATTAAACAAGATTCTCCCGTGGCCATTTCAGTAGACCTCATATCCATCACATATGTATTTGTTTCACGTGGAGCTTTCATTACTATCCACTCGTCTGGTATCTGGAAACCAGGCTTCAACACGATCGCTTCATTCTTCGTGAAATGGACAGTGTAATCTTTATCACAAATCTGCGACACACTCAGCAGATTGTGCTTCAATTCCTCCACAAAATTCACATTCTCAAGTGTCATCCTTCCATTTGACACTGTACCTCTACCAGTAATTCTTCCTCCGCTTTCACCAGCAAAACTAACTCTCGCTCCCTGAACAGGTTTTAAGTCTTGCAACAAGTGTTTGTTGCCCGTCATGTGCCGGGAACAGCCGCTATCTACAATCCAAAGACTGTGGGCAGCCCTGTTCAACTGTTCCTGCACAATAAAACAGAGAATTAGAATCTTGGGACCCAAGACCAATTGGTCTTGGATCGATACGTCCCGTACCCTGGCTTTCCAAAGTTAGCATCAGGATAATTCCTGTAAGTCCTGTTAGGAAATCTCCTTGAAGATTGAGTGTGATGCCTTCCAAACCTATGTGAATTGAAAGTGTTATATCTTGTGGTTTGGTTGAAAAACTGAGGTTTGTTTTTATGAAAACTTGAATTAGTTACATTTTGGCATTTTGAAAAGTTTTCATTTTTAGCAGTATCAAACTGATGCTTATTCTCAGTTTTATTTGGCCTCACACCTCTGTATCTCGGCGTCAGAGGGCAATCTGCAACAAGATGTCCTAATTTATTACATCTAAAGCAACACCTACTCTCCATTTTCTTTTCAAATGTTGGTTTGGATGTAGAGGCAGTGTTACCAGCCGTTCATCTCACATAAGGTGGGACATACGGGTTGAGTGGAGTACTCTTTTTAGAAGATTTATTTTTATCTCCACCAGTGGGTAACACTACCTTCTCTTTCGTCTTACCTGATTCGGACAACTTATTCGAATCCGATGAGACTGGACTCGTAACAGAAATATTTACACTAGAAACAGGCGAACTCGTTTCGCCATTACTAACAGTTGGTTCTTTACATGTAACCTTGATTGGAACTGTCTGAGGAACTTCAAAATCCACAGATTTCTGAATACTAGGGTTGAAAGTGTAGTTGTGGTTATAAGGTGGTGGCACCTTGTGATAACCAATTCCTCCCCTCTTTGCAGAGGTACCTTGATCACTAACGAGGTGATCTAGAATAGCTGAGGAATTTCGGAACTGCTCGAGTTTTCGGTTCAGTTCCACCACTTTCACCTGGTGGTCAGCAATCTGCTTTTCTCGTTCAGCAATAAGTTTAGTCTTTTCTTCTAAAACCTCATAACTTAGGTCAATTACATCAATTTTTTCAGCAAGTTTAGTTTTTAAGCTTTTGACATCTTTTTCACATGCTTTTATTTTAACTTTGTAACTGTTTTCTCTTGCCTTAGTAAAATGATGATCTTCTTTAAGAGTTTTAAATTCAGCATCTAAACGAACATACTGATCAGTTATGGTAGCAAGTTGCTCAGACAAATTCTCACATTTTGTACAAACAGGTTTAGAACTTACCTCGGAGGGTTGACCATCGTTATCTGCCATGAAAGCTTTCTCCTTACCAGTAGCTTTCTCCTCTCCAGTCATCTTCTCACAATCTTCATTTTCTACCTTAGCCATATTCGCCTGCTCACCAGTTTCATTCGCATGCAAGTTCCAGTTGTATTCACCGGCTTCTCTAGACAACATGGCATTGACTTCTTTACTAATCCCAGTAGGCTGTGCAGACCGGCCTTGACCCCGTTCAACTCTCTCGTTTCTGCATTCTTTAGCAAAGTGCCCATACTGTTGACAGTTATAGCACCTCACTTTAGACTTGTCGAATCCGGGCCTACCACCAACAAACTTTCTCCCCGTCTTATTCATGAAACGCTTGACTCGCCTCACTATCATGGCTATTTGCCATTGCAAATCCATCTCCTCCAGATCATCAGCATCGATCTGGTCATAATCCTCATCCAAAACAGCAGGGTCCACAATCTTCCCTTGTATGTAGTTCTCATATGAAGCAATAAAAGATGCATAGACTGCAAACTGCTCTTCAGCAGATTTGACACTCATTGGCATCTTGGAATAGTTATTGCTTGAGGCACTGGGAGAGAAACTACTGTTGGATGTTTGAGGTTTCGAAGCACTTGAACCTCCAGCAACAAAGCAAACATCACCGTTCATGTTTACTGAAACGTTTCCTTCATGAGAAGAGTTAGAACCTGACTCTCCTTTGGAGTAGTAAGCAGCAGATTCAGGCTTCGAACTTGAGCCTGAGTTAAGTTTGGCACCATACATACCAGGGTCTTGAATCTGATCTGTTGGTGTCTCTTTACGAACCATATTAAGCTCAAAGGTTCTGAGCTTGTTTACTGCTGTCTCCAAATCACAATTAGGAAAGTCTCTGTCTTCCCTCATCAGAACTGTGTACATTTCCCACTTCGGTGGGAGAGCATCGAGAAGCTTTTCAACTATCTCCTCTTCTCTGTAAGCAATCGAATAGTTGTTTAGCTCTGTCATTAGATGATAATATCGAGTGATAATATCATCCAGAGATTCGTTCTTCAAATATTTGAAGACAGAGAACTGAGTCTTCAACAGTTTAATCTTCGAGGCACGAATACCCACGTTCCCTTCGAATCTATTTTCAAGAGCATCCCAAAGCTCTCGAGCCGATTTATTCTTTCTGAAAGTATGAAGGATCTCCTGTGGAAGAGCCATAGTGATAGCTGCGTGAGCCTTGCTTTCGGCTTCGTACATCTTCTTCTCCTCTTCCTCCATCTTGCTGTACTTCTTTATCACATCCCGACCTTCGTATTCCATGGTCGGTGGAATATATCCATCCTGGATGCACACCCACATCTTTGCATCCTGGTATTTAATATACTGAATAAACCGATCCTTCCATGCAACAAAGTCGGTTCCTTTTAACAGCCTTGGGGCCTTAGTGGCTGACCCCGCTTCGACTTCCATTTTCACCAATTCAGAGATGTTAATTTGCGACATCTTCTCAAAAACCCGAAAAATTCAAAAATTTGTCCAAACAGTACTAAAGGCGAAGTTAAGAATAACTTCGCTTAAGTGTTAACTTCGCTGGAAAAATTCTTAAATTCGTGTGACTCGGCGAAGTTGAGAATAACTTCGCTTATGGTAAGCGAACTTATCAGGTAAGCGAAGTTGAGGATAACTTCGCTTAGGTGAACTTAGCAGGTAAGCGAAGTTGAGGATAACTTCGCTGAGGCGAACTTATGAGGCAGGCGAAGTTGTGAATAACTTCGCTTAACCTTATATCTTCGCCGAAACCCTACTTTCAGTGACGGCAACTTCGCCTGAAGAACAGTAACTTCGCCCGATGAACACTGAAAATATTCAGATCTGTTGTCGACGATTCTGCAGTTTCCGGTCGTTGTAAAGGCTTGAAAATGACTGTATATAGTGATTAGAACTCAATACGAACAAAAACTCGTCCCGTGAATAGGTCAAACGAGACGTTTTCTACACCCGCGTGAAATCCCGAACCTCACAATCGAACCGATGGCTCTGATACCAATTGTAGGTTCCTGGACGGATCGTACACGGGATGTCGCTATCTGCGCAGGTGCGGAATCCCTGCGTAGGTAGATACGAGCGTAGAATACGTATAAAACAAACACACGAGCAATAACCGAAACACGTTATATTGATAACCCGAACACGTGACACGAGGTCACTATTACAGACTCTGACTTGTAAACACGTAACTCTCGAACTAATCAACTGAAACGAAACCTAACCAACCTCACGAACTCTTCTCAACTGTTACGGTGAACAGTATATATAAACACGACAACTTCGCCTCAGGCGAAGTTGTCCATAACTTCGCTTGTTCAACAAGTTCGCCGGAGCGAACTTGTTAACAACTTCGCTTGTTCAACAAGTTCGCCTAAGCGAACTTGTTGACAACTTCGCTCGTTACATAAACATAAACATAAACATAATCAAAAACATAATTACATTACAGACTCGATTACAAACGTTAGACCATGAACTACTGACATACATGTACCAACATTATCATAGTCGAAACCTCTGCTGGTCCCATGCTAGGCCTTGGTGATTTGTAACTAGTAATGTCAGTGTTACAGACCACCTAAACTTTGTTGTTTGATAGATTAAAGACTCTTCTGTTGGGTGTCCCAACATCATAGCCAACTAAGATACCTTTGTCAGCTTTCTCACCAAATTTAGAGTTAGTCTTTAATATCTAACATGGGGACCCGAAAGGTTCAAGTCCTTTCAAATTTAGCTTTCTACCATGCATAAGTTCATAACAGGTTTTATTTAATCTTTTAATAGTTAAAACATGATTAAGGATATAACAGGCTGTCGCAACAGCCTCAGCCCAGAACACCACAGGAAGTCTAGCATTTGCCAGCATGGTCCTGGCGCCTTCGATTAGAGTTCTATTCTTCCTTTCAGCTACTCCATTTTGTTGCGGAGTATATGGGGTGTTGTACTGATGTTCTATCCCTTTCTGCAAACAAAACATCTCCATCTGATAGTTCTTGAACTCTGTACCATTATCACTTCTGATGTACTTAACATTTCTCCCTACAATATTTTCCACCTTGGTAATCATGTTAATTACCAACTGAACTGTTTCATCTTTTGCCTTAACAAAATAGACCCAAGAGTATCGTGAGAAGTAATCGGTTACCACCAAACAGTATGAAGTTCCTCCTAGACTTTTTACATTCACAGGACCAAAGAGATCCATGTGAAGCAAGTCCAGGATGCTTACAATTGAGTTAACCTTCTTGGAGTGATTAGGCTTCTTGTGTTGTTTTCCTTTCTTGCATGACACATATTGGTCTTCAAAATTGAAGTTCTTCAAGGGGACCCCAAGTACCAGCCCATTCTTGACAATGTAATTCATCTTGCGAAGGTGAATATGACCCATTCTTCGGTGCCACAACTCTGACTCAGACTCTGTTGCTTTTGACAGAAGACATGACTCTTCTGTTGCCATCTCGGTTGACCGCATATCCATTACATATGTGTTCTTTTCTCTTGGAGCGTTCATCACGATCCAGGTTTCAGGAATCTTGAAACCAGGATAAAGCACGAGTGCCTCATCTTTAGTAAAATGAACAGTGTACTCTTTATCACAGATCTGAGAGACACTCAAAAGATTGTGCTTCAACTCTTCCACAAAATTCACTTTTTCCAACTTTATTCTTCCATTCGTCACAATCCCAATACCAGTAATTCTTCCTCCACTTTCTCCTGCAAAACTAACCCTTCCTCCCTGAACAGGCTTCCAATCACGTAACAATTTCTTGTTACCAGTCATGTGCAAGAAACAGCCACTATCAACAACCCACATATTGTTTTCAGCCCTGTTCGACTGTTCCTGCACAATTAAAGAAATAGATTAAAATCTGGGGACCCAAGACCTTATGTTCTTGGGTTGATTAAACCTGTTATTCAGTATCCAGTACCTTGGTTACCCAACATTAATTTGAGGAGAGTTTCTGTAAGATCTAAAAGGGAAATTTCTAGATGACTGGCTATGAGGCCATCCAAACCTTCGAGAATTTCTAGCATTAATGGAATTATAATTGTTGGTTTGGTGATTTACTGGGAAAAAACGAGACTGGTTTCTTTGAAATCTTGGATTAGTCCAATGATTGAAGGTTGATGTGTTAGCATTCTTACCAGCATCATATTTAGTATTCGTTTTATTCTCAGTCTCTGTTGGCCTCATATTTCTAGATTTCCTTTATTTCAGAGGACAATCACCAAAAAAGTGTCCTATCCTGTTGCATCTAAAACAACTTCTGTTCGATTTATTCTGGTTGTTTTGAACATTCGTTTCAAAAGTTGTTGTGGATGATGAGGTTGCGTTACTTTCATGTTTGTCTCACATACTGTGGAACAAACAGATTTAGGGAAGATTTCTTTTCGTTAAACTTATAGTCCTCCTCCCGCTTTAGTAACACAACCTCTTCTTTTATCTTACCTGATTCAGACAGTTTGTCCGAATTAGACGAGACGGAACTTGTGACATTTGAATTTGTCTGACTAGCTTCACTCTCATTAATTTTAGTGTCTTTAGTAGAGACTTTGATTGCAACTGTCTGACTAATTTCAACATTCACGGATTGCTGATTACTAGGATTATATGTATAGTTATTATTATATGGTGGTGGAACTTCTGTGAATCCAATTCCATCCTTTTTAATTGGGGAACGTTGAACGATTATAATGTGGTCCAGCATCGCTGAAGAATTTCTAAATTGTTCAATTTTCCTGTTCAGTTCCACCACTTTTACCTGGTAATCAGCTATCTGTTTATCCTTTTCAGCTATTAGTTTGGTGTTTTCTTCTAACACTTCATATCTAAGATCAATTACTTGTATTTTTTAGCTAGGGAGGCTTTAAGACTTCTGATATCTTTTTCACTAGCTTTTATTTTTACCGAGTAGCTATTTTCTTTAGTTTTAGAATAGTGATGTTCTTCTTTTAAATTTTTAAATTGAGTGTCCAAACTAACAAACTAATCAGTTAATGTTTTCAATTGATCAGACAGTTTTTCACATTGTTCACAATGAAATTCAGAACATACCTCTGAGTGTTGATCGTTCACTTCTGCCATGTATGCTTGATCTTCCCCTGTCTCTTTGTCACTTTTTCTAGTTTCGATAGTTACCAGATTTGCCTGTTCGAACACCACTTGTATATTCCAGTTGTATCCACCGTTTTGCTGAGATACCATAGCCTTGTTTTCATTTCCACTTCCATTCTGTTGAGCAGGCATGTCTGACTTCGTTCGACTCTCTCATTTGTACACTCTTTAGCAAAGTGATCATTTTTTTGACAGTTTTAACAACGAACCTCTGACTTGTCAAACCCTGGTGTTTCTCCAACAAACTTTCTACCAGTTTTCTTCATAAATCTCTTTACCCTTCATACTATCATATCCATCTGCCACTGCAGATCCATTTCTTCCAGATCATCAGCGTCGATCTGATCATAGTCCTCATCCAAGGTTGCAGGGTCGACTATTTTTCCTTTGCTGTAATTCTCATAGGAGGCAATAAAAGTGGCAAAGAGAGCAAACTGTTGTTCAACTGATTTCACACTCATAGGCATTTATGAGTAGTTCTTGCTAGAAGCATTGGTTGAGAAATTACCGGCTGTGGTTTGAGGTTTTGAGGAACTACTACCTCCTGCTACAAAACATACGTCACCATCCATGTTGAGTACCACATGACCATCTGGAGTGGCGTTTGATTCCCCCTTTGAGTAGTAGGAAGTGGATTCTGTTTTTGAACTTGAGTTTGGAGTAACTTTAGCACCATACATTCCCGGATCCTGAACCTGATCAGTAGGTGTCTCCTTTCTAGCCATATTAAGTTCAAAATTACGTAACTTATTTACCACTGTCTCCAAGTCAATCTTCTCAAAATCTTTATTTTCTCTCATCAGAACTGTGTACATCTCCCATTTTGGTGGAAGAGCATCAAGGAGCTTTTCTACTATCTCTTCTTCCTTGTATTCAATGGAGTAGTTATTCAGCTCGGTCATCAGATGATAATATCGCGTGATGATGTCATCAAGTGATTCATTTTTCAGATACTTGGATATGGAGAATTGAGTTTTCAGTAGCTTTGTCTTGGAGGTACGCATCCCAACATTTCCTTCATATCGATTCTCTAGTGCTTCCCATAGTTCTCTAGCAGTTTTGTATTTTTTAAAAGTATGAAGATTCTCTTGTGGAGGTGCCATTGTTATGGCTGCATGTGCTTTACTTTGTGCCTCATACATCTTCTTTTCATCATCCTCCAGATTACTGTATTTCTTAATCTGTTCACGACCTTCAAATATGGATGTTGGTGGAATGTACCCATCTTGAATGCAGACCCACATCTTTGCGTCTTGATACTTCACATACTGTTCAAATCTATCTTTCCATGCAACGAAATCAGTACCTTTAAGTAGTTTTGGAGCTTTAGTTGTTGAACCAGCTTCAACCTCCATCTTTACAATTTATGTGATGTTTATCGAAGTCATACTTGAACGAAACGAGACTCAAAACTTAACAGTCAAAGTCTGTGAACAGTGAGCATTAGCGAAGTTAATACAACTTCGCTTTCTCTACAACTTCGCTTGTAACTTCGTTGGCTGACAACTTCGCTGGTTATCAACTTCGCTGGTTATCAACTTCGCCAAAAACCTATATGTTCGCTGAAACCCTTGTTTTGGGTGTCGGCAACTTCGCTAGAAGAACGGATGGTTTTGCAGGTCTGATTACGGCTATTTTTGAAGGTTTCGAAAGTGATGGGATGGTGTATTAGATGAGTATTGTTGAGAAATTGACAGAGAAGCAATATTTCAACGTAAAAAAGTTCCGTGAATAGTCGAACGGAGCAGTTTTAACACTCTTGTGATAATCCCGAACCACACAATCACGAGCAAAATGCTCTGATACCAATTGTAGGTTCCCAGCCGGATCTACACAGGAGTATCTCGTAACACGAGGGTGCGGAATCCCCAAGTATACGATACGAGTGTTGAGACGATAAACACGTTGAATCTAAACAAACACACGAGTATATATGATAATACATGTTATATTGCAAGACGTAATAACCAAAGGAACAAGAACCTGACTCGGAGAATCACACAAAATAGCCGTCCAAAATCCATATACAAGAGCCGAAGTTAGAGTTTATATAACTCGACAACTTCGCCTAACATACTAGGTGAAGTTGTCCTAACTTCACTCTCAATCCAAGTTCGCTAAGACAAAAGGCGAACACATAAGAACAAGTTCAACACAAAATGAACAATTTAAACGATTACAGACACAAATAAACACGAGATACTGAACTACTGGCATCATGCATTAACACTACTACGTTTGCTTTACCAAGATGGTAACGTATTTCGCAATCGTAGTCACTAAGAAGTTCGGCCCATCTTCGTTGCCTCATGTTTAAATCATTTTGGTAAAAAATGTGTTGGAGACTCTTGTGGTCGGTGAATACCACACATTTCGTTCCGTAAAAATAGTGTCTCCAAATTTTCAATGCGAATAAAACAGCACCGAGCTTAAGTTCGTGTGTCGTATCTTTTCATGAACCTTAAGTTGTCATGATGCATAGGCGATGACCTTGCCTCACTGCTTGAGAATGAAACCGAGACCTTGATTCGAGGCATCACAATAGACAATAAAATCCTCATTTCCTTCGGGAAGGGCTATGATAGGAGCGTCGCAAAGCATACGCTTCAAGGTTTGAAAATCTTCATCTTGCTTACCCCCCCCCCCCCACTCATAAGGTTTACCATTATGAGTTAAGGAGGTTAGGGGTAAAGTGATCTTGGAAAAGTTCAAAAAGAAACGAAGGTAATAACCAGCGAGACCAATTAAGGATCGAACTTCCGTAGGTGAAGTCGGTGTCTTCCAATTTTTAACGGCTTCGATTTTAATGGGATCAACATGAATGCCTTTTTCGTTAACGATATGGCCAAGGAATTGGACTTCGTTTAACCAAAACTCACATTTGGAAAACTTGACAAAAAGTTGTTCTTTCTTAAACAAGAAGAGGATATCATGCAAATGCTTTTCATGCTCAACTTTAGATTTCGAGTAAATGAGAATGTCGTCGATAAATACGATCACGAACTTATCAAGATAAGGCTTGCATACGCTGTTCATAAGGTCCATAAACACCGCAGGTGCATTGGTTAGGCCGAAAGGCATAACCATAAATTCGTAATGACCTTAACGAGTTCGAATAGCGGTTTTGGTTATATCATTCTCATGAACGCGCAATTGGTGATAACCCGAACGAAGATCAATATTTGAAAAGCAAGATGCGCCTTGAAGTTGATCGAAAAGGTTGTCAATTCTAGGCAAAGGGTAACGGTTCTTAATCGTGAGTTTATTGAGTTCACGATAATCGATACACATTTGAAAGGAACCATCCTTCTTTTTAACGAAAAGAACAGGTGCGCCCCAAGGCGACGAACTTGGGCGGATGAAACCTATGCTAGAGAGTTCTTGGATTTGACTCGCTAGCTCTTGCATTTCCAAAGGTGCGATACGATAAGGAGCTTTCGACGGGGTTTGCACCAGGCACAAGATCAATAAGAAACTCCACTTCACGATTAGTAGGTAAACAAGAAACATCTTCAGGGAAAATTTCGGGAAAATCATGAACTACCGGAATGTCATTTATTGTCCTCTTTACTTGTTTATTTTCCAAGACGTTGGCAAGGAAAGCCACGTACTTTTTGCGTAAGTATTTTTGGGCTTGAGTACACGACATAAGCTTGAGCCCATTGGAAGGCTTTCGCCCAAAATACGCAAAATTTGATTGCCATATAGCAGAATTCGAATATACTTCTCAAAGCACACGATTTCGGCACGGTGTTGAGCTAACCAATCCATGCCTATTATGATATCAAAACTTCCGAGTTGCATAGGAACGAGATCATTAGAAAATCATATTCGCTGAGATTTAGAGTACAACCACGAGTAACCAAGTCAATCAAGATACTTTTACCATTTGCGCCTTCAGCCATAAAGGATCTTTCAAGTTTAGAATGAGACGACGAAAGCATAGGCTCAAAATCAAATGACACAAAACTTATATCGGCACCGGTATCGAATAAAATGGATGCATAAACATTATTAACCAAGAACGTACCATTCACCATATCATTGTTATGATGGGCTTGATTTGCATTGATCACGAATGCCCTCCCGCGAGCATTGAGGGCAGCTAGGGTAGATTGAGAAGTCGAGGCTTGATTGGCTTGAACTGGTTGAACAACATGGTTTGCGATAAGTTGCGAAACTGGTTGAAAGGCCTGAACTTGATAGGTTTGAGCAGGGTACACGGGCGGAGCGGACATTTGGACTTGATATGCGAGTCGGGGACACGCGTTGCGGAAATAACTAGGATATCCACAATTGAAACACGCTCGAGGGGTGGGGTAAGCTTGAGCAATGGGTTGATCTTGAGTTAAAACACGGTTTTTGTTAAAAGTGTAGGGAGTGCGGGGTGGTTTGGTGAGGGTTGGTTGGGTACACATGAATTCAAAACATGCGCTTAGTAGGTGTCCAAAACAGCCACAATGAGTGCATTGTTGGCAAGGGATGCCGAGTTGATGGTGTCGCTGGCAAATTTGGCAAAATGGGTGAGGGCCATGGTGAGGTTTCTTTGGGGGTGGAGCTTGAAGATTTTGGGTTTGATATTGTTGGTATTGAGGTTGACGTTAAGGCATAGTTTTGATTTCATTTCTTGGAGTGGTTGTTGTTGTCGTTGCGGTTTGGTTTGGGTGTGGCTTCGGCCTTTACCTCTTTGGAAGGTTTGGCCTCGGTTTTCTCAACAGTCTTCTTGCTGCCTTTGAGGGTTCCCGCCTTAATGTGGTTGTCAGACAAGGATGCAACAAGGACAACAGCCTCGCAGAGAGTTTTTGGGGGCACTACTTTGGAACGAGTCTTGGATTTTCCTTGGCAAACCCTGAACATACTTGATAATCCAACGAGAAAGAGGGGTGACAAGATGTGACACCAAGACGCTAAGCTCGTTGAAGCGAGTGGTGTAAATAGCGTTATCACCAATCTCTTGCTTAAGATTCCAAAATTCCACCTCAAGGTTCATGAGTTCATTGGGTAGACAGAACTCTTCGGTCATGATTTCCTTAACTTCTTCCCATGGCAAAGTCAAGTGGATTTTCTTGCACCCACCAAGTTAATGCTCTTTTTTCGAAGACACTAGACGCAAAGCGTGTCTTCTTGTCCTCGGGTCATTCGATATGGAGGAAAGTACTATCCATACTTTTGTACCATTGCAGTAGGGCAGTGACACCTTCAGAGCCATCAAACTTGAGAGGTTTCATATCGGTGAAGGTCTTGTAACGACAAGAGTTGGAGTACGAACCCGAAGTGGCTGAGTTCGAATTAGAAGCAATTGGTTGGTGCAGTTGAGCCACCATTTCCCGGAGCACAACAGCCAGATGCTTAGTGATATGGGTTGTCATCTTATGGCTGGAGTTTCATGCGGGGCGGCGAGGGTAACGAGTAGACATGCTGAATAGAGAGTACTACGCGCGTGAATTATCGAGTGAAGATTTCGAGAAATGGAATACTCAAACCTTTTGAATAAAAGAAAAAAATGAAAATGCTAAAATCACATGAAAATTATATCGAAATCAGGATATTCCTTTACCACCATGACTTGTATGCAATTTAAGAGCAGGAGTGCAATCATTCTCTATTCACAAAGGAAAATGGCCACGTTCGACAACTTAAAGTTATGGTTCATATGACGTTTACGTGGTATGATTTTGCCTAATAAGTTCCAACACCCATTTCGAACCCTCCACGTAAGCAACCGGGTCCCCCGTCTGATTGGGATTTATGCGCATTGCTTATCCTTAGGTTTAAAAACCTTGGTGTCAAAGGTTCGAAAAACAAGTGTGTCACCATTCCAGTTACGACATATCCGTCACATAGAACTATCTTTAAGAGGATTGAAAATCGTTTTTATAATAAATAAATAGATAAAAATTAATAAATTGTTTAGGCATAGGCCTTGGAGTTTGTGTGTGAATATGTGTACAGGTAACACTATAATACATAATAAATTCGAGCGTATGAATGAACTTTTAATAAAAGTGCGGGCACATAGCACATAGGGTATACATGCAATTCGGGGCCCTAAAATAAACTATAACTATACTAGGCCAATGCGTCTAACAACCTATCTTTTATCTTATAGTTATGCTCTGATACCAATCTGTAACACCCTGACTTTAAGTGGAATACGGCCGGGTGTAACGTACAGATCACTCATAGCTCGTAACACTATTAAAGCGGCAATAATTATATTTATTTCATTTCATAGCGTACAAGTACACAATTATTCATAATAAAAAAAAACACATCAGCAAAACAATAGATAAGTTCTTTATTCAAATAACCTAAGGTATACTAATGATCTGCATCCTTAGCATGCCATCGATTCAACCTGTAGCACATTGAAATAATATATTTGTCAACAATTAAGTTGGTGAGTTTTCATAAGTTTTTGCGTATACATATATATATATATATATAGAAATAGGGATTCAACTTTCGTAATGTAATAAATATTCAAGCGTAAAGCAAATGAATACAATAAATGTCGTCCCCCCCCCCCCCCCCCCCGTTCCTTTAGCAGAGGCCATAGTAATAGGGGAAATGAGAATCACCTTACGAACAACCGAAGTCGAAACGTTAGACGTCGTAGGTATGTCCCGCCGGACCCTCCCACTATGTGAATGCGTTCGCGTAACTTCCACCATAAGAATAGTAAACACGTTGCAAGCAAGTCCACGTATAATCATAAATAATATGCCAGAATAGTATTAACAAGTACGCTAATTGTGAATCGGTTTATAAATAAGCACATAACTAACGAGGTAAAACTTGTGACATGCTACACCCCAAAAATATTTAAAAGCGTTAAAATGGGGTTATGAAGAACTCACTTGGAATAGGGAATACGGTAACGATGAGATGGTAACGACTAAAGCAACTAGATGGTTCCGCGAGAAGTCCCGACAATTTGTCCTAATTATTAAAGTATATACAAAAATAAATATCTAAAATAAAATAAACGAACTAAACACGGAAGAAAACATGGGTTTATAATATATTTGGGATCATTAAAAGGTTCCCATAAGATTTATGTATAAGAAAATTTTATTAGTTTAAATATTTAAAATTCGTTATTATTATTATTATTGACAAAAATGAAAGTATGTATTTTTAATTGATTATATATATATATACCCGAAAAAGTTTAACGAGGATTTATTGTTGGAAGCTTAATAAAGTTTGGTTCGTTAAACAAGTGTAAACAATATCAAGTTTTAATATATTTAAAGTTGTAAATAAAACAAAACACATTATTAACCAAAGTATGGAAAAAAAACTAAAAAGAAATAAAAATATAATACAAAACCGGACCAGGGGGTTCGCACCCGCGCCCTTTCCGGGTCTTGGGCTTAATCTACAAATGCACTGGCGAACTGGCCTAATGGATAATACGTTAAGACTTTGAAACGGAAAATATAAAATCATAAAATCAGATTAACCCCTAAACCATAAGAACCCTAAATTGAATTAATCCCTATTCATCATTGTTTACCCTCTGTCAATCAAAATTGACAGAGGGATTTTATTCCTAATTAAAAACCGATCAAAATGCATGACACCAATACCTTAATTGGTTACGGATTGCAAGGGGGACGACGAGTTAGGGCTGCGGTTAGAAAACGAGTTCAATAACTGTTTATTAGTCGCAATTGTCTTAGGGTTTATGTTCGGGATTGTGAGGAGGTGGTGTATGCTCATTTAATTGCACTTTGGACTTGTATTTATAGGCTAACAAAATCAAGAACATCCACGTTCAATGTTACCGAAATTGATTCAAAATTGATTCGTTTTGGTTGTCAATTACGCGTTATACTATAATAAGAAGGAGCGTATAAGATAAGGATCCAACTAACTAATCAAATTTCGCGATTTATGGGTCAAAATAATCAAATATTGGAAGGGGGGCTGATGGTGGTTATGGGAAAGTCCTTAATCTTAGGTTTGGTGGTCAATAATTGTAAAACTAAAGGCAGGGGTTAGATTGTACATATTGTATACTTTAACGATTATAAGTATTTTAATACGAGTCACACGTAATTAAAGATAAAACTGAATAACAAAATTAATAACTCAATGTTTTATTAAATGCGACGATCCGATTATAAACGAGTAATAAGACGAGTACAAATACTAAATGGAAATTTTACGAATGTCACATCATCAGCATTTCAGTTATTGCATATGGACCTGTTCGGTCCAGTTCATGTTTTGAGTCTTTCTCACAGCTCTTATTATCTTGTTATTACTGATAATTACTCCCGTTTTACTTGGGTGTTTTTCTTGCCAAATAAGAGTGAAACTGCATAACTTATCAAGCGCTTTATGGTGCTTATGGAGAATCAGCTCAACTTAAAGTTGAAAGGAATTCGTTGCGACAATGGCACGGAATTATAGAATTCTACATTGAACTATTTTTGTGCAGAGAAGGGGAACTTTGACAGGATAGTTCAGCTCAGAGACCGTAACAAAATGGTGTCGCTGAACTAAGGAACAAAACTATTATTGAGGCGGCAAGAACCATGCTGTGTGACTCAAAGCTGCCATTATTCTTCTGGGCAGAGGCTGTTAATACGGCATGTTATGTTCAAAATCGTCGGCTGATCAACAAGTCACAAACGAAGACTCCATATGAGATCATCTATGTTTGCAAGCCCACAGTTGCACATTTTAAGGCGTTTGGTTGTCCGTATACTCTACTGAATCTTGAATCGACTCCAAAATTTGGGGCCAAAGCTGATGATTGTTATTTTGTTGGGTATGCTAGTCGTACCGCCTACAGAGTCTACAACAAATCAACCAAGCAGATAGTAGAATCGTATGATGTACGTTGGTTGGAAGAAAATGAGACCAATTCTCGTGTTGGTCCCGAATGGTTGATCGATTATAATGAACTCTTTAAACCATTCTATGTGTTTCCAGTCATCGATACAGAAACTTCAGGTGCTGATGTTCCAAATTCTGAGAAATAAGATTTACATGTTGTTTCTCATATATCTCCAGTTCTGGATAATGACTCCTCAGAACCACCGGATATCACTCAGCCATTGTCAGACAATCAACGAGAAAAGACTACCGAAACTGGGTCCTCATCAACACCCGCAGAAAACTCTCCAATAGTTGAGAGAGAGAGAGTCCTATCCATCAAATTTTTTAAAGTACTTTATTCCAATATGTCATTCCTAATGAATACATTGCCAGCACCTCATACTCACACAGTACAACGACATCTGGATGGAATAACCCTCTCACTAAAATCTTTGAAGATCTATCAAACTTACTTCCACCACTTCTGTTCCCGAGCTATCAATTCCATCAAGAATTCAGCAAGATCATCCAATTGAGAATGTCATAGGTCCTCTTGAAACAGGTGTCTCCACTAGAAGTCAGACCGGACACATCAACAGTTGCTTGTTTTCTTTTTTCATATCTCAGATTGAGCCGAAGTCAGTGGAAATGGCACTTCAAGAACCAAGCTGGATGGATATTATGCATGAGGAATTGAATCAGTTCGATAAGCTCAAAGTTTGGATATTGGTTGAGTTTCCCGTTGAAAAGAAAGCGTTGGATACAAGATGGGTCTTCCATAACAAGCAAGATGACACGGGGGTTATTCTTCGAAACAAAGCATGACTCGTCGTTTGCGGTTTTCTTCGGGTTGAAGGTTTAGACTACACTAAAGTGTATGCTTCCGTGGCTAGAGTTGAGGCCATTCGGTTTTTTCTGGCATATGCTTCGTTCATGGGTTTTACGTTCTATCCGATGGGTATCAAAACCGCATTTCTGTATGGAGAAGTTAAGGAGGAGATTTAAGTGGATCAGCCACCGGGGTTTGTTGACTCAAAGAATCCTACTCATGTCTAAATGTTAGATAAGGCAATGCATGGTCTTCATAAAGCTCCTCGGGCGTGGTATGCTACCTTGACTGCTCATCTTCTGGGTCACGGTTACAAGAGAGGAACCATTGATCAAACTTTCTTCCTTCAAACCGTTGGGAAAGATTTAATTCTGGTTCAAATTTACGTGAATGGCATTATTTTTGGGTCTACGAGTACTGAGTTGTGCTCTGAATTTGAAGAGGTGATGAAGAAAAGATTTGAAATGAGTTCGTTGGGAGAAATGACAACGTTTCTAGGGTTGTAGGTTTGTCAGAGTTCGACGGGGATTTTGTTACATCAAGGAAAGTATGTTGAAGATATGCTTGCGAAATTTGAATTTCAAGACTCCAAGAGTGCGACAACTCATATGGCGGAAAGACCTCTTCTGTCCTCTGATCCTGAAGAGAATCCCGTAGATCAAACGTACTATTGATCAATGATCGGGTTCCTAATGTATCTCACCGCAATTCGCCTTTACATCATGTTCGCTGTCTGTCAATGCACCCATTTCCAGGCTAACCCTAAACTCTCTCATTTTAGTGTTGTTAAACGTATTTTTAGATATTTGAAAGGGCAACCGAAGCTAGGTCTTTGGTATCCCAAAAACTCAGATTTTGATCTGTATGCTTTTGCTAATAGCAACTATGGTGGAGATGATATTGACAAGAAATCCACATCTATGGAATATGTTGTTGCGTTAGCCTGCTGCTCACAGGTTATATGGATGCAACATCAATTGCTGGATTACGGTTTGAAATTTCTTGACCACCCTATCTTTTATGATAATGATGCTGCTATTTCTATTGTTAAAAATCATGTTCAACATTCAAAGACCTAGCACATCGATATTAAAATTCATTTTATTTTTTTACTGTTACGACTGTAAATTGATTCCTCTTGAACAAGTTCACACTGATAATAATGTGGCGGACTTATTTACAAAACCGGTCGGAATAACAAGATTTAATGTGCTTGTAGGATTTCTTAAAGTGTTTCATTTCGAGTATTGAGTCTTTTTGAGGTTAAATTTGTACATATTCTCTAAATTTGCACAAATTTAGGGGGAGAAAATATAAAAATTCAAACAGTGTGTGTGTGTGTGTGTGTGTGTGTGTGTGTTTTTCTTATTAAAAAATTATATATTTATTTACTTTCGCTTAAAATTATGTCAGTTGCTCAAGTTTGATGGACATATACTCGTATATGTTTGGTCCTGTCATCTACTCGTAGACCCACAGGATAGCCATTCACCTAAAGACTTAAAGCATCTGGGGCGATTGTGATGTGTTTTGTTTTAATTCTTTTGCTTAAAAATATGTCGGTTATTCTAAGTTTGAGGGACACATATTTATATATGTGATTGGTCCTGTTAACCAATTGTGGACATATAGGATTGACATTCACCTGAGAACTAAGAGTGACCGGGGAGATTGAATTTTAAAATTGTCTTCTGTAATTATCTGGGAAGTGATATGCTTATTCAGTTAACAACTTTTTAGAAGCTTCAAATTATTTTCAAATGAAAATCGATCCAACCTTTGGAAAAAGATAGGTAAATTGATTATGTGTGCCTAACGGGTGAAGTTATTAAGCTTAAAAAGCTTTAGAACAGTCATTGATTTGCATGGTATCTTTCCCTAATGCGTAAAAGTTGAAGTGATAAAAACTAAATATGCTAAACTTACCGTGGAGAGTCATTTTGAATAAATGTGCATGTCTCCACATACATCACTCCGAATGATAGGTAAAAAAGTAATTACCCAGTCATACACGAGCCCGTTAATGTCTTGATCTCCAAAAATATTATGTCTTTGTTTTTTTATTAAAAAAATAAAAATATAAAATATAAAAAAACAAATAATAATTTGAGTAGTATATATAATATTGTATTAATAAATGTTGGTTTTAAAGCTTAAAGGGTCAAATTAGAACTACAAGGGTGAGGTTTTTCAATTTGTTTTGATCACCCTAAATGAAAGGCATGTAAGTCCGGATGTCTTCTAAGTCCAACGTTCAACCTTAAAAGTTTAAAAATTCTCTTGTTATCTATAAAAAAATGATCAAGCACTAGGGGGTTGGAGTCAAAGTGGGGTGATCTGGGGAAATCCAAATACGTTTTGAGAAAAGATAGGAGGTATCACAGGTCCATGAGTGATGTCCATCTAAGATTTATGCCAAAATTGAACCTAACTCATATCACTAACGCAATGAAAATCATGCTAAGTTTATTATACCTACTATCAACCTGTCTATTTTTGTCATAATAACGTTGATCATGAATCTTTGTGAAAGCACCTTAATCAATATGATTCCTTGTTCGGATCTTTTCATAAAGGCGGCGGTTTTATCAAAACTGAAATTTGATCCCAAAATTTGCCTAATTACAAGAGGACTAAGTGATTCACTTTGTTTTGATATTTTTGGTTTTATTTTATTTCATTTATTTTATTTTCACTTCTTAATTACTCTCGTCAAAACGGATGCTATAAGAAGTCGATTTTTAAAACCATGGATCAAGCGTGTGTTGGGCTTAAAGCCTTTTCAGTTTATGTGACATTTAACTTTGGTTTAAACCTGGTGTCTTTGCCAACTTCCTTTAGATATCGCCCATCAGGGTTCTTGGCCCGTCTGGACTTATTTTAGTACAAAAGTCTTGGATCTGCATTATTGAGATCATTTTTTTTCAAATCTCATATCTCTCAATAATAACCCCGGCCGAAAACCCTTAACCTCCTTTGCTAATCAAGATTAACCAGCTCTTGTGTTTCACATTATTTTGTGATCTTCGTTCATTAACAGGTAGAGGGACAATAAGGACGACATGTTTGGTCTATTGGCGTTTGATTGAGATTTGTTTGGTGTTCACATGATAGACTCTAATTAGGATGGACATTTGATGTGGTTAAGATCAATGTTGGAATGTATTAAGGGTACTTGCAGGTTTTGGTGTGATTTCGGCCAAATGGAGAAGACGACCCATATTTCAATGGGAAGTTCAAAAGGTTCTATCTCATAAAGTTTGACCGAGAATATATGGTCAAAATATGAGTTCTCGGTTGATTTCGTTGACCGAGAAATCCCTTCGTTGACCGAGAACTCCCTTGATCTCGGTGGGACTGGACAGAAAACCCAAACCAGACCAAAATCTCACTGTGTGGACAGAAAACACTTCTCAGGACAGAAAACTAATATAAAATAATTATTAATTTATACTTATGATCCATATAATATGTTTCTATCATGTTTGGTCCCTGATGTCTTGTGAATTCAATATGTGTCCTCAAAATTTTAAGATCGTTGATTAAGTTAAATGAATGTTTACTGACTTGACTCGTTTGTTGCAGTAATGGCTGATCAAGCACCTTTAAAGATTGTTGATACAACATAGCTGGATGCTTGTATGATCCACCTCTGGCACACAAAGAGTTTAAATTTATGATCGTGGGACTCAATACTTGCTAGATTTCTCACGCTATACTAGAAACTCCTGTCATATGCAAGAAGATGATTACGGAGTCTTGGAATAACGATTCTATTAACAAAAAGGAGGATGTGGAGCTGTTACTATTGATTCCGCAGTTCAAAAGAAGCCGGTCGTCATCTCAGAGGCCATTATACGTGAGGTTCTTTTGTTCGGCGATCAACCAGACTACCCAACGGAATTCTCAACTAATGCACTTACTGAAGTTAAAGTTAGAATGGGTTACGAAGGATCCTATCCTCCAGCTATAAAGAAGCTCTTTCATCCATACTAGAGGCACCTGATTCACACATTCTTTATACGCATGTCAGGACGCAAAGGAGGATCTAACGAGATCAGCCACATTCAAATGTCGGCTGTAGTTGCCCTGTCATGGACAGGAACTACAATTATTCTAAATTTGTGTTCGATGAGACGATAGGCAACTTGAAGGGAAATAAGAATGAGATGTTCCTCATGTATCCTATGTTTCTATAGATGATCTTCGACTCACATTATCCTGATCTTGTTAAATCTGTAGAGACTCTGGATCTGAAGTCTATGGGACCAAATACCTTTGGGCTGATGAAACAGTCCAGGAAGGGGTCGAAGTTCGTTGACCAAGGCCTTCACGAACTGGTTAAGTTAGGGAAATTTGCTGTAACTGAGCATGTTCCTGTCAAAACTCAAGTTACTGATGAGCATGTGACGCCTGTTCAGAGGCGTACTGCTGCGTTTGAAGTCATTTCAGACGATGATGAACTTGAAGATTCTCCAGTACAACACATGAGAATTGAACACCAAGAAACTGAAACTGCTCCTACTGCTGATCAGTTAAAAAAGTTTGAGAAATTCAAAGAACAGCTCCAGTCAACTGCATTGAAACCTCCTCAATCAGTTACTGAGACACATGATGAAGAGATTCCTAAAGAACCAGCCACCGATCTTATTCCACGAAAACAAAGGAAGAAAGATCCAAGACCTGGCGTGCTGGTTACTGAGACTACAACAACAACAACAACAACTAGCCAACAACCAAAGCGTGAGTCGGGTACTGCTGAGACTCACCTTGATACAAGCCCACCCATTACTGAACCTCCAACACAAGAGCAGATTTTTGATCACATAGCACATGAATTTGATTTTTAAGCTGATGTTCCTTTCTTTGACGAGCAATCGAGATCTTCTAACCTGATTGGTTAGTCAAGCTCAAGTGCTACTGAGAAGATTTCTCACATTATTGCTATGCAAGATAAATTCTTACAAGTTAAGGGCAAGGGTATTACTCTTGATGCTGAACCCGTGGGTATACATGACTTACAACGTCGAGTCTTTGAACTCGAACAAGATTCAGTTGTGAAGGATGTGCGCATACAAGAACTTGAAGCTAGAAACACCGATAAAGATTCAAATATCAAAGAGCTTCAGTCTAACATGGGTGGTCTTACTGCTTTGTACCTGGACCTCCAATAGAAGCTCGTTCAAAAGTTTGGAGGCAAATTTAAAAGCAGTGAAGATGTTGCTTCAAAGATGCCCATTGATGATCAAGGTAGCAGTTCCAGTGGACACACGACTTCAAATATAGATGCATCTGATCCACTAGAACAGTATTTCTCTGCACCTTCAAGAACAACCGAGCAATCTAACATATTTCAAAATAAGATACTCATTATGAAGAACTCCAACCAGAACGTTGAATCCTCTGATCATCCAGATAAGTTTATTCTAAATCTACAACATGGTTTTTTCTGAAAAATATGGTGGTAGTTCCGGGATCATGTCATGGGGATTCGATATTGATAAGTCTATGTGTGGGTGAAACGAAAGTCCGGGACCACCGAGTACTACAAGAAAATGAAGGATTTTGGATCCTAGATCAGAGGCAGATCCAGAAAATTTAGCTACGGGGGGGCACAAAATGAATCGGGTAAATAATAGCTCGGGTCAAAGAGAATAGGATCGGCCAACAATTCTTAAGGCCTAGGGTTTAATAAACTTACGAGGCACATGTGAGGGTAAACACTCCTTAAAGGTTAGAATATATATATATGTGTGTGTGTGTGTGTGTGTGTGTGTGTTTAAGTTCAAGAAAGAAATGAAATTACTGAGAGAAATGCGAGAAATGATATGAGCCACTAGATTTATTTTAAGTTTTAAAAGATTAAATATAAATGAAAAAGATATAAATGTAACAATAAATGCACACTCTCTCTCCAATTAATACAACTAATATAACCATAATAAATCTCTCTTTAATTAATATATCTACATAATTTAACTAAAATAATTAAAAAGATAAAAAAACACTAATTTAGTTTTCATAAATAATAAAAAAATATCATTCAAATGTGTCCATTAAATATAAACAATAAATATACAACCAACACAAAATTATATAACATACATTTTTTTGAGCAATAAAAACGAACAATATATAAAAATGCATACAACTTACATATTAAATTCGATATCAACAATTATATAAACTACACAAATATACACATATCCTACACGTGTGTAGGTTATATGTTTTTCGTGTGTAGGTTATGTTTTCTTATTCTTAAAACAAGTGTGGGTTATACGTTATTATGTAGGTTGTATATTTCACATTTAATGCAAACATATGTAAGATAGGTTTTTGTATTATTCATCATAATGTAACTACGTGTTGATGGATATTGATAAGTTAAGTTGGAAGAAATTGGTTTTAAATACAATTTTTTTTTAATGTATGAATAAATTGTATTTGTGTAAGGTAAAGTTTTCATGTGTAGGTTATATGTTTTTGTGTGCGTGTATATTTTATTGATGATGAATTTTGTGTGTATGTTATTTGTTTTCTTATTCTAAGAACAAGTGTAGGCTATATATTTTTGTGTATGTTGTATTTTTTTGTTGATATTTAATGCTAACACATGTAAAATAGTTTTTTTATATTATTTATCACAATGTAACTACATGTTGATGGATATTTATATATTGAGTTGGAAGAAATTTAGATAGAAAGAAATCATAACGTATGAATAAATTGTACTTGTGTAGGATAAATTGTACTTGTGTAGGATAAAAAATTTGGATAGAAAATAAATTAATTCTTAATATTTTTCAATTATAGTAATTTTATTAGTTATATTAATTTAATAGATATATTAATTGAAGAGAGGGATGAATTTATAGTTTCTTAATAAATCTTGAAGCTTTTAAAACCTAAAATAAAATTTGTGGCCCATACTCATTTCTCGCATTTCTGGCTGTAATTTCATTTCTCACTTAAACCATCCCCTATATATATATATATGTATATATACATATATATATGTATATATATGTATATATATATATATATGTATATATATGTATATATATGTATATATATGTATATATATGTATATATATATGTATATATATATATATATATGTATATATATATATATATATATATATATATATATATATATATATATATATATATAAGTTGCATTTTGGAGCCACCTCTTTAATTTTTAAACACGCTATCAACAAGAACCGTTGTCACTATTATGACCTTCAGTGACGAAACCAAGATCTTTTAATCGAAGAGTGACAATATACTTTTTGTTAATGTTTAATGAATTTACTTATAGTATAGTTGATAATAATCAAAGATCACAAACTCACAATATACTTTATTGTTAATATATATTTCACCAATTTAATTTTGTGACAGTAGTTTATACAATTTAAGGGTCAAAAATATCTTCCAAAAACGACACTTCTTTTTACACGTAATGATACTAAATTTAGCTTTAAAAAGAAAATCTCCCTATATAGTAAAATAATAGTACACTCTATATAGTAAAATAATAATAAATAAAGTATTAAGTGTGTGTTGGTGCATTTTGTGACCGTCGCTATGCAATTCTGATCAGCGAAACGATGTACGAAGTTAGGACAACTTCGCCATAGGCGAAGTCAGAACAACTTCGCCATAGGCGAAGTTGTAACAACTTCGGCCATTGGCGAAGTTAGAACAACTTCGCCTTAGGCAAAGTTGTAACAACTTAGCCTACAGGCCCAAGCCCGTGAAGTTGTTTTGATATATATATATGTGTCTTGTTTAGGTTTGAGTATCCAGAAAGTTAGAGAGTTTTGTGTTACAGTTCATTTGTCTAGAGAGAAACCGAGAGAGAGAGCCGTGTGGGACGGCTCGAGGTAGAGCTCACCTCGGGTCGGCCGTCATTTGTTTATGTTCGGTATGTAACGTGGTTTTGATTATTATAAAAGATCTGCAGATGTGTTTATCCCGTTCGTTTGTTTATTCGTGTGTTTGTATGTGTGTAATCGTGTTCTTCGTCTTCTACACCAATAAACGAGCCTAGGAGGATTCCGCACTCCTAGACCTCGTGCGGATCTCGTATCGATCGGCGACGCCTCGGGGGGACTCACAAGTGGTATCAGAGCCTTAGGCTCTTATGCTATGGTTCGAGATCTGCGTTTTGGTGTTTCTGGCACGTTTCTGATGCGTTTCTGGCCGATCAGCGCCGCAGGCGAAGTTATGGGGTTCTGGCGAAGTTGTCACTTAAATTTTAGGGTTTAGGCGAATATATAAGGTTAAGCGAAGTTATTCAAAACTTCGCCTACCTCACAAGTTCGCTTATCTCAGGCGAAGTTATCTGTCAGGCGAAGTTTTGGACAGGCGAAGTTATGGACAGGCGAAGTTAAGGAGAGGCGAAGTTGACTTTTAGGCGAAGTTAAAAAAAAAAAAAAAGGTATTCGGAGTTTTCGTCTGTATGGCCAGGTGTACACGATTATTGTGAGACCGAAGACGTTGTTCCGTCAACGAGTGAATCTTGTTATCTCTTGGTCTTACATGTGAACAAATACGTGTCAACTCTGGATATGGAGTTGAGTTTGTGAATGGGATATTGATTGAAACTGGATATTGACACATATTTGGGTGTTTGTGGGTAATGAAATTGTTGTTGTTCGAGGTTGACCAACTGAAGAAAGTCAAATTGAACTGAAGGTTTTCGTCATTACTGGATTGCGGTCAGAGCATATTATTTATGTTATTTCAAGGCGTTCGAGAATTGGATCCTGAAACGTGATGCTTATTTATTAAAGTGAAAATTCTGGAACAAGTTGGATTTAATCGGGAATTAAAGTGTTTATGTTCTTGATCGTTATCCCTGGTGATTGAAGATGCTTCGGATTAATTAATGGTCATGTGTGTTAGATTCTGTGAAGGTGGTCTTGTGATGAAATTGATCACTTGATGTTGAGTAGTTGAAGATTAAACATTATCGTATGCCGACGTGTTGGTGAAGTTGTGGAGGGAGCCCAACTTCATGTGTTGGTGAAGTCAGAAGGACTCACGTGATTGGTTGAGATGATCAATTAGGCACGGGGATGCATGTATTTCAAAGACCTCAATCTATAAAGTCGGAGAAGCTTACACTGAAGGGGAGATCGGATATGGAAGACGCTGGGTGATTGGTAGATTTGTGAAGCTACACGACAGTTTCAGACACGGCTGGTTGAAGAGCAAACAGAAGATCATCAGTTAAGAGGGAGTCTGTTGGTGCATGTTTTGTAACAGATGATCTTTTGTGTTTGTTAGAATTGAGAGCAACGGTCAAAGGGGAGTCTTTTGGTGCATTTTGTGACCGTCGCTATGCAATTCTGATCAGCGGAAACGATGTACGAAGTTAGGACAACTTCGCCATAGGCGAAGTTGTAACAACTTCTGCCATTGGCGAAGTTAGAACAACTTCGCCTTAGGCGAAGTTGTAACAACTTCGCCTACAGGCCCAAGCCCGTGAAGTTGTTTTGATATATATATATATGTGTCTTGTTTAGGTTTGAGTATCCAGAAAGTTAGAGAGTTTAGTGTTACAGTTCATTTGTCTAGAAAGAAACCGAGAGAGAGAGCCGTGTGGGACGGCCCGAGGTAGAGCTCACCTCGGGCCGGCCGTCATTTGTTTATGTTCGGTATGTAACGTGGTTTTGATTATTATAAAAGATCTGCAGATGTGTTTATCCAGTTCGTGTTTTTGTTCGTGTGTTTGTATGTGTGTAATCGTGTTCTTCGTCTTCTACACCAATAAACAAGCCTAGGAGGATTCCGCACTCCTAGACCTCGTGCGGATCTCGTATCGATCGGCGACGCCCCAGGGGGACTTACACTGTGCACTCTTTCATCTTCTCCATTCTCACGTTTTCACAGTAGCTCAACATTGCCGGAACACCCAACGCCGACCGTCGAAAGGTAAGGACCTCCTTGTAAATCTGTCGATGACGGTAATGGACGGTGGGAACGAATTGATAGTTGAGGCAAACTATACTAATTCATACCCATAAACGCGGCATTACCGTAGTCGGACGGTGGGCATCGGCCCACCGTCGTAATACATTGGATCCGCCTCTGTCCTGGATAAAGGTAGATCTCAGCGATCTTATCAATCCTCCGTTCCATAATCCAAATCATGATAAGAGAGCTACAAACTTCTGGAACTTCTTAAAGAGACAAGTCGATCAGGGATTCCCAAATATGGCTACTTCTGAGTCATTTCTAAAGAAAGCTAAGGTTATTCTGAATCCAAGGACTGGAAAGACAATAGTGAATGTGATGTGGCCCGCTACCAACAAGGCTACTCATATTCCTCTATCCACTTCGATTCTGGAAGGATCACTCGATGAGATGCATTTCTGGACATACGACAGTGAAACTGCTACTGTTGTCGTTCGTCTGAAAAAGGGGCCATATCAGTTTGTTGACCCACGTGATCTATTAAAGTTTCATAAGCGAGACATCAAGACGTTGAGCAATTTTCAGATAATTGCCGAACCTTTATTTGAAGTTGCGGCTAAAGAATATACAAGAATCGTGGTATCGATAATCAGAACGGGATTGTGGTATGGCGGATATAGAGAGGTTGACGCTAACATTACGGAACACGATTGAAAGACATAGCTACAAACCAAGGGGGAGATTGTTGGGTCCGTATTATTTGGTTTGTACTTAGTTTGTATTTGTTTTGGTTTGTGTCTTGTACGTATATGTCAACCGAGATCATGGTGATCTCGGTGGGCTTGGGCTATTTATGGGCTAGATTGTAGTTCCCCTATATATAGATATTGTATGTAGGGTTTTGGGGTTTGCCGTTCACTTTGCTAGGTTGAACGAGAATTTGTGTAAAGATTGCTTAAGCATCCGACGTTAATATACGTATGTTTTGAAGCATCATTATGTTATTTACGTGTTCTGAGTTGTGTCTTTAATCATCTCGTGTTATATCCCGCAATAACATCGAGATCATTGATATCATATTGAAAGATCCGTTCTTAGGACTTACAATCCTATAAAATAGGGATATACTAAAAAATTAATATATGATTTCTTTAAAAAATATATTTTATTCATAATTAAAAAATAATTTTATAGTAAAAATAAATAACCGGGTCATGGGTCTCATTAAACCCAAATAGTTTTTAAACCGGGTTTTAACATCTCATTTATTTATGAAACTCTTTCATCAACAAATACTAAGTATATTATTAACTTCTGTACAATAAATAAAATTAAAATCCAAAAAATATATACATAGTATTATCGAATAATGTAACCCCCCCCCCCAAACCGTAACCAGATTGCATTTTTTTGTAAATGGATGCTTCTCATGCATTTGACCAGAATTCACGTGTATGGGTCTCACCAAACCCATATATTCATTAAACGGGTTATAACAACTCATTAAATTAAAAACTAATCTCACTAAATATTTGATGTGAAAATCCTATAAAATATGGATAGACTAAAAATCAAAATATGATTTCTTTAAAAAAAGATATATATCATTTACAATATTATAGTAAAAAAATAAGCGGGTCATGGGTCTCACAAAACTCAAATAGATTTTAAATCGAGTTATAACATCTCATTTATTTGTGAAACCCTTTTATCATCAAATACTAAGGTGTTGTTTGTTTCTTCTGAAAAATGCCTTCGCGGCTTCTTTTGTCTGCGCCACGCAGACCACGCGCATACATTGTCATCTGCAGACTATTTATTTTCTCAAAGACTTTTCATTAAAAAATGTTTGCGCAAACTCTTCTTGGTGCAGACTTGGTCCATACACTTCTGAGATCTTCTAAGGTTTGCAGAGGGTTAAAACACTTCAGCCTACCAACAAACAATGTCCACCACCCACCATTCGCCACCACCACCAACCACCATCTACCCCTACCACCCACCCACTGTCCGCCACAACCCACCACCGCCTTCTACCACCACCATCCACCCACCTCCCACCACTACCACTATCACCATCCAGCACCACCACCCACTACCACAGTTCGTACACCACCATCAGTTTATTTTAGCAATCTAAAGACTGTAGAGGTGTGGTCCACCTCTTTTTCTACAGATGTCTACAGATATGGTTCACAGACTACAGACATTTTACCAATTAAAAAACAAACATCACCTAAGTATATTATTAACTTCTTTACAATAAATAAAATTAAAATCCAAAACATATATAAATATTATAAACGAATAATATAAAAAACCCCGTAATACAAGGGATAAAATTTAGTGTGTGTGTGTGTGTGTCTAGAGAAAGGATAAAGAGAGAACTCCTCCTTAGAGAGTAAACTAAATAACTAATAATGAACGATTTTTAATTTAATTAAGAAAGACATTTTAATTTTTTTTCTTTTATCCTTCTTATATGCTGTTATTATTCACCATAAATAAATATAAAAATAAAAAATATTAATAATAAATTATAAAAAACACTCGTTGTATTGCACATATGCAGTACATTGACTTTTTATAATGCATATGTGCAATAGTGTGCATTTTGATATTTGAAATAGTGTTGTGTAAATCCCGTGGAGGATCTTTCAATATGATATCAACTGATCTTGATGTTGATGCGGAAATCCAACACAAGATGATTCAAGACAAATAACAAGAACACGAAAAACACAAAGGAATGCTTCAAAACACACGTTATTATTAACGTCGGGTGCTTAAGCACTTTGCTTACAATACTTGTCTGATACACTAACAATACTAGACGACCAAAAACAACCAACTGAACAACCAACCGAAAACCCTATAAAATGAACTTTATATATAGGGTGATCAATATGCTAGCCCAACAAAGCCCAAAGCCCACCGAGATCCATAAGGGATCTCGGTTTACATACAAAACCCAAAACCAAGCCTAACTAATTACAAACCATCAAGTAGCTTCGTTCTTTAATCGTGCTCCATGTATTCAATGTTAGCATCCTTCAAACTGCCTGCCTAAAATTTAGTTCTGATGATGGAAGCTGCCATACTTGTGAATTCATTTGCGGCCGCTTCAAAAATTGGGTCAGTTGTTATTTGAAAAGTGCTGAGAGTCTTGATATCTCTCTCCCCAAACTGAAGCAAGTCTATTGGATCAACAAATCTGAACTGCCCCTTACCCTTCTGCAAACGTATAACAACGGTGGAAGTCTCAGTATCATATATCCAGAACCTCATATTATCCAAGGTACCATCTGGAATGGTGTCAGGCACAGTAATATGAGTGACTTTATTTGTGGCAGGCCACATAACGTTTACCATAGTTTTTCCTATCCGAGGATCCCTAACCCCCTTGGCCTTCTTCAAAAATGACTCAACTTTCTTCATTTTTGGAAATCCAGTATCGACTTGACGACGTAGAAAGTTCCAGAAGTCAGTCCCCCGCTTGTCATGAGTTGGATTGTGAAATAGAGCATTGATCAGGTCATTGAGATCTACTTTTGTCCAGGACCCAAAGTCCTTCATCTTCTTGTACTATTCGGTATTCCCAGACCTTCGTTTAACCCACAACATATTCTTTTCGGGGTCAAAACCCCACGACATAGCTCCTGAACGATCACCATATTTATCTGAGAGTCCCTTTGGAAAGGTTACAATGAACCTGTCTGGATGATCGGACGATTAAATGCTTTGATTTGAATTCTGCATTACGAGGAGCTTTTTATGAATGCGATCTGATTTCTCTTTTGTCATTGGAGGAGCGGACATATATTGTTCCAGTGTCTCTGATTCATCTACGTTAGCAGTTGGACAACCACTGGAACTGCCACTTTGATTCACATCGGGTGTCTTTGAAGTTACATCATCAATGCTCTTGAATTCATCTCCAAATTTCTGAACAAGTTTATGTTGGAGGTCTAGATATATAGCAGTTTATTCTCCCATACCAGACTGAAGCTATTTAATCTTGGAATCTTTATCAGTTTTGCTCACTTCAAGTTCTTGAATACTTATATCTTTGACAACTGATTCTTGTTCGAGCTCAAAGACTCAATGTTGCAAAGCTTGTACATCTACCGGTTCAGCTTCTAGTACCACCCCCTTTCCTTTATTCTGCAGAAATTTATCTGGCTTGGCTAGAATATGCATAATTTTATCAACAGCACCCGAGCTCGACTGACCCTGATCAATTGGGTCAGACGATCCCGATGGTTCAGTAAAATGTGGAATATCGGTCTCAGAGTCAAACTCTTGAGCTATATCATCAAAGATCTGTTCCTGTGTTTGAGGCTCAGCAGTGGATGGACTCAGATCAATGTGAGTCTTAGGAACTTCCGAGTCACGTTGTTGTGGTAGTTGGCTTGTTGTTGATGGTGTCGTTGTTGTTGGTGGTGGTGTTTCAGAGACCAGCACGCCAGGTCTCGGATCTTTCTTCCTTCATTTACGTGGAATGAGATCAGCGGCTGGTTCTTCAGGGATATCTTCATCATCTTCATTCATAGTGGCTGCTTGAGGAGGCTTCAAGGCAGTTGACTGTAGTAATTTTTTAAAAGTCTCAAAATCTTTTGGCTGCTCAATAGTCGGAGCACTATCTATTTCACGGTGTTCTATATCTTCATCTTCATCATCAGAACTAATCTCAAGTGTAGCAGCCCGCCTCTGAGCTACCGCCACATGCTCTTTAGCAACTTGAGCAATAACAGGTACAGTTTTTGTTTCAGTGTACCGGCCAAATTTAACAAGTTTGTGAAGAACCTTGTAGACAACTTTAGCCCCTTTTCTTGACTGTTTCATCAACCCAAAGGTGTTGGGTCCCATCGACTTCATATCCACCATCTCAACAGATCTTACGAGATCAGTGTAATGTGAATCAAAGATCATCTGTAGAAACCATGGATACATAAGAACCACAGCCGACATCTGTGTTTGGCTAATCTCATCAGAACCTCCTTTTCGTCCCGACACACACGTAAAGAATGTGTGTATCAGAAATCTCCAGTACGGGTGGAATAGCTTCTTTATCGCTGGAGGATAGGATCCCTCGTAACACATTCTTGTAAGAACCTCGGAGACAGCAGCAGTCGTGTATTTCATTGGGTAATCAGGTTGATCCCCAAATAAAAGAACCTCCCATACGATGGCCTCTATGATGATGACCGTCTTCTTTTGCAATTTTGAGTCTATAGACATAACTCCACCTGGTTCTTGCTGGTTGATCGAAGCATTGTTCCAAAAGTCCGTGATCATTTTCTTGCAAACGACAGGATTTTCTCGTAAGGCGTGAGAAATCCTGCAGGTATTGAGGCCAACGATTATGGACTTAAACTCCTCGTGTGCTGGAGGAGAATCAAACAAATATCCAGCTATATTGTGAGTGTCAACGAACTTTAAGGGAGCTTGATCAGCCATTACTATAACAAAAGAGTCAAGTTAGTAAGTATTCACGTAGCTTGAATAATATTCATAAGTTTATAGACACAATTTTAATTATCTCAAACATTAAGGACTAATTGTGACAAAACCATATTAGATGGACCATAAATGTAAACTAAATATGTGTTTTAGAGGTTTTCGATCCAAGACAGGTGTTTTCTGTATACATATGGTCAAAAATGAGAGTTCTCGGTCAATGGGGCATGTTCTCTGTCCAGTTACACCGAGAACAGGAGTTCTCGGTCAGAGATAAGAGATCTCGGTCAAAAAAGTCAACCGAGAACCCTTGATTGACCATGGGTTTTCGGTCAGACAAGCTTAGAACAGAAAACCCTTTGGATTCTCCCTTGAGATTCATGTGGTCTTCTCCAAGAAGGCCGAAATCACCATTTGACTTGCAACAAACTCTTGATCCCCTAATATTCAACCCTAACATGTTCCCAATCGGTGTTTCAATCAAAGATCTAACATAACCACACAATCATCTACGAGATCCATCTGTCCATCTGTCCATGAGAACATGGATCAATAGGTCTCATAAAGGTCAATTAATTTGAGCTTATGTTCATCACCTGTGAATCAATCAAAACGAACACCAATTGAAACTTAGTGTGATTAGTATAGCAAGGAGAGGGGTTTTCGGCCAAATTTCTTTATCAGAGAAATAAGTTTGAAGGCAATGCCAATAATTGGTGTATAGGAGCCCCTTTTATATTCCAAGCATGTGGGCCAAGAACCCATAAAGATCCAAACCAGATGAGCCCAAGCATAAAACAAGCCCAATACCAAGTTCCAACATATCCAGTAGACTATATCTAAGCCCAAAACAATTAAATCACATTAAAGAAAGCCCAATAGGAACGAATGTTTCGAGGAGAGTAATTTCGAGATAAAACCAAAATGAACAAACTAAAATAAACAAAAGTCAACACAAACACCAGTCTTCTTAAAGTGTAATATAAAATTGGGATCAAATTTCAGTTTTGATAAAGTTTCCGCTTTTATGAAAAGATCCGAACATGGAATCTTATTGATTAAGGCGCTTTCACAAGGATTCATGTTCAGCGTTATTATGACATAAAGAAACAGGTTGACTGCAGGTATAACAGACTTAGCATGATTTTCATCGTATCAGTGATATGGATTAGGTTCAGTTAGGCATAAAGCTAAGATGGACATCACTTATGGACCTGTGATATTTTGAAGCTTCATAAAGCTGTTAACTGAATAGTCATATCATTTCCAGAGGTTTACAGAAGACACACATGTTAAGAACTCAATCACCCCGGTCACTCTTCAGTTTTCAGGTAAATGGCTATCCCGTATGATCACTAGTTTAACATGACCAAACACATATGATAATACGTTTCCCTCCAAATTGGAATTACCGACATTATTTTAAGGGAAAGAATTCAAAACACGAAAAAATATTACAATTGCCCCAGATGCTTTCAGTCTTTAGATAAATGGCTATTCTGTGAATCTACGAGTAGATCACTAGACAAAACATATACAAGTATATCTTCTTCAAACTTGAGCAACCGATATAATTTTAAGCGAAAGTGAATCTTGAAAAACACAATCAAATATATATATATATATTAATAAGCACACACACACTCTTTTTGAATTTTTTAATTTTATCCCCCTAAATTTGTGCAAATTTAAAAATATGTACAAATTTATTCTCAAAAAGAATTAATCCTCGAAACGAAGCATTTTAAGAAAACTCACAAGCACATTAAATTTGGTTCTTCCGACAGGTTTTGTAAATAAGTCCGCCACATTATTATCAGTGTGAACTTTTTCAAGATGAATCAATTTTCGGTCGTAACAGTCGCGAATAATATGAATTTTAATATCAATGTGCTTGGTTTTAGAGTGTTGAACCGGATTCTTAACAATTGCAATGGCAGAATCATTATCACAAAAGATAGGAGTGTCAAGAAATTCCAAACCATAATCCAGCAGTTGGTTTTGCATCTAGATAACCTGTGAGCAGCAAGCTGATGTAGCAACATATTTAGCCTCGGCAGTTGATATGGATACTGTTTGTTGTTTCTTGCATTGCCATGAGATAAGACGATCGCCTAAAACTGGTAGCCGACAGATGTGGATTTCCTGTCAATGTCATCTCCACCATAATTGCTATCAGCAAAGGCATATAGATCAAAATTTGAATTTTTGGGATACCAAAGACCTAACTTCGGTTATCCCTTCAGATATCTAAAAAAATACGTTTAACAGCAGTTAAATGAGAGAGTTTAGGGTTAGCATGGAAGCGAGCACACTGGCAGACAGCGAACATGATGTCACGACGTCTGGCGGTGAGATACATAGGGACCCGATCATCGATCGATAGTACGTTTGATCTACGGGACTCCCTTCCGGATCAGACGTCAGGAGTGGCCTTTCCGCCATAGGAGTGGTAGCACTCTTGGAATCATGAAACTCAAATTTTGCAAGCATATCTTTAACATATTTCCCTTGATGCAGCAAAATTCCCGTCGAGCCCTGACGAACCTGTAACCCCAGCAACGTTTTCATTTCTCCCAACGAGCTCATCTCAAATCTTTTCTTCATTACTTCCTTAAACTTTGTACACAACTCAGCACTGGTGGATCCAAAGATAATGTCATCCACATAAATCTGAACTAGAATCAAATCTTTCCCAACAGTTTTAAGGAACAGAGTTTGATCAATGGTCCCTCGTTTATAACCATGACCCAGAAGATGAGCTGTCAGCGTAGCATACCACGCCCGAGAAGCCTGATGAAGCCCATACAACGCTTTATCTAATGTGTAGACGTGATTGGGATTCTTGGAGTCTTCAAAACTCGGTGGCTGATCCACGTAAATCTCTTCTTTAACCTCGCCGTACAGAAACGCGGTCTTAACATCCATCTGATATACTGTGAAACCCATGTATGACGCATAAGCCAAAAAAATCCTGATGGCCTCAAGTCTAGCCACGAGAGCATAGACTTCAGTGTAATCTAACCCTTCAACTTGACGAAAACCACGAACCACTAACCGTGCCTTGTTTCTAACAATAACTCCCGAGTCATCTTTCTTATTTCAGAAAACCCATCTCGTATCAAGCGTTTTCTTTCCTTCAAGTAATTCAACCAGTCTCCAGACTTTCAACTTATCAAACTGATTTAACTCTTTGTGCATGGCATCTACCCAACTTGGTTCTTGAATAGCCATTTCCACCGACTTTGGCTCAATCTGAGAGATGAAATAAGAGAACAAACAACTGTTTATGTGTCCTGTCTGACTTCTGGTGGACACACCTGTTTTAAGAGGACTTATGACATTCTCTATTGGATGATTTCTGCTGAGTTCTAGTTGGAATCGGTTGCTCGGGAACAACATCGGAAGGAGATAAGTTTGATAAATTCTCATCAGTTTCAGTGAGAGGATTTTTCCATCCAGAAGTTGTCGTACTGTGTGAGTATGAGGTGCTGGCAACGTATTCATTTGGAATAACATCAGGAAATAGGGTGCTCCCGAAAATTTGACGTATAGCACACTCCCCCTCAACTGTTGGAGCATTTTCTGAGGAAGTTGAAGACACAGTTTCAGTGACCTCTTCTGGCTGATTGACGGGGACGGATGGGGGTGACATCAAGTGGCTTTGTGAGATCATCATCCAGGATTGGAGATATGTGAGATGCTGCATGTGGATCATCTTTCTCAGCATCTACGGTAGCATCCCTTGACATATCTGTGTTGATTACCAGAAATACATTGAACGGTTTCAAGAGTTCATTATAATCAAACAACCAGTTAGCACCAACACAAGCATCGGTTTCATTTTCTTCTAACCAACGAACATCATACGGCTCCAAAATCTGCTTCGTTGACTTATTGTATACTTTGTAGGCAGTACGACCAGCATAACCGACGAAGTAACAGTCATCAGCTTTGGCCCCAAATTTTGGAGTTGATTCAAGATTCAATAGAGTACATGGGTAATCAAATGCTATGAAGTGTGCAACAGTGGGCTTATGACCATAGAAAATCTCATGTGGAGTTTTCATTTGAGACTTGTTGATTATCACCCGATTCCGAACATAGCATGATGTATTGATAGCTTAATCCCAGAAAAACAATGGGAATTTAGAGTCACACAACATGGTCCTTGCTACCTCGATAAGAGTTATGTTTCTCCTTTCAGCCACACCATTTTGTTGCGGTGTGTGAGCTGAGCTGTACTGACGAAGCACCCCTCTTTCTGAGAAAAAATGATTCAACGAGGCATTCTTGAATTCCGTACCGTTGTCGCAACGAATGCCCTTCAGTTTCAGGTTAAGTTGATTCTCCATAAGTACTAAGAATCTCTTTATCAGTTCTGCAGTTTCACTTTTATTTGACAAGAAAAACACCCATGAGTAGTTATCAGTAATAACGAGACAATAAGAGCTACGAGAAAGACTCAAGACATGAACCGGACCAAAGAGATCCATATGAAGCAATTGAAAAACTGATGAAATGGTATTAATCAATTTTGGCTAATGAGTTTTCCGATGATGTTTACCCAAAGCACAAGCCACACACTTTTCAATAGTAATAAAATCTTTAATAGGTAAACCATGTACCAAATCATATTTAGCAAGACGGTTCAGGTCTTTAATATATTTGCAGGACCAAGACGACGATGCCAAAGCATGGCAATATGTTCTGACAATTTCGAAAACAAGCAGGTTATTTCATCAGGAACATTTTTGTTAATGTCGATCACATAAGCATTATCTTTTCTTTGTGATCGAACAAGAATCCAGTCTTCTGGTATAATAATACCAGATTTCAATCAAACACTCTTTCTTAGTAAAGTGAGTTGAAAACCCTTTATCACAGATTTGTGACACGCTCGACAAATTGTGCTTCAACTCTGTAACAAAATTGACATTTTCGAACTTTAAAACACCGTTACTTACAGTAACCTTTTGTGTAATCTTCCCCTTTTCTCCTCCCGCAAAGGACACATACCCACCATTAAAGAATTGAATTTCATGTAGCTGGGAAATGTCTCATGTCATGTGCCTGAAACAGTCACTATCAACATACCAAGGTCTGATGATATTCCTCCATAGCTATTCTTGCACGATGTGCGAGATCAGTTAGACTTTAGTACCTAGTCCATAGTTACACTAGGTGACCCTGACTCATCCAAAATAGTCACAGGTTGCCATGACATGTCCTTATGATCGTCTAACATTGAATTCAAAACCTCTTTTACCGGAGATTTTGACAACCATTTATGTCTACCATTGTAAGATTTAGCATTATATGTACGAATGGATGACTTGATCTCCGGTTTTTTAGGGTTAGAAACAGACAATTTTGTCTTTTTCCCTTGTTTCAGTTTCGAATTCGTGTTCGTTCTGTGAACCAAAGCATCTTTTCTACCCTCTTTACGAAACATGTTAGGTTTGGTCTGATGAGGACTAAACCTGTCAGATTTGTTTCTATTCCAATCATCGTCAGAGGGATTAGCCTGATTGTACCTGAAATTTTGCCTGTAGGTATTATAAGGAATATAAGGTATATTCCTCTGAAAGAATCCATAATAAGGAACATATGGATGATGTAGACAGTTTCTGGCTATATGACCGGGAGTGCCATAGTTAAAACAAGTTTGAAGTTTTACATAGAAATCAGTTTAGGCAACTCCTTGTCTGGACCGATTGTCTGGACTGCTTTGCTTAGCATGTTTTTCACCACTTGTCACACTATTTAACTTACCACATTGTTTGTCATTAGAGCATCCCTCTTTGACAAACTTAGGCGGTGAATACTTTTTGGAATTTTTTTGTTTTTTAAGTTTATTAGAGATTACATTATTAGAATTCAAAGTCTTAACAAAATCAACCACACAAGAATCCTTGCTCTTAAAACCAGAGCCCACACAAACAGTCGGAGTAACAGAATTCAATACAGGTAAATTTAAAGAAACATTTGAGTTAATGTCTTTATTATTTGAAACACCCGGATCATCATCCTCATCAGTCCAATCCTTAATGATTACTTCATCTGCACATGAGGCAAACACATTAGAATCGTTCACCCTTGAAGTGGACGCAACGGTTTTTACTGAGTCAATCGTCTCAGTATTATCAGGTTTACCATATTTCATATCTTTAACATTTTCTTCCTGCTATTTGGTAAGAGGAAGACCAGTTTAATTGTGATTATATGGTGGGGGTACCTTACTATATCCTATACCTTCTCCCTCATTCTCCTTCCACCATAAATGATTTTCAATCACGGAGTTAACTACTTTACTGGAACCATCGAACTTTCTGAAATCGAGTTCAGCAGTTTTAAATTTTTCAGTTAGATTTAAGATTTCTAACTTAGAGGCATCCAGTTCAGCAGTTAATTCAACAATTTTCTCTTTAGCATCTAGATGGTGATAACATTTTAGGCTAAATTCATATTTCAGTTTTGAAAAATCTTTCTTTTAAGCCTGAATTTTATCCAAATAGGCCTTCTCGGTTTTCTTAAGCTTATGATTTTTAGATTTTACCATTTCCATTTCTCTAAGCAAGTTACTGTTATGAGATTTGTAAAGTTCTATTTTATCAATACAAGATTGAGAACATTGAGAAGAACTTACCTCAGATGAGCTGAAAGAAGTGAATGACATAAATGCACATTCGAGTTCCTTGACTTATTCCTCAGCAGCATTTTCCTCTTCAATCTCTTCCACACAAGCAAAGTTGGCAGTTTGATTATTTATGTTGATAGCAGCCATCTGATCAGTCCATGAGAACTGTTGAGCGACCATACCCCTTTCACCATCACTTGAGCTACCTCCAGCTTCTCCTATAGCATTACCCACGAGAACCAGTGCCCTTTCCATATTTCCTTCTTTTGCTGGACTGGTGCACTCACGAGCAAAGTGCCCCGCTCGTGACAGTTGTAGCACCTCAAAGTGTCTTTGTTGAAACCCACCTTCTGATTATTTGGCATGTTCCAGTTATTTTTTCATGTTCTCTTAGTAAATTTCTTGGCCCGAAACACTGCCATGGCGATTTGCCAAGAGATATCCATTTCCTCTACATCATCAATATGAATTTGATTGAGTTCGGCAGCCACAACGGGTTGAACCAAATCACTAGCAAGGAGAGAATTGTAACAGTTGAAACCCACCTTCTGATTATTTGGCATGTTCCAATTATTTTTTCATGTTCTCTTAGTAAATTTCTTGGCCTGAAACACTGCCATGGCGATTTGCCAAGAGATATCCAATTCCTCTACATCATCAAGATGAATTTGATCGAGTTCGGCAGCCACAATGGGTTGAACCAAATCACCAGCAAGGAGAGCATTGTAGCAGTTCAAGAATCCTTCCATTAAAGCGATGTTCTCTTGAGTTTCTTTTGAAATAGCGGGAGTCTGACTAGGATTCTGACTAGAAGAGACACCAGGCGATTGAGGCTGAGCATTAGCAATAGAGGATTGACCAGGTTTAGCAAAGAACACCGGTGCAGGTTGTGGTGAGACATGAGAATATTAACCCTGACCTTGAGTGGATTTAAACATCGAGAAGTTGGGTTGAGGTTGAAATTTTTGTTGTCCCTGAGTGGTCTTGAGCATGGAGAAGTTATCTTGGGAGATGAGTGCATTGTTAGAAACAACATTGTAACCAGCTGCACGGTAGGAACTTGCATGGTTTATAGCACGTCGTTTGTCGTCCATGTCACATGCTTTGATTATTCTCATAACCTCAGACAGTGTTAACTTGTTGAGGTCTTTAGTCTTCTTAATGACAGCAACATTCATGTCCCAGCTTTGAGGTAACGAGTTCACCAACTTATTGTTTATTTCAGCAGCT